>NC_140932.1:125825122-126097622 GCF_014529385.1 Adiantum capillus-veneris
TTACAAAAATATCGAGTTCCAATGTACTTTAACCGGGTGCAATTGCAAGATCCCAGATAGATTTTGAGCTTGCCTTCAAGTAAACATTAAAATTTACACAGCTTTTAGTGCAATTACTGGCAAAAGATTCAAATTTGGACTTAAAGCCCGGGAGAATTTAAAGTTCGGCCTTACTTTCACCAATTGAGGAAAATGTATTTTTCTAGCCCTGGATCCTCACACATGCAGTCAGCCAAGAGGTCGTTCGTTTTGTCTGCGCTTTTGAATGCCTCACCGTGATGAAAGCATCGCCCCCTCACCCTCCCCCCGGTTTGAACGTCGTTCAAGAGGCAAGAAAGGAGCTGCATTGCGCGGGTATCTCGTCGAACCGTTTTCTTTTGCACTGCAGCATTTAGCTATCAATTAAATGGCGATGGTGGAGATCGTGGCCGGTTGGTCAGGTTTTCGATGCATTTGCATTGCCTTGTTGTGCAGCATCGTTGCACAAAATTCCAACATTGAGTATCTGCGATTTTGCATGGTCTCTCTCCGGTGTTCGGGAAAAATCATTTTTCCAAACATACAAAATTGCTTTCTTTGAATTTGCCAATAGGAGATTTCGAAAAATGGCTTATTTTTTCTATTTTTACCACTATTTTTCTCTGTTTTGGGACGAAATATTTCCTTTTTCCCTTGACCGCAACCGGCATTTTTGAAATTGAACATGACACGATATTAAGCCGAGAGACATTTTTTCCCGAACACTGTGTGTGTGTGTGTGTGTGTGTGTGTGTGTGTGTGTGTGTGTGTGTGTGTGTGTGTGTGTGTGTGTGTGTGTGTGTGTGTGTGTATCTCTGTCGTGTGCTGCAGTAAAGCAGGCTGTTGTATGAAAACAGCCCCCTCCCCCCAAATTCCCAATCTCAGCGGCGGCTCACTTTCCCAGTCTGTCTCTCTCTATAGAGAATGCGGCGCCTGTATCTCGCTCGTCAGGGGAAAATTGTACAAAATTAAAGGGTATTTTGGGAATTTATGACAAAATACAGGGGGGTATTTTGGACATTTTTGAAATTTGAGGGGTATTTTGAGAATTTCCACAAATTAGAGGGGTATTCTAGCAATTTAATACTCTTTTTTTTGCCAAAAAATACTCTCTCTCCTCTCTCTCTCTCTCTCTCTCTCTCTCTCTCTTTGAACATAAAACAGTTAAATGCAAAGAACTAAAAAAAATATTTTAATAACTGAATAAAAATGTAACTTAAAACATTTTGCTTACCTGGTAGCCCCGGCTGAGGATTCGCTGCACCACCCGCCCATTCGAGCCCTCCAATGAGCAAGTAAATACTCACTCTCTCTCACTCACTCACACACACACACACACATATGCGTGGGTTACCAGGTGGTTCTCTCTCTCTCTCTCTCTCTCTCTCTCTCTCTCTCTCTCTCTCTCTCTCTCTCTCTCTCTCTCTCTCTCTCTCTCTCTCTCTCTCACAGACACACACACACACACAGGCACGCACGCACACATGCACACGCATGTGCTGCCAGGTGGTCCTTTGCGAGCATGGGGAGACGTCCTCTGCTCACAATGCTAGAAGGAGACAGAGCCTTCAATTGCCGAGTGTGGATCCTGGAGGCAGCAGCTCAATGAAAGTTGTGTACAGGGCGCGAGCAGCTCTCGTAGGTGATTGACTCATGACAGGCCTGGCCCATATCAAAGTCTTGCTTAATGCCACATGCCTTCAAGATGCAAGTGTAGGTGATTGACTGCCCTTGCTTCGCGTCGGAGTTGAAGGGGCCCACACAGAGAGAGAGAGAGAGAGAGAGAGAGAGAGAGAGAGAGAGAGAGAGAGAGAGAGGAGAGAGAGAGAGCAAAGGCAAGGTGTTGAAGTACCTGCAGGATGTAACAATATCGTGCTCCTCTCTCTCTCTCTCTCTCATGGGCAATGGAGTCAGCTAGAGGCACAATGAGATGCTCGTCTCTCTCTCTCTCTCTCTCTCTCTCTCTCTCTCTCTCTCTCTCTCTCTCTCTCTCTCTCTCTCTCTCTCTCTCTCTCACTTTCTGCGCTCGCATGTGTGCTCATGGCTTGGAAGTTGGATCTAGGCATTGAATAAGCCAAGGCGCCGCGTGGCTACTTTAACACAATAAGCCAGGTGCAAGCTAGTACGCGGCCACATCTCTCAGTCATATTCTCATTTTCTCTCTCTCTCTCTCTCTCTCTCTCTCTCTCCTCTCTCTCTCTCTCTCTCTCTCTCTCTCTCTCTCTCTCTCTCTCTCAGCGATTAGGCCTAGGCTGGAAGGCACACGTAACCGGAGTTGGCCGCTTGTTGTTCAATGTTCACGCAAGGCACACTGCCTGACGTTGCCGGAGCAAGGAAATGCCGCCATGTGGCAAGGAGGGAGGATCGGAATCCCTCCCCCCATTATACTTAGTATAGATACTTAAGGTAGGACTAGCCTTCATTTCTAGTCCCTCGTGCTACGTCCATACATTTATTCATTTATTTATTTTATTTGTGTGTATGTGTGTGTGTGTGAGTGAGTGAGAGAGAGAGAGAGAGAGGAGAGAGAGAGAGAGAGAGAGAGAGAGAGTTATTGTCTCCCACTAGGGTTTGAATGAAGTGGAGGTAACATGGACACACATCATGATAAAAATACGACTATCATATTTTGGAGAAGTAAATTTAAAAGGGGAGAGGGGTGGCGGGTCTCCCCACAACACTAAGTAACACGATGTCTTTAAGACCCTCAAGCGATGGGATCGAGGGTTGTTGACCCCTTGTGAGAATCTCGAGGTAGATGGGCGGCCCAAGAAAAATGTGGTCCCCCCTTGCATCCATGTGTAGGGAGGCTGATGGCATAACCACCTCGCTCCTGCACATCATGTGACCTTAGTGGCAAACATAAGTCTTATAAAGAAACTCGGACGTCCACTGTCCACCTCTCCTTGTCCTAGTGTACTAATTTTTTCCTAGTTTTCTTTTCAAAAATCGAACGACGTTGTGCATCTAGTGATTCCCGCTTGTAGCTCCTTACCATGGATCCCATGGTCGAGACTTCATTGAAGATCTCATGTTACGTAGTCCTAAGGTGGGACTCCTCACTATCTACCACGGGCATGAGAGTGTGGGATCAAGGGTGATTATCATACCAATCAAGATCTACGATGGAGATTCCATGGGGTATAAAAATAATATCAAACCCCTCCCTGTTATGTCGGTGGTAATTGGAGTTTTTTCTTCGGTGTGCGTGTAAAGAGAGAGGGGGGGGGGGGGGGGGGGGGGGGGGGGGGGTGTGTGTTGTTCAAATCCAATGCCAAAAGTGGGGACCCTTTTTTCACCATTGGATCGCCTCGAGATTCTACATGTCCCCGGATTCATTGTTGATCCCACTCAAGGGTATTCGTTCAAGACCCCTGGGTGTTTAGAGTCCTAGGGGAGGGAGTCTCTCTTTGCGCTTCCTCAATTTGCAAGTTGTATAGAGAGCATCTCTCGATGTTCAAAAACCAAGTTAAACCTAACGACCCTTTTTTTTTTTTTTTTTTTTGGGAGTACTCACCAATCTATGAGTTTAGAATAAACTAATAACCAAAACATTTAAAAGACAATCTCATGCACAACATGTGCCATGAGAGGGTAGCGAAGTGAGCTTAAGAGACCATCCAACCCAGTGCTCGAAAAAAAACTTTTTTCCAAAAACTTGGCAAACCTACGTATGTGAAACAGCAGAGGTAAATTGACAAAAATTGAAGGTTTTTATATCAAATTACATTAATTTAAAAAAAAAATATAGGTGTTCTCACCTTCAAAAATAAAATTTAGAAGTAAATTTTAAAATTTGTAGGTGGGATTACACTAAACCTAGGTTTTTTTCGAGCACTGATCCAACCCCACCTAAAACGAAACCATCCAAGACACCATTACATCAGCTAACAAGGGGAGCCACCCCCAAACAGACAAGCAAGGAGATCAACATAGACGATCAGATATACCCAGATATTGTTGAACAGGGGGCCACCTTCGATATAGAATATATTAACAAAAACATAAAATGACATATCCAAGCCATGGTAAGACCGATCCATGACATCACACCGAGCTACCAAGAGAACCATCCATACATTGGCCGATTAGGGTGCCTCACTTGAGTGAGCATATGGGATCAAGAAGACCTGGCTAATATGGGAGCCACCCGATCACATAATCCGAAGAAGGCAAGAGGCATTACCTCCATCACTTGAATGTCCTACCACCAACATCGAAGAGGAAGCCACAACTCGAATCAAACTGCCACCAAGATTATGCAAATCCTAGGTTTCTCAAAGCAATGCATCGCTAGAATAATCTCCCTTACCTTGTTAGTTGTACTTTCACATCGGGCAATAGTCAAAAAAGTGCTTAAATATTGGACTCAAGATTGAAGGAGTGCTCGAAAACAATTATTTTCCAAAACTTGAAAACCTATATATGAGATATTTTAGAGGTAAATTGACTATATTTCGAGGCTTTATACACTAAATTTCTCTAGATTTTGTAGGCTTTCCCACAATACAAGGCATTAAAAGTTGGTAGCTTGACTACAATGGAATTTTTCCTCATCTATATATATTATATATAGTACGGTCGGTCGTCTTCGGCGGCCTCTCTCTCTCCCCCTCTCTCCCTCTTTATCGCGTGCAAAGGAGCTTGTTTTTGTTTTGGACTTTAGCCTTCAGGTCGCAGATTGCGACACGTGTAAAGGGCTCCCCCTTTCGCCATATTATGTTAGTAGATATTGGGTAAGAGAGAGAGAGAGAGAGAGAGAGAGAGAGAGAGAGAGAGAGACTACAAAGAATCCAACATCTCTTTGTACTCCCTCAACTAGCAAGTTGTATAGAGAGCATCTTTCCAGTGCTCAACAGCAAAGTACAAGCGGACAATCTAGAGTAACTTGACTACATTTGAATGTATTTATGCTAAATTCTTCCAAATTTTTGCAAGTTTTTTTTCTTAAATTTAACATACAGAGGAAAATCCTAGGTTTTCTTTGACCATTGCATCACTCTTAAGCTCCCTCGCCAATGTTAGTTGTACTTTCACATTATGGGGCGATAGCTCAAAAGTACTTGACTAGAGTCGAAGCATCATAGAGTCGATCCCGATTCCCAATCAATGTCAACCTACAAGAAAGTGTGGTATTGTATTATAAAAATGGATAAGACATTAAAATTTCTAGCTTGACTACATGGATTTTTTATCTCATCAATTATGCACACACATATATATAATATATTATATATATATATATATATATATATATATATATATATATTTATATTTATATTTATATTTATATTTATACAAATGATAGTGCACGACAATTTGAAGCTTTTGTAAAGAGAAAAGGCCACCCTTGGATGCGTGAACCATCAAACTTGGGATTCTTAAGAGGTAATGATGACGTGTCATTATAGCAACCGTTTGACTTACCCATGAACACAAAAGGCTATATAAGGGGGTCTATAAGATTTCCATGAGGAACCACACACAACCCCCCCCCCCCCCCCCCCCCCCCCCCCCAAAGGGACTAAGTGGCACCCTCCCATGCCCGTAGCTCTCTCTCTCTCTCTCTCTCTCTCTCTCTCTCTCACACACACACACACACACACACACACTCACACTAAAACATGGAAAAAGCTACCTTGGTTGCTAGCTTTCTTTTGGTAATCTTCTTATTGTCATCTTTTCAAGGTATAGATGGTGCACTTAAACATTTCAATTAGTGAAGGAGACTCTCAACCTTGAGTTTATCTTTCATACCATCTAACCTCTTTCACCTGTTTTGCTTTCAACACAAAGGAAATGATTTGGGCGTTGAAGCAAAGGTAACCAATTTTAGCCAAATTCATGGGTTTCCATTTAGGCCAGCGTGATATTAAGCTTATATGGGTGAGGTGGATTGTGTAGGTGGGCGTAAATAAACATTTTGGGTGATATTATCTCGACACGTATGTGTAAAATATTGAGCCTTTGAAACTCTCTCTCTCTCTCTCTCTCTCTCTCTCTCTCTCTCTCTCTCTCTATCTATCTATCTATCTATATATATATCTCGACACGTATGTGTAAAATATTGAGCCTTTGAAGCTCTCTCTCTCTCTCTCTCTCTCTCTCTCTCTATATATATATATATATAATATATATATATATATATATATATCTATCTCAACTAACAAAACTTCTCTTTGTCTCTCCCATTTCCCCCTCCCTATCTCCCAAGTTTAAGAGACTTCTAACTAAATTTTGTTGTGAAATCTGTAGCATATGGAGATGCCATATGCACACTGGAGTACTATGAGACTGAGTATGTCATGTGTGGGGGTGAGAAGTTGCCAGCTTATTCCAATTGTTGTGTGCTACAGAGCTGCCTACCAGACGTTACAAATTGCTCCTTGCACCTTGCCAATGATCAAGGCACTGTTGCCTACAGCTTCTAAAGTCATCAGTACCAGATTTCATAAGAAGTACAAAAGGCTGCCTCCATATTGAAAATGATAATGGTCCCATTGCCTCCCATCATATTTATTGATGCTTTTGTTAATACTAGTGGTATGAATAGCACATACCATAGGCTCCCTCCCTCTTGCAATGATCATGCAAAAAATTATTTGCCGTCTTATCTATTTATGTTTCAAAATCGTACCTGCATACTAGCTAATCGGATTCCCCCAAATTGTAGTCACATACTACATTTGTGTCTATGCCTAGTTGCAAAATATATCCATTTCTTGTGTAAAATGTCTCTTCAATAAAAATATGTTGTTAGCAAAAACGGCCATGTTGATATTGGCCAACAAATTAATCATGTATACCTAAACTTTCCAATTATTTTTGGTGAGTGAATTATATTAGCTTAACCACAGCTTCAAGTCATGCTCGAGCCGAGCCATCACGTCTCCTCAATAATCCTAAGGTGACATGGGAGCAATCCCTAAGCTTTCCAAATGTTAAATAAATACTTCATGTTGTGCCAGCAGTAAATGACTTCATAATCGAATAACTTGAGGAGTCCCTCTAATTTTGCAAGCAGGTCAAATTAGAGGGTATCTTAAATAGCTTGGAGGGGAAAAAGGCGCAATTGTCACGTGGAGGAAGGAGAGAGAGAGAGAGAGGGGGGGAGGGGCGGGGGGGGGGGTTGCTGTGCATCAGGACTCCGTTGAGTGAGGGGGAGATTTTTGCCGAGTGCGATGCACAAGGTACAGGGGAGGCCTCAAGTTGGTGAGAAATAGAGTAGGCAGGCTTGTCGAACTCGGACACAATGGTCACTGAGAAAAGGGGCCAGGGGCTCTCAAATACACACATCCATACAAGAGTGCAACACAAACCTGTGCACAGAGGGGAACATAGAGTAACGGGATCATGAGCTCATACTCTCTCTCTCTCTCTCTCTCTCTCTCTCTCTCTCTCTCTCTCTCTCTCTCTCTCGCGCGCGCGCGCTAGTCGAGAGTAGCCATGCATGCAATCTCTACACCGTGCGAATGTCAGCTTTTGCTTCGATTGGAAAGTGTCACTTGGTGCAGAGATCATCATCATTTTAAGGTACTAGCATATCATGAACAGAAGGACTCAACACGAAGACAAGAAGGGTTGGCAAGCACATAATTTCTCGTACCAAGCTCATGAATGTTGCTTAAGACCATAAATTACCTTATGAAATTTTCATTTCTCTCCTGATATCTATACTATTATAAAAGGGGGAGGGATTTCGGCCCCCTTGTCTGAACATGTGGGAGTCCCTCCTTCATCCGGTAGTGTATTCTACAACTCTGACGTTTGCACAAGGGCTGAGTGTGAAGCTAGAGAGAAAGAGAAAACGTGCTAGGAGGAAGGAGAGAGAGAGAGAGAGAGAGAGAGAGAGAGAGAGAGAGAGGCGACAAAAGGCCACAGGCCATACTAGTGCTACATGAAACACTTGGTTGCTTACTTAAACAACCACTCCAAAATAGTTTTCCTATTGTTGCGATGTTGAAACACACACTTAATGTTTACTAGAGCACGAAAGAGTTTGCTATGTCACTTTGCATGATGTTGATGAGACAAACTTGTGAGAGGTAAGGGTTCCATGCGACACCTATGAGAGACCGACACATGTAAAAATATGAGAGGTAAGGGTTCCATGCGACAAACTACAAGGCTCTTCCGTTGGAGATTCACACCTGCAAAAACATAACAGGTGGAGCACCTTCATAGCATCATGTCTTGTTTTGAGCATTATGTTGCACGCCAGTAAGATTTGTTGCTTCAACACCTAGCATAGAGTTGGTGAGAGCCCTTCTTCTTAAACAACAAGTACTACATGAGATCGAAAAAGCATAACAACACTCCACCTTGATACTGTTGTGATGATTTTGTTGCTGCACCCAAACTTTTCTTGAACATTCAAGACCGTTAAGAGCGTCTTCAATCTTGACACTCAAGATCCCTCATACATTGTTCTGGTGGTCACTTCCTTCAAAATGTAGTGTAACACATTTGTGATTGCATTGACCATGTCACCAAAATTTGACTCCGACATCTCATTTTACTAAAGACTACAAACCACTACATCAATCTTGCACATCAAAATTTGACATCTCATTATAAGAGAGACTACAAACCACTACATCAATCTTGCACACGTCGAGGCAATTCTACACTTAAAGAATGGCATGCCCTTTTGCCACAAGTCTAGCGTAATTGTGATCAACACTATCATGAGGTGTACATTTTGAAAGCCCACTTGGGATCAAGGGCCTTCACCAAGGCTCATCCTCATCGTGCATACCTGACACAACCAAAACATAACAATCTAATGCATAAGAGGCATGATGAAAACATGACGAGTACAACTAGACAAAGGTACACTCAATTTATTTTCATGTAGTGTTTGCACCATCCATCTTCGTACACCTCTAGCCTGCCCATTTTCAACCCTATCCTCATTTCAATTACATCTTGTAGACCTACCTCTGAATAGAGGCAACAAAGTATCACTTACATTTTGTGAGCTCATATCTATCTCCTTTATGCTAGCAAGGGTTGAACTACATCTTCCACAACAACATGTCAATTGATCAAGATACAATTTTTTTGTGGATGATACGACCTATTGCCTTTGCTTGCTAAACTGTAGCCAACAAAAATATATTTCACAACTAGTCTCAACTCCCTTGGGGGGCTTTGCGTCCATTGAATTGACCTCTTTGTTATACATTGGGTGACCCCTGTGCAAAGGATATGCCAGGGTTTGATGTACTTTTTTGACTCAATGCAATTCAGGCTCAATAAGAATTTTTAAAAAAGGTGTATTTAAATATACATAAGTAGAAAATAATTCTTTTTTTAGACTAATAGGGACTAACTCCAATATATATTCTGTTCTACTTATATATATAAGTAGAAAATAATTCTTTGGCTAGATTAACTCCAATAGGAAAAAGATTTTGCTCAAACATTTGACTGGAATGCCTGGAAATGGCCCGAAAGCAGCCTCTTATGGAAACCCTATTCTAAAGGCATTTACCATACAATGATGCTAAAGAAGAATTGGTCTAGCCCCCTTAACAAGATATGGTAAAAACGATGGTCGGAGGAGAACATATGGGCGCCAAAGGTTCCGCATCACATGAGGGTATTTCTATGGAAAGTAATTAGGGGTGCTCTTCTGACGAGGGCGAAGATTCAGGAGAGAGGGATAGGGATAGATCGATGCTTGGGGTGCAGGATGGCTAGTGAAAATCTGACCCACTTGTTTATGGAATGCCCAACTATCAGAGGCCTTACAGGAAAAAAATGCAAGCGGGTCCAAAGAACATGGAAAATTGGTTTTTTCAAGACTGATTTACTCCTTGGAGGTAAGAACTTGGGTAGTCCTGCCCTCCTCATCTGCACTCAAATTATCAGGTTTTTCTTTTACATAATGTATGGAAAACAAGGAACCTCCGTGTGTTTGAAGGAGTTTCTAAGGTGGCAAGATTCGCAGAAATTATACAAGAAAGCAGAGTGCTAATATGGACCTTGGGCGCAAGAAAAACTCGGATGATTGGTCTAGGGTTACTTGTGCCTTGTTGTCAGCGTAATGATTAGGAAAGGGGAAAATCCTAAAACCAGAAGATTAGTGAATGTCATAATAATCAATATCTAATTCTCCTAAATGATTCTCTCATGTTAAACTGATCATTTAATATGGGGAAGTGCCAGGGGAGAAAAAGCTAGAATATTGGTTAAGCTAGCAGAAGCCACAGTAGGGATCCAAAGGAGGGAAAATAGGGATCCAAAGGGGGGGCCATCTGCAAAAGAGCCATGTGCAACAATGGGCTAAAAAGACCCTAAGGTTCAGCCCATTAAGACTTCCAAAATGCTAAGGTTCCAAAATTCAAAGGTTGTGTCCAAAGGTCAACCCTAGGGGAATTGGATGCTTTGTGTGTGTACAAAAAAGTTTTTGCAATCCCTACTTGGGAGGGGGCGAGCCTTGCATGTAGAGGATGAGAGAGAAAGCCACACACACACACACACACACAAGCTCCCTTTAACACAAAGGGAATGAGGGACACATGTCAGCTCCCTAGGCCAAATGCCCACAAGGTGTACCCAATTCCTATTGGATGGCCTTGGAGGTGGACCAATGAGAATTAGGCTAGAGTAAATGTAGTTTCATTAATTTAAAAACACTTAATAAAAGAACCAATGAGAATTAAGTCCTGTAGAAGACTATTGGACAGTCTCCCAAGGGGTCCAATGAGCATTCAGGAGCCCAATGGCTTGCCTGATTCCTATTGGCCAGGAGGCAAAGGGGTCCAATGAGAGTTTAGTTGAATTATTAAATTACCTAAAGATCTCACAAAAGGGGAAAGGGGGACACATGTAAGAAGGATATCACTTATGCTTCTTAATAGTCATTAGCTAGCCCTTGGGAGGTCCAATGGGGAGATAGCAAGAGCAAATAGCAAGAGGGCTCGCCCAAGAGACAGAGGGGGCTGATTTTTGCAAGGAATTATCACACACACACTCACACCATCTCGTGTGTGAAGTAAAGAAGAATATCTCTTCCCAAGCTTTAATGGAGAGCTCATCACCTACTCCAAGCTTGTGAGATAGAAGCCTACATCCACATACTCTTGGCATGTGGATGAAAATCCAACCAAGAGCCAAGCTTCAATGCATGCTCATCTCCTCTACCAAGCTAATTACTAAGATAAGCTATGCTAATATGAGGGATTATGTGAGGAGATGTACATCTTTCTCGTAAGATACTCCTTCTTCCTCTCAATCTACTCTCATACCCTGCTAGCTCTCACCATCTTCGAAGGTGTGTGAGGTCTTGGGTTTGAGACCGAGGATAATTGATGTTGTGTTTGCTAAGTGTTTTTCTTAGTGCATGAAGCTTTCATCTTCATTGCACTAGCTAGTCTTGAAGGAACACAAAGAATTGTATTGTACAATGTCTCTCTTGATGGGAGAAACCATAATACAAAGCCTTTTGGAGGGGGGACCGGCTCCATGAAAATCCGGTCCTCAACTATTGTCAATAGCTTAATTTCTCTCTCTTTTGAAAGTATTGTTGATGCTATCTAACTAGGTGTTATGATTTTTTTTTCTCTCTCCACCCAAGCACTCTTGTAATTCTCATTAGGAATCTATTCTAATGAAATGCCCACTATGTTCATGCTAATTTCCGCTACACACAAATTTTTAGGCCATTAAATGTTATAGTGAAGAACATGATAATTAACCTTGTGTATCAAGGGCATGGGGGCAGGTCATTAGGTGTGGCTCCCCAGATAGCTGATGTAAGTTTGGTCTCTGGATGGTGTCATGGCTCGGCACGAGCATGGCAAGTTCTTGTAACTTTTTGAGATGATCAATATAATTCACTCACAATTGTGAGTTTTGCTATTAAAAAAAAAGACTCTTGGGGGTATGACATGCGAACTTGTTAGGAAATGCAACATGACTATGGAGACCTTGGAGGGAGAGTTGTTTAGGTTCTTCCATAATTCTATACATCACTGGTCCCCTTGGCTCTCAAAGGCCAGAAGCATACTGTTGACCCTTTTTTGGAGAGAAGTTGCCAGGAAAATCAATAACGAAGGTATTAAACGTCTTGGGAAACTTTGGAATTACAGCAGATGCAATTGGAAAGGAACGGATCAACTGGCTCTCTAGTTTAATCTGAATGGAACAGGAAGGTTACCGATCAGGGTGTATTTACCGGACTATGAATCTGAGTTTGAATGGAAAGCTTTGCAATGGCCTAAGAACAGACACTTCCTTAAACCTCAAACTAAGAAAGTATATTGTACACTTATGTATTCGAAGTATTGGTTCTCACAACTTAATAAGCAATGGGGCAAACTGTCAGAGACAAGATGGGAGATAGCTGTAAACAATATGTGGCACCCGCCATGGCCACTTAAAATGAAGGTTTCTGTGTGGAAGGTGCCTTGGGGAGCCATGCCAACTAGAGTCAAGGTACTCGTTAGGGGAATTGGTCCAGACAGATGATCAACTAGGGAAGACCTCGCTCACCCGTTCAAAGAGTACCCATGGACTTGTGGCCTAGCAAGGAAAATTTGCAAATGGGTCCAAAAAACCTGGAAAATAGGATTTCACAAGAATGACCTTTTCTTGGAGGAAAGGTATTCAAGAGTCAAGCGCTACTCATAGTCACACAAATAGTGAGATACTGCTAGTTTTGAAATGTTTGGAAGGCAACGAATGTTTGAATATTCAAGACCACATTGGAAACAAGTAAGTTCACAAAGATAGTTCGAGAAAGTAGGGAGGCAATCATTGCCTTCAAGAAACAAATTGCCTCTAATGAGTGGAGCAAGGCCATTAGCACCGTTTGACTGAGTTTCATGGAGGAAAGAGTGGGTGGATCTTTGCCATGGGGTGGCTCCCCTTTTAGCTGATGTAATGATGACCCAAGAAAGCTGTCATGGCTCGGTTTGAGCATGGCAAGAACTTGTAACTTTTTCGTGTTGTCTATGTAATCTACTCACAATTGTGAATTTTACAAAAAAAGACTCTTTACTTACTTAGCATTGATTCAACCAAGTTATGGCCCAGAGGAGTGAACTCTAGTGCAATTTTCTTTGCTTGCCGGAGTGAAGGTGGTTTGCCAAGCAGCAGGAGTTTGAATGCTGAGATTGGTAAGTGTTAGTTCTGTGGGATACTACTCTACACTTGCATTCGATGCCTAACACAATCATTTGGATCATTATACACTAGCACAGGCAATGAGGTCATTTGCATCTTATTGTGTCTATATAAGCCAATACTCTTATACAAGCCTATGGTTTAGTTGGTTCACTCTCATTGTTGGAGTATCGGGTTGCCAAAATCCTGAAGCTCTCAAGAAACACACACATCTCTCCCTCCTCAAGTACACACGTGCATGCACCCGCGTACACACACACACAAAGGTAGATAATCTAGCAACACATGCACATTAAACATAGTAAGGATGGTGAAACCTTCTCAGAGAAGAGATGGTGACAAAATTACAATGCACATCATAGCACAAGAGAGGGAGGGGGATTGGAATGGAATGAACTTTTTGAGCGAGCTTTCTTTTATATTGCTCAGCTGACCAAATGTTTTTTTTAAAATCATGCTCTAAGAGATTACTCCAAAAATCTCGCTCCAAAAAGTGTTTTTGGAGTAAGCTTTTTTGTCTCCCCCCCTCCCTCTGTGCGTGTGCGTGTGCAGTGTGTCCCCCCTCTCTTTCTAGGTAGCCTCTATCTCTCTCTTATCCTCTATCCCCTCCCCCTTTTCATATACCTCCCTCCTTCTCTCTCTCTCTCTCTCCCCCCGAGAGAGAGAGGGAGAGAGAGAGAGAGAGAGAGAGAGAGAGAGAGAGAGAGAAGGGGGGGGGGGAGGGGGTGAGACAAATCTCTCTAGAGTCTCTCTCTCTCTCTCTCTCTCTCTCTCTCTCTCTCTCTCTCTGAGAGAGAGAGAGAGAGAGAGAGAGAGAGAGAGAGAGAGAGACTTGCACTTCAGAACAAAGAGAGACATGAATTTCATTTTCTAGTTTACTACTCAATAGAGTTCATAATAACTTAGATTCTTTATGTATAGATACACTCTTTTTAGGGACCCCAAAACTCAAAAGACACACGGATTCTTTGTGTCATGTTATATCATGCACAATGAACCGCCACAACAAAAATATGTTCTTGCTAAATTTTACCAAAATGCACGGTAGTATTTGAAGTTTATCCTCTAAGGACTCTCCCTTTTCCTCTTAGTTGTTGCTATTGCAGGACGTGTAGTCCCCAACTACTATTTTTTTGTGCCCTATGTACGCATATATTTCTCTACCAAACCAACTTTCTCAATGTGGATCATTGATATCACTCTTCGTATCTCGGGTTTAAAAACAAGAAAGAAGATCATAAGCTTGCAAGATTCTTCATCAGAATTTCTCTCCCCCTCTCACGTGGTTTGCTCTTGTGGCTATCTCTTTTTTGAAACACACTGCATACATGTAGCTCACCGTCGAGAGCTATGGTCTTAATAGTGGAGTCCTACGGGGCTTGCCTACGACTTAACCATTATTGAGCTATTAGAAGTTTGACAGGAGCCGGTGCTGTTTTGGTGTTGAAAGACCCTCTCTTGTATTCCTTGCAATTAATTGTATTCGAGCCACGGGTACAGTAGCTTGAGTTCTTTTTCTAAAGGGGTAAAGAGGAGTAGCAACTAGGGCTTGAAGTGCCAAAGTACACCTAAAAGTTGTTAGAATGGCTGACAATAGTAAAGAGAGTGAAATTAATGTTGACAACTTTGATTTTGCTAATGAGCACGCTACTAATGATGCTCCGATGCTTGTTAACTATCTTGTTTCTAGGCTTCAACAAGCCATGGGCAATCCATCTCTCCAAAGTGAAGTGCAACGACAGCTCCGTGCTCACAGGATTCTCCAAGCTCATCACCATGATGAGAGAGCACCTAGGAAGCCTCCTTGTGAGACTCCCAAAAGAGGTCTCTCTCTGATTCGGGAAGAAGAAGAGAATCCATACGAAGGGCTCAAGAATTTACTTATTGATGATGCATCTCCTTCCCAAAGGAGAACTCAAGAGCCTCCACCGAAGGAACGAGAAAGAAGTGAGTCTCCCGCCACCTCGGCGGAGATGGCTCCACGAAGACGGCGGGCTAAACGCTCTCCATCACCACCAAAGCAAACAAGACCATCACACTCTTCTCCACACCATAATTCAAAGAGGGATGATAAAAAGCAAGAGAAGAAAAAGGCGAGAAAGAGGACACCCTCTTCTCCATCTTCTTCATCCTCTTACTCTTATGCAAGTGATGGTGAAGACGACGAAGATCAAGACAAGAAAAAGGCGAGAAAGAGGTCACCCTCTTCTCCACCTTCTTCAAATTCTTCACCTTCTGAAGAAAGTGATGGTGCAACCTTTGAACCATAAAAAAGAAGAGGCCATAGGAAATCCTATGCCACATGGAAGAGGTCATCCAAGCTGAAGAAGTTCAAAGAGGGAGGGAAGAGCATCTCTTTCCTTACCTATGATGGCACCTTTGGTGCTACGGACAAAGTCTTGGCCTTTATCCAATAGTTTGATGCGGTGTTTGGAGATGAGGGCTTCACGGAGTCCTCTAAGCTATTCCATGTAGCTATGCACTTTCAAAAGTCCGCCAGGCAATGGTGGTCTAGCCTACGAGCCAACGGTGAAGCTCCACGAACATGGAAAGCTTTAAGAGCTTCCATTATGAAGTAATTTTTGGCCACCGATGCCAAAGACAAAGTAGGCACCGAATGGTGAAGCTTAAAGCTCTCTCCCTATGAATCCATCCACAAATATGTAGACAAGTTTTGGGACCTACAACTCAAAGCGACTGTCTTCAAAAAGTTGGATTTTGGAGAGCAAAAGCAACAATTTTGTGCGGGCTTAACCAAAGAAATGGCGGAGTATGTCAACTCCCAAAGGCCACGTACCATATCGGCGGTAATACACCATACTGTGGTGGCCTCTCGAATCAATTTCCAAACAGGGGCTAAAATAAATAATAAGCCAACGGAAAACAAGGGTTCCAACGAGCCTAAGGGGAAGGACAATGTCTAAAAGTCTCCTGAGGGCAACTCCAACAAAGCTAAAGAGAAGGGAGTTTACAAAGGTAAAAACAAATTGTCTCCTGAAGAGCTTGAGCATCGCAAGGATAACCGGTGTTTCAAGTGTGGCGAACAAGGGCATGCGTACCGCGCTTGTCCCCAAAAGAACAACCGCCAAGATCCTCCTAGATCTTCCTTGGTTGAAATCCAAGAGGAGGAGACCCACCAAACTCACCACAAAGGATCTCCTCTATGCCATGCTTGGGGAAAGGTAAGAGAACATGATGCTTTTATTCTCTTTGACCCTGGTTCTACTCACAACTTTATATCTATAGAGTTGGCCACCAAGCTAGGCATACAAGCCTACGAGATGGGAGATGTCCTACCCGCAGACAGTGCTTTCAAGGAGCAAGAAGCTTCAGTCACTCCCTTAATCGGGAAATTGAGGCTTCATGTTCAAAGCTATGTGGACAAAGAGGACTTCTTTATCTCTCCTCTCAAGCATGAGGATGTAGTCCTAGGGGCACCATGGTTTGACCGCCTGGCTGCCAATGTTAAATTCCCTGAAAGGAGAATCTCCTTTAAGTTTAGGGAAAAAGACATGTATATAGATGCTAAGGAAATGGGTAACACTATCCCCATTGTACATACACCAGCTTTCAACAAGTCAATAAAGAGCTCTATTTCCGTGTACATGATTTTTGTTAAAGATTCTCAAAATGAACCTAATGCTTTAGCAAAAGAAAATAAAAGCAACCAAAAGGAATTAGAGTTATCCAATTTTCTCAAGGGGTTTCAAGATGTTTTTATTGACGACATCCCTTGTGAGCTACCTCCTAAACGAGGTAATGATGACCATGCAATTGAACTTCTTCCAGGAAGTTCACCGCCTAACAAACCTCCTTATAGACTCTCTCAAGCTCAACAAGAGGAGATTATGTGGCAAGTGGATGAGTTAGTTGATAAGGGAATGGTTAGGCCTAGCTTATCTCCATTTTGCTCACCTGTGCTATTAGTGCAAAAGAAAGACGGCACATATCGTATGTGTGTCGACTATAGAGCACTAAATAGGATCACTATCAAAAATAGGTTTCCCGTTCCACGGGTAGAAGACCTATTTGATAAGCTACAAGGATCGACCTACTTTAGTAGGATTGACCTAAAAAGTGGCTATCATCAAATAAGGATAGTTGATCAAGACATTGTAAAGAATGCATTTCGCACCACATTTGGTCTTTACGAATATATTGTCATGCCTTTTGGATTGACCAATGCACCAGCCACATTCAACCGCTTGATGGAGAAGCTGTTCAGGCCTCATCGAGCCTTCACTGGAGTGTTCTTTGATGATATTATCATCTACTCTAATTCATTAGACGAACACAAGCAACACCTCCAGGTAATATTTCAACTTTTAAGAGAGAATAAACTTTATGTTAATCGAAAGAAAAGTGAATTTTTCTTGCAAGAGATTCAGTATTTAGGTCACATTATCTCTCAAGATGGCATCCAAATGGATCCATCCAAGTTAGAGGTAATAAAAGGATGGCCTAAACCAAGGAATCTTCATGAACTAAGAAGCTTTATAGGTATGTGTGCATACTATAGACGCTTCATAGAAAATTTTTCACAAATTGCGGGACCATTACATGACCTAACAAAGAAAAGCGTTAGGTATACATGGTCTGCTAAGGAGAACAATGCTTTCAAAAAGCTTATCTCTCAACCTGTGCTTACACTACCGGATCTCTCAAAACCATTTGAGGTCCAATGTGATGCTTGTGGTGATTTCCTTCGAGCTGTTTTGCTCCAAGAAGGGCACGCCATAGGCTATGAGAGTCGAAGGCTCGACCCTGTTGAGCAAGCTCTAGGCATATATGAAAAGGAACTCCTTGCGGTTCTACATGCCTTAGACTCATGGAAGCACTATTCATTGGGGATTCCTTTCATTCTGCGAACGGATCACCAAAGTCTTAAGTACTTCATGACTCAGAACAAGCTCTCCGACAAACAAATGAGGTGGGAAAATTTCCTTTCGCAATTTCATTTTCATATTGCTCACATTGCTGGCAAGCATAATCAAGTAGCTGATGCACTCTCAAGACGGCGGAGAGTGAATGCGGTTTCCATAGCAACTCACAATGATCTATCTTCAATGATAGATGAGTATGCTATTGATCCCGATTTTAGAGATGTGATTTCAGCCCTTGCATTAGGGAAGAAAGAAGAACCATTTACTTTACAAGATGGTTATCTTCTCTATGGCAATAGATTATGCGTTACTAACTCACTACGTGAGAAAGTAATGTATGAATCTCATGCTCCTCCTTATGCGGGGCATAGAGGGATTTAGTCTACCTTAAAGGGAATTTAAACATATTTCTATTGGCCTACCATGAAAGTGAACATACAAGAGTATGTTTCTAAATGTGTGGTATGCCAAAAGACAAAATTTGATAGAGGGAAGCAACTTGGATTGCTTCAACCCTTGACAATCCCTAATTCACCATGGGAGAGCATATCCATGGATTTTATCTTTGGATTGCCTAAGTCTATCCATGGGAATACGGGATATATGGACGATAGTAGACAGGTTCAGTAAACAAGCTCATTTTATACATGTCAAAAAGACTATCAAAGCCTATCAAATGGGAACCCTCTTCATTTCACAAATTTTCAAGTACCATGGCTTGCCAATGTCCATAGTGTTGGATAGAGATCCTAGAATGACCAGTAGTTTCTGGAAGGGTCTCTTTGAGAATTTAGGGACAAGGCTAAACTTCTCTTCGGCCTATCATCCACAAACGGATGGCCAAAGTGAAATAGCTAACCTAACAATTCTTGATCTACTAAAAGCCTATGTAACGAAAGTAGATCAAAGATCCCAATGGGAGAAGTACTTACCCTTAGTGGAATATGCTTACAATAACACTGTACATACTTCCACGGGAAAAGCACCTTTCGAGGTAATTGAGGGAAGATCAAAAAGTCCCTTGCTACTTAAGGTACATGGGAAGATCTTCGCTGCAGATGAGTATAGCCGAGACCTACAAGAATCTTTTCAAAAGATTAGGGATGCTATCTCTATCTCACAGCAAAGGCAAAAGGCTACTGCTGACAAGCACAGAAGAGCCCAAGCCTTTAAAGAAAACGATTGGGTCTTATTAAAGTTTCCCAAGGCTCGACTAAGGCACACGACGGGCAAGAATCCTACGGGACACCAAAAGTACTATGCTAAACTAGAAAAAAGGTACTATGGTCCCTTCCAGATTCTTAGGCCAATCAATGAGATGGCCTATCAACTCAAGTTGCCCAATCATTGGCTCATACAATATGCTTTCCATGTGAGCCTATTAAAGCCTTACAAAGGAGAGCCACCTCAAGAACCAACTATTGAAGACCCACCGGAGATAGAGGACCAAGAGGAGGTTTTTGTCTTATAAGACTCTCTCTTTATTGTAGACAAAAATTAAGTAGTATGCATGCTTAGATCAAGTTTGCAGAGACGACGTCCCCCAAACACCAAGTAGAGCTTGTCACTCTACTATGGAAGATTGATAGGACTAATGTGCAGACATGCTTGCGGCAGCCTCACGCTCTCAAGTGCCAAATGGACTAGTCATCCATTGTGGAATGATGTCGTAGGGTAACATAGGGATCCTCTACCCGCTAAGAAAAGGACTCATGAATATGCTTTATCTTATCTACACCATAGTCGAGTATGACTATGATTTCAAGAGAGAGGTAATGTCATAATAATCAATATCTAATTCTCGTAAATGATTTTCTCATGTTAAACTCATCATTTAATATGGGGAAGTGCCAAGGGAGAAAAAGCTAGAATATTGGTTAAGCTAGCAGACCAGCCACATTAGGGATCTAAAGGAGGGAAAATAGGGATCCAAAGGGGGGGCCATCTGCAAAAGAGCCATGTGCAACAATGGGCTAAAAAGACCCTAAGGTTCAGCCCATTAAGACTTCCAAAATGCTAAGGTTCCAAAATTCAAACGTTGTGTCCAAAGGTCAACCCTAGGGGAATTGGATGCTTTGTGTGTGTACAAAAAAGTCTTCGCAATACCTACTTGGGAGGGGGCGAGCCTTGCATGTAGAGGATGAGAGAGAAAGCCACACACACACACACACACACACACACACAAGCTCCCTTTACACAAAAGGAATGAGGGACACATGTCAGCTCCCTAGGCCAAATGTCCACAAGGTGTACCCAATTCCTATTGGATGGCCTTGGAGGTGGACCAATGAGAATTAGGCTAGAGTAAATGTAGTTTCATTAATTTAAAAACACTTAATAAAAGAACCAATGAGAATTAAGTCCTGTAGAAGACTATTGGACAGTCTCCCAAGGGGTCCAATGAGCATTCAGGAGCCCAATGGCTTGCCTGATTCCTATTGGCCAGGAGGCAAAGGGGTCCAATGAGAGTTTAGTTGAATTATTAAATTACCTAAAGATCTCACAAAAGGGGAAAGGGGGACACATGTAAGAAGGATATCACTTATGCTTCCAATGGGGAGATAGCAAGAGAAAATAGCAAGAGGGCTCGCCCAAGAGAGAGAGGGGGCTGATTTTTGCAAGACATTATCACACACACACTCACACCATCTCATGTGTGAAGTAAAGAAGACTATCTCTTCCCAAGCTTTAATGGAGAGCTCATCACCTACTCCAAGCTTGTGAGATAGAAGCCTACATCCACATACTCTTGGCATGTGGATGCAAATCCAACCAAGAGCCAAGCTTCAATGCATGCTCATCTCCTCTACCAAGATAATTACTAAGCTAAGCTATGCTAATATGAGTGATTATGTGAGGAGATGTACATCTTTCTCGTAAGATACTCCTTCTTCCTCTCAATCTACTCTAATACCCTGCTAGCTCTCACCATCTTCGAAGGTGTGTGAGGTCTTGGGTTTGAGACCGGGGATAATTGATGTTGTGTTTGCTAAGTGTTTTGCTTAGTGCATGAAGCTTTCATCTTCATTGCACTAGCTAGTCTTGAAGGAGCACAAAGAATTGTATTGTACAATGTCTCTCTTGATGGGAGAAACCATAATACAAAGCCTTTTGGAGGGGGGACCGGCTCCATGAAAATCCGGTCCTCAACTATTGCCAATAGCTTAATTTCTCTCTCTTTTGAAAGTATTGTTGATGCTATCTAACTAGGTGTTATGCTTTTTTTTTCTCTCTCCACCCAAGCACTCTTGTAATTCTCATTAGGAATCTATTCTAATGAAATGTCCACTATGTTCATGCTAATTTCCGCTACACACAAATTTTTAGGCCATTAAATGTTATAGTGAAGAACATGATAATTAACCTTGTGTATCAAGGGCATGGGGGCAGGTCATTAGGCGTGGCTCCCCAGATAGCTGATGTAAGTTTGGTCTCTGGATGGTGTCATGGCTCGGCACGAGCATGGCAAGTTCTTGTAACTTTTTGAGATGATCAATATAATTCACTCACAATTGTGAGTTTTGCTATTAAAAAAAAAGACTCTTGGGGGTATGACATGCTAACTTGTTAGGAAATGCAACATGACTATGGAGACCTTGGAGGGAGAGTTGTTTAGGTTCTTCCATAATTCTATACATCACTGGTCCCCTTGGCTCTCAAAGGCCAGAAGCATACTGTTGACCCTTTTTTGGAGAGAAGTTGCCAGGAAAATCAATAACGAAGGTATTAAACGTCTTGGGAAACTTTGGAATTACAGCAGATGCAATTGGAAAGGAACGGATCAACTGGCTCTCTAGTTTAATCTGAATGGAACAGGAAGGTTACCGATCAGGGTGTATTTACCGGACTATGAATCTGAGTTTGAATGGAAAGCTTTGCAATGGCCTAAGAACAGACACTTCCTTAAACCTCAAACTAAGAAAGTATATTGTACACTTATGTATTCGAAGTATTGGTTCTCACAACTTAATAAGCAATGGGGCAAACTGTCAGAGACAAGATGGGAGATAGCTGTAAACAATATGTGGCACCCGCCATGGCCACTTAAAATGAAGGTTTCTGTGTGGAAGGTGCCTTGGGGAGCCATGCCAACTAGAGTCAAGGTACTCTTTAGGGGAATTGGTCCAGACAGATGATCAACTAGGGAAGACCTCGCTCACCCGTTCAAAGAGTACCCATGGACTTGTGGCCTAGCAAGGAAAATTTGCAAATGGGTCCAAAAAACCTGGAAAATAGGATTTCACAAGAATGACCTTTTCTTGGGAGGAAAGGTATTCAAGAGTCAAGCGCTACTCATAGTCACACAAATAGTGAGATACTGCTAGTTTTGAAATGTTTGGAAGGCAACGAATGTTTGAATATTCAAGACCACATTGGAAACAAGTAAGTTCACAAAGATAGTTCGAGAAAGTAGGGAGGCAATCATTGCCTTCAAGAAACAAATTGCCTCTAATGAGTGGAGCAAGGCCATTAGCACCGTTTGACTGAGTTTCATGGAGGAAAGAGTGGGTGGATCTTTGCCATGGGGTGGCTCCCCTTTTAGCTGATGTAATGATGACCCAAGAAAGCTGTCATGGCTCGGTTTGAGCATGGCAAGAACTTGTAACTTTTTCGTGTTGTCTATGTAATCTACTCACAGTTGTGAATTTTGCAAAAAAAGACTCTTTACATAGCATTGATTCAACCAAGTTATGGCCCAGAGGAGTGAACTCTAGTGCAATTTTCTTTGCTTGCTGGGGTGAAGGTGGTTTGCCAAGCAGCAGGAGTTTGATTGCTGAGATTGGTATGTGTTAGTTCTATGGGATACTACTCTACACTAGCATTCTATGCCTAACACAATCATTTAGATCATTATACACTAGCACATGCAATGAGGTCATTTGCATCTCATTGTGGCTATATAAGCCAATACTCTTATACAAGCCTATGGTTTAGTTGGTTCACTCTCATTGTTGGGGTATCGGGTTGCCAAAATCCTGAACCTCTCAAGAAACACACACATCTCTCCCTCCTCAAGTACACACGTGCATGCACCCGCGTACACACACACACACACACACACACACACACACACACACACACACACACACACACACACACACACACACACACACACACACACAGGTAGATAATCTAGCAACACATGCACATTAAACATAGTGAGGATGGTGAAACCTTCTCAGAGAAGAGATGGTGACAAAAATACAATGTACATCATAGCACAAGAGAGGGAGGGGGATTGGTATGGAATGAGCTTTTTGAGCGAGCTTTCTTTTATATTGCTCAGCTGACCAAATCTTTTTTTTAAAAGCATGCTCTAAAAGATTACTCCAAAATCCTCGCTCCAAAAAGAGTTTTTGGAGTAAGCTTTTTTGTCTCCCCCCAGTGTGTCCCCCCTCTCTTTCTAGGTAGCCTCTCTCTCTCTCTCTCTCTCTCTCTCTCTCTCTCTCTCTCATCCTCTATCCCCTCCCCCTTTTCATATACCTCCCTCCTTCTCTCTCTCTCTCTCTCTCTCGCCTCTCTTTCTAGAGAGAGAGAGAGAGTCTCATCCTCTATCCCCTCCCCCTTTTCATATACCTCCCTCCTTCTCTCTCTCTCTCTCTCTCTCTCTCTCTCTCTCTCTCTCTCGCCTCTCTTTCTAGAGAGAGAGAGAGAGAGAGAGAGAGAGAGAGAGACTTGCACTTCAAAACAAAGAGAGACATGAATTTCATTTTCTAGTTTACTACTCAATAGAGTTCATAATAACTCAGATTCTTTATGTATAGATACACTCTTTTTAGGGACCCCAAAACTCAAAAGACACACGGATTCTTTGTGTCATGTTATATCATGCACAATGAACCGCCACAACAAAAATATGTTCTTGCTAAATTTTACCAAAATGCACGGTAGTCTTTGAAGTTTATCCTCTAAGGACTCTCCCTTTTCCTCTTAGTGGACTCTCCCTTTTCCTCTTAGTTGTTGCTATTGCAAGACGTGTAGTCCCAAACTACTATCTTTTGGCGCCCTATGTACCCAGATATTCCTCTACCAAACCAACTTTCTCAATGTGGATCATTGATATCAGCCTTCGTATCTCGGGTTTAAAAACAAGAAAGAAGATCATAAGCTTGCGAGATTCTTCGTTAGAATTTCTCTCCCCCTCTCACATGGTTTGCTCTTGTGGCTATCTCTTTTTTGAAACGCACTGCACACATGTAGGTCAACCAAGATGGTGGTGCCTTGAAATTAGGACCCGCATTCAAGAGTTTGGTGCCATACATGCCTGAAAATCATGTGGAGATCCTTGCATGCCTTCTTTATTTATCTCTCAACTCGTACGCATGCACCCTCTAAGATTTCCCTATTAAACACCCCCCCCCCCCGCCCCCCCCCCCCCCCCCGCGTCCCCCCCCCCCCCCCGTTTTTTTGAATTCTCTCATTTCTCGGTAGAGCTCCCCACTCCTTGCTCACATGTAGAAAATACACATCACAGACTCATGCTCCTTGGATGCAATAAATTGCTTCTCTCTCTCTCTCTCTCTCTCTCTCTCTCTCACACACACACACACACACACACACACACACACCAATGGGTTACATGTCGATCAATGTGGCTATGATGGTCAACATGAGAGCATGGATTTGCATAGTTATTTAAAAGATGGTAGCACTCATGGGCTCCACTAACTCCCTGGTAAATAGAAGATAGAATTATATACGAGCTTATAACTAGAGAAATGCATCCTTCGCCACAAGGTTTCTTTTTTGTGGATAGTTTGCATCCACTTGGAGGGGCGTATACTTGTTCGTTCTCTCTCTGTCTCTCTCTCTCTCTCTCTCTCTCTCTCACACACACACACACACACACACACACAATCACACAAGGATAACATTACACAACTAGTCAGGGACACCAATATGCTTATACCTTAATCACAGCCACTCCCTCCTACACATGAACACTTTGGAATCACCTCATATAGCAAGGTATGCTACCTTGCTCTTGGATCTAATTCGGTTTGGGTACTTTCTCCTACCGCTTCTCATTTGAAAACTGTGGCTTATGTATCCTTGGAAAGTTTTCCCTTCTCATGGAATCACTACATATTTATGTCCATAATCGAGCTACCGGTTGGAGGTGGGTACACATGCACACCAACCACTTGAGGCCAATAAAGGACAACTCACGAATACATGGCATCATTGTGACTTAACTATGTGAGCAGCTCTTCTCTTTATTTGGCCATGCATGTGCAACCAATGTACTATTGTCTAATATCCATCTCTTCTTAGCCCTCCTAGTGTATATTAAAAATAATTGTAGTATGGGGGTCGGCTATGGGTTGATAAGTAGAGAGGTGGATGCACTCACCTCTTTGACCTTTGATGCTTTTTTTGCCTCACTTATGACCACAACTATATTTAATAAGAAATAGAGCCCGAATACACTCTCTCTCTCTCTCTCTCTCTCTCTCTCTCTCTCCCCCCCCCCCCCCCCCCCCCCCCCCCCGAGTGTCTGCTAGGGCTTCCTTTTCCATATCAGTTTGTGAATATCCAATGTCCCCTCACATCTCATTTATGGGTGGGTGTCTCCTCCCTTTTTGGTGAGGTAGCAAGTCATATGGGATAGGGGGGTGTAAGAAACAATCATAAAAAAGGCAGTCAAGTGAGAGAGAGAGAGAGAGAGAGAGAGATCTTGCTTCGATCTTCCTTTGGAAGCATGTATCACCTTCTCTCCCTTAGCTAATATGCACATTTTGTGAGGTGCTATCATGGAGCTAAATTTTTTTTTTCAATACTCACATAATGTGAGTTAGTAAATATTAAGAAAAAACCACAAAAATCATAACACACCTTTCTCTTTCATTGCTGGCGTCTTTGCATTTTTCAGTGCTATCTCACCCTCTCCTATTAAACTTACTCGCTCGCCCCCCAAAACTCATCATTACACAAGGCTGTTTTTCTAATTGTTCTTGTGCATACGAAGCTTATCCTCTCCCTGATCACCATACTATGCTTCTCTCCTGGTGCATGTTGTTAGAGCTCTACACTCACAAGCACACACACAAGTGCGTATTCTCTCTCTCTCACACACACACACACGATCGCAATAGACTCACAACCCCTATGAGAGAATCCTATTGCTGCTTGCCTTGTTCTCAAGAAGCAACATTGGCCACACTGCTTTCTTCTTTTACGCTCAATTGAAGGAGAGTCTACATGTGCCAATCACCTCTCAATCACATGCACATGTACATCATGCGGCCTTGCACCCCGATCTGCCTTATGCAAGCTAGACTTCAATCCTTCCCTAGCAGATATGTGCTTAGTTCCCTTCACTCCCTCCCAATGTGGTTCACCCACAAAACATGCTATGCCAGGGATATCTTCTCTTCAAGGGACACTACCTTGGCCATGAGGATCTGCAACACTTGTTGAATACTCTCAAAGCAATTGTGCACATAAACAAATCGAATGCTTGACATTGGATCTCGCTAGTAGTTCTTCCCTTGCGACGATGAATTGTATCCAACTTTGATTGATTACAAATGCATGACTATGTCAAAATACAAGAAAAACATTCAGGTAGGTGCATCAGCACCTACTCATTGTAGTTAATGTTTTAAAACAATTTCTTTTGCTCATATGAGCTAGGGGGATGAGTGTATGGTTTATTCTTTGACATCTAAGTAAAGCATTCTCCAACTGAAAAATAATAGAAACTGGTTTTTATTTAACTGCTCTTTTGGATCTTTATTTGCTCCGGTTTAAACAGGAGGACCTATAAGGGTATCGTAAGAGATGATAGTCTATGGGAATTTTTTTCATAATTGTCAAAGTGCAAAAAAGATGCTATCCAATTTTTTGAAATCTTGCACACAATCACACTCTTGAAAGATTTGATAAATTAAGGTTGGCCTAGAGTTAGACAAGGTTTGACAAATCTGGTAGAGAATTTTGTGAATGCAAGCAGTGTTTGTTTTGATAAATATACTAGCATACTGTAAACTCCCTTACATGTTTTGGACTAAAGTTTGCTGGTTTTTTAATGGGATGAGAGATCATTGATCTAGGCGGCTCTAGTAGCCTAGAGCTACACGGTATTTGGCAGCTTGACCGGTGATTTTTTGTGAACACCAACAGTTCTAGTTTTGATACATTGATCGACATATTTTAAACTCCCTTGCGTGTTTTGGGACTGTAAGTATCTTGGTATTGAGTGGCTCTGTACTGAGTAATTATACGATTGGGTATTTTTAATGATCTTCATATAGACTTGGGATTGTATCTGCTTGCATTTACAGCTCTAACTAAGTATTGACTCGTGAATTTCAACTAATCTAGTACCGATTTTTGTTGTGGGCTTGCTGGACATCCCAACTTTAGTGTTAGTTACCCTATTTACGTGGTAAGATACAATCTCCTAGTATGATAATCTGCCAACATGGTCTACAAGTAACTGAGGTTTTGAAATATCCTTGAGTGGAATATCCTTTTCTAAGGTATGGGGAAAATGACGAGTTTTATCCTCTACCAATATGAGCAACAAATTGTAAATGACTAGTAAGGTTACAATGTCACGTGACCTTGGATTTGATTAGTAGTGTCACCCTTGCATAATAGTTATTGTTAGCTATTGCTAATGCGTAGATACATGGCATTTACAATCTTTTGTTGATACATAGTTTACCTGAGATATTGTAAATGGATGTATAATGAAAAGGGATATGTTGATTTTTGCAAACCTAACTAAGGTAAGTATACATTGGGGAGTTCAATACCATAAACTAATTCTTGATGCTAGTTTTTTTTTAATATATGCTAAATTCTTGAAATAAGTGTTAGTAATATACTTTGAAATCAATTCAAGGTTTTTTAGAAGGGGCCTAAATCCTCATGTGGGGGTCTCAGATGAGATGAGATGGCATTGGATTGGACATTTGAAATTTGATCCAAATTACAAAGGAGATATTGTCTGATTTTTTCTAGAATACATATATTTTCATAAATATATTAGTCAATCTCTAAGCATAGTACTTGATCGATGCTAGTTTGCAATTTTTGTTGTAATTTTTGACACTAATAACAAGGGGAAGGGGTTGTTGACACCTGTCTTCCCAATTAATGCCAGTATTTATGGACGGACTTGCATATATTGAATGATAGCAGGTAAGAGGTTCCTTCCTTAGGATTACGACAACAACTACAACAAAAGCAGAATATCATTTATCGTTGTGCTATGTTTTTATGATATATAGATAGTCCATGTAAACACTTCTTTGATAATAGTATATACTTACAAGTGATACAAATTGTGTCAAGTTGTGTATTGTACAATATTATCTCTATTTGTCTACTATAAAGACTTGTTTTTATGTATCTAGGTACCCACTGTCTGGTCTCTGGTCCCATTGTATGGTTCAATAGTTTGTGAGAGCAAACTATTGTTATATAATCATTCTTGGTAGATTATCTAAATACATATAGAAGACTCCTTGATAAGAAAAGACTTATAAATGAATAATAATACATAAGCGCACGTTTGTGGATATTGAAAGCATTTCACAAATTTAAAGCTGAGCACTACCTCACCCACTTACACACTTTTGTGGTCATTAGAGATGACACTCTCAAATGACTCTACAAACTCTCCATGTAGGCAATGTGGGGATGGATGCGCTGCTAAATAAAGCAAGACCTCATGGCCTCACAACCACAAACCTTGTTATCCATTTTTCTTAATTGCCTTGTATAGAGGCCTATCTGACGTACTTCAGAAGTTGGCGCTCTATAGTCATTGTTTTTGTCAATTGCCATTGTCAAATGTCTTGGTCAATGTCTGATCTCATCAATTGTATAGTTTCTTTGAATTTGCTTTTGAATCCAAAAACACACACACACACACACACACTTGTTCCATCTATCCTTTGGTTGGCAAAGCACTATACAATTGATTGAGATGGATATTTTCTAAGCACATTAGTCATTTTGTGCTAGCCCACCCAATTCAAGTGGATGGGTTTGGGATCTTGATCCCAAAATTGTCCTGCAAAACCTTGGTAATATTTAACATTTGTTCTTTAGCAGGTTTCTACCAAACTCACTTGGGTATATCTTTTGCAAGCCCATGGTATGTATTTGGAAAGCATGATAACGATTGCATTCCTATGGTTTTCTCAAGAAACCAAGCACTTTATTACAAAAGATCCCTTCAACAAATCAAAGCTTATGGTAAGAGACCCTTCTTACTGTATAATTTTGTTGATATCCTTGCAATGACATTGCCTATACAAACTAGCGTCCTTGCTTACATAAGTGCTATGAGCACCCTTTACCAAATCCATACCATCGATACAAGAAGCTCATCATTCTGATGTAAAATATTGCATTGGTTTTACAATATAACTAGATGACTTTTATCAAACATGGCTAGACATGGCTAGGGGTAGGGCTCAACATGGTGAGCCCTACCTCCCACCATGTGGATCTTCTCCTTGGGTTGGGGGAGGGCCACACACACACATGTATCTAACGGGTAGGGTTCCACATGGTGGGACCTACCTCCCACCATGTGGACCTTATCCTTGGGTTGTGGAGGAGGGCCACACACACACACACACACACACACACACACACACACACACACACACACACACACACACACACACACACACACACACACACACACACACACACACACACACACACACACACACACACACACACACACGTGTATCTAACGGGACATCTAGTTAGTTCTGCATAATCAACCTTTTTGGAAAATACAATACACACACACACACACACACACACTTACACTTACCTAAGATATCCTTTGGTGTGGAAGACTTGCACACCTACTTGAAAATATACCATTTCAGATACTTATACGTTATCTCAAGCTTAAGGCCATTCTTGTTGTCTTTCTCATGCACCAGAGTTGGCCCTTTGTCTACTCGTGAGCTACACTCCCTACTAGCCCACCTTGACTACCTATCTAAATTCCTTGGGTGCTTGGGTGCATATAGCAATCACAAACCTACATCAACTTATTTCCTATCCTAAGATTCCTTTTATAAGTTGACATATCTATTATCTCAATCTTCATATAAGGCACTCCTCATGCATGCTCACATATACAATTTCCTGCTCATGCATAACTGAAGGATCAATAATTGGGCGGCTATGTAAGTAAACGTATGATGAATAGTGTAGAGATTCTCGCCATATACTTGTTTGGGTTTGTAAATTTTTTAATTTTACTAGGAAACTCGATTAAGCCCCAATTGGTAGGGGCTAGATGGTTTGCCAGCACTTACCAATATGGCAGTTTATGGAGGCACATCGTTTGTGTTTAAACTCCTAACTTTGATGACCTTGAGTCCACTTAACTTGGAATTTTTTAGAAATCAAGACTTCTTTCTATAAGGAGTCTTCATTTCTTTATCTATTGCACATGGTTGGCCGGTACCTTGGCTGATCCATGCATTTGCTAGTCCATAGAGCGACTTGCACTCTGGACCCCTCCCTCATGCAACATCACCATGAATACTCTCTGGCTTGTATTAGCTCTACAATTGCATTTTGCACTTGTGGACCTTCTATGCGTATCTTTACTTATGCATACCTACATGGCCGCTTTCTACTTGGTAGGAGGTGATGTGATACTTACCCAATGTCCACCCTTGCATCAACATCATGGGAGGCTACTCTAAACAAACAAACACACACACACACACACACACACACACACACACACACACACACACACACACACACACACACTCATACTAATTTTGATGGGGTTGATTTGTACACAAATGCATAATGTTCTAATGCTCACTCCCTCTTAGGGCACACCCAAACAGTGACTACGTATGACGTAAACTATACTATTACACATTAGGAAGAGAATGGAGTTTAGGAGGGCCTCTTTATTTGGTATTTTAAGGGAGTCAAACCTTTAGTATGAAGAAAGCAATCAGGAAAACTTTTGAATTCAAACAGGTAAAACAGCTATTTTATTTGAATTCAGATTTCCCCCCCAAAATGAAGTTTAAAATCTAGCGCCGAACAAAAGTATATCATGTAACATATCTATGGAAAGAGCTCAGCGTGTAGAATCTAGATCTATAATCTCCGCTCAAATTGAAGATAATATGTAGGACTTATGGAAGGCCAAAAATCATAAATTTGTCCCTCCGCGTTTTGGGGGGAAAAGTGCATGCTTTGGCCACTCTTACACCTCTCTTACACACCCACCGTTCTTGCACACATAGCATGTATATGTTCGTCCAAATATTAATCACCTTCATAATCTCATGGAAAAAAAAGAGGCCCTTCTAAACCCCATCCTCTTCCTTATTCTTGCCGATTGCAACATACAAACATTTTGTCATCATGAACCCATCAAGACGTTGGATCATTTGCAAGTTTACGGATTGAATCATACAAACAATTTGGCATCATGACCCATCAAGATGTCGGATCATTGCAAATAGGACACAGTGAAGGAAGAGATGCACACCGTTCTTGCAAGCTCGATTTTATGGAACCAGTTCTAAGAAACAGGTAGGTGCACATGCACCTACGAAGATCTCGCTATGTTCGCAGTTATGAATTATCAATTATTTGTTTTTGCAACTAATCTAAAATGATGTTTATGCACTTTAGTGAGATTGGAGTTGTGCTAAAAATACATGCACTATGCTATAATGGGTGGTACTGGGAATGGGTTGATACATGAAATACTTGTTGCTGTTTGTGGTACCAAAGCCTCAAACCTCTTGATTTTTGGATTTATCATTCTATTGTTGCTTATGGGTTGATGCTTACTCGTTAAATATTACAAGCAAACTAATGATGGAATATCCAAGTATATATTAGATTGATTTTATGAAATTCATTGTTTCAATTTGAGTAAGAAAATAGAAATTTTGAGCTTTATGGACTTTTAAAGCACTATGGTAAGGTGATTTTGAGCATCAAACACAGATGTTGAGTCAGGTGTTATCATTAAAAAAAGGGGGAGAAATTTTTTTAAAATGGTTTGGTCTTAATCCTCATGTGAGGGTCTCTCCATGAGATGGCACAATTTTTTTGATTTATTTTGAAATTTTATTAGATGTTGCCAAAATGTTGCAAATTTAAGTAAAATATGAATTTTTATGTGTCAAGACTACTAGGACATATTCCTAGTGACTATTTGAGTAGATGCTTGCCGACAAATATATGTTAGGGGACTTCTCATTGTGTGTATACCTTACATGCTGGTACTTTTGGAAAAATTCATTCATCACATTAGTATTATTTGAAAAGTTTCTACTTCATGAATAGCTTAGATGATGATCTATTCATCAAAGAAAGCCTTGAGAATACGCTTATTTTGTATTCTTAAGGCATAAGTTACTATCCAAAGGTAAGGAATAGTAATTACTTCTGTAGTATATACATTTCATTCCTATTCCTGCATGGTGATTGGCATTAGATAAGCTCAAAATTATTTATACTTGTGGGTTCGGTAGATCTAGTGCATGGTTCATGAGGACTATTGATTCTCATTCATGTTTGAATATATATGATACAATGGATTGTTAAAAGGAATTGCTTGCAAAGTGTATAAGTCTCTAATACTTTTTGAGTTACAAACAAAATGCTCCCAAATTTTTATGAAGATGGGTATATGAGCTAGTAACATGTGATGTACTACTAGTTTTTGATACATGAAATACATGTTTTTTTGTTACTGAAGCTATAAACCTCCCGTGGAGGGTCGTGTTGGGAGATGGCATAAACCGAGTTTTTTGAAATACTAATCAGATTACAAGGGATATGTTGCCCGATTTTTGTCAAGTGGTCTACAATGATCTACAATGTCAGGTGGTCTACAATGATCTCTAACCCAAACGAACATAGGTATTTACATCATATATGGTAGTAGACACTAGCATTTTTTAAAAAGGAAACTCACTGAATATTGCGATACACATGACTCAACACTAAGAATTTATCTTACTTAAAAGCTCAACTTAATAGTCAATCCTAAGGGTAGGCTATAAACTAGGTCTACATGTGTGACATGAATGACAACCGGATCCTGTGTCGACACCTGCAACACACACAAAAATAGCCAATCCTAACTAAATATTTTTTTCTGGATGTAGGGAACATCTGGATCCTTCTCCTTGTAGGTGTAGTGGAGGCTAATCCCAAGGGGACGAATGCATATAGAAGATCCTATTTTGTAATGGTCAAAGACCAAAGTATGAATCTAGATGAATATATTGGCTTAGTAGATGCAGCTTAGTATATTGACAAAATCGGGACAAGATTTTATGTACAGACTGTGCACACTTTTATGTTATGTTAAAGTATTGTTATTTAATGCAGTTGTCTAAGTATTGTTCAGATATGAAGGGATTTTCATACTAAACACAGACTCTATCTCCGTACTAGTCTTTGGTCAAACTCTAGAAAATGTAATTAAATAATAATACAACTACTCCAATTTATCTTACTTCAACCAAATGGTTTTTGTATGTATATGGGTATTCCTACCCTAAGAATTGGAGGGCTTAATGTTTGTCATATTTAGTCCTAAATTGATAATCCAATTTATCCAAACCTTAATCAAACAATTTTTGTCAAGATATGGGTTTTAGAACCCTAAAAATGGGAGTACAGTTAGGGTTGCCTATCCCTTGACTAATAGAAGACCTATAAAGTTGGGCTACCCTCAATGCTGCATGTTAATATGATAAATGGTTTCTGCTCAAATAGAATGATATACATAAGATATTTCACCCCTACGAATAGGGTTAGGCCTTGAAGCTATCTTTGTTTGGGAGGATCAAAGTATACTACAATGACCAACATGATGACAATGCTTTATATCAACTAGAAACATGCAAAACCAGGTATGTATTTCTCCTTTGAAGAGGACCCCTTTAGCTTTTGATATTCTCATATCAAAACCCTTTTCAACGCATAACACATGACTAAAGTACGATCATTGAATTTATTTTTGCAAGTAGCATGACTTTTAAAGCTTTACAACTTTCAACCATAATTTACTGTAATTTTGTTGGGAATAGGTCCACTTGGTGGACTTTTCTCCACCAAATGGATCTTTCCTTTGGGATGGGAGAGGGCCACACACACACACACACACACACACACACACACACACACACACACACATTTAAACATGACAGTTTGTTTTTACGCTTAGTAGATGAGAGATTTATGTCTCATTACAAATTCTTGTTTGGAATCCCTATCATGTATTTTCATTATGAGTACCCTTGACAAGGATTGGCATCCCATACCCATTTTCCTTCTTGTTCCATGTTCAATCTTTCCGTCGATGGATCTTATGACACAAGTGGAAAAGTTCTCTCTTGTTATCTACTCCTCTTGCTACTTTGTCCAACAATAGATAGGGATCACATGCATTCCGTTTGTCCCAAACCGTGCTCATGGCACCTCTTAAATTGCATATAAAGCATGATATACTTGTACAAATACACATGTTGTGAACCTACACTTAACTTATTGCATGTGCACTCCATTCTTGATCATCTGGCATATGTACACTAGAGGCTAATAATATGCCGATTTTACAATTTTTCTCACCCACTGTATTAACCTCTCGTGGATGCCTTCATCACTAGCATATGCACATTCGGTGCAAAGTTTATGTGGTTATCCTATCTGCACACATATGCATAAATGCATTCTTGAATGGCTCAACTTGTATGTACCTGCGAGCCCACATCATTAATTCTTGAGGACTCCCTTATCGAGTTTTGCTTCCAACATCCATGAACTTCATAATAGTAAGCAACAATGTTTATTTATTATGAGGAGATTTAATCTATCTGTACAAACAACAAAAAAAACCCTTAATGGAATTATCCTTAGCTGAAGAACTCCTCACTGGAAGTGGCTCTGCTGCTGCTGGGTACGTGCATATTAACTCTTTTTACATGAATAGCCTATATCCCATCCCTCCTATATTTGCATCCACCACTTACACACACACACACACACACACACACACACACACACACACACACACACACACACACACACACACACACACACACACAATTAAATGCCTACCACGATAAGCCAACACTAAATTGATGTGCATTCAACATCGTTCAACACTTATTGCTGCTCATTCAGTGCCGTTCGGGCTCTCTTTCTTTCTCGTGTAACCATTTATCCTTCTACTGCCTAACCCTTTAACATTCTCTCCCGATCATCACCAGCTTGGAAGAAAGATAACGACTCTTTCACCCTACTCGATGCTCGCGCGCACACACACACACACACACACACACACACACACACACACACACACACACACACACACACACACACACACACACACACACACACACACACACACACACACACACACACACACAGCCACACACCCACACACTCTCACCCTATCACAAGAATCCAGCTATGGAAACGTCAGATCAGCTACAAATTTGGAGCAATAATCCATATGAGCGTTGAAATCTTCAAGGATGTGAATCAGGGTTACCACTATTTTTGATGGCCTCATTGTCATGTTGCCTTCATCATAAGAACTCCAAATTCAGGTAGGTGTTCATACACACACCTACTCAATTAAGCAAACACATGCTTAGGAAATGAGTGATGCTCAAGAAGGTGAGAAATACTGCATTGATTTGAATTTTTCTAGACAAATAGAGGAAGTATGGATCTTTTAAGTGATGCACTTTGTGGGGACTTCAGTGTAGTTTGAGCAAATCTATACAACTTTTTCTCAAGATTGGGTATTGACCGTGGGGTTATCCATAAGAAAATCATTCAAAGTTCTAGATACAGTGTTGGCTAGCCCTTCATATTGGTTTTCTGGATTAAGTATTCCAGGGATATTTACCTAAGGTCTCTTGCTCTTTAGGATATTGGCTTGATCCTGAGGGTGAGCTTTTTGAAATGGGGCCTCTAAACCCAAACCAATGGGCCTACCCTCACAAAATGTTCGTAAAGAGATACGCACACTACTTGGGGCACCACCTTCTTTTGGGAGTAGAGAAGGAAACCAATCAAAATAACACTTGCACTCACCCACTCAAGCAACACACTTTGAAAACCCCCTTACTCTATATACACTTTGGACACTTGAACACCATCAACGATTATGCAACCCAATGCCGTGCATCAAAATGAAATATGCAATTTGTGGAATAGCATTCACCTTCTCCCCATAAGAATACCCATAATACATCCAAACTCTTCCTCTCTCAAGCACTTTTTCCACCAATCCATTGCATTGAGGATAGTAGGGTGTGGAATGCAGGTGTTTCACTTTTAGCCTTCTCAAGAGATCATTCAAAAGGTCAGCCCTAAAACCCGGGCCTCGATCTGATAAGATTTCTAGGGGTGTTCCAAAACTACTACAAATATGATCAAAAATAAACTTTGATACCTCTTCAGCTGTGATTCAGGTTGTGCTTGTTGCTTCCGCCCATCGTGTCATGTAGTCAACACCCATGATGATGAAATCCTTCCCTGTAGAATTATGAGGTAGGGGACCTATTGCATCCACACCCCACTTTTCAAAAGGGCCATAAGATATTATTGGGACTCGAGGCTCATATGTTAGTCGTCTATCCCCAGCAATTTGGCATGGCTTACATGCCTTACACCAATATTGGACATCACGATGTAAGCTCGGCCAAATAAACCCTGCTTGTAAAATCTTCCTACTTGTAATATCTTGAGAAAAGTGACCACCACAGACATCATCATGACATGAAAGAAGAATTTTCTCTATCTCTTGCACACCTGGTACTCTCCTCAAGACCAAATCTTTCCCTTTGTGATATAAATCATCCCCGATCAGCTGGTAAGGTGTGGCCTTCTTAACTAGTCTATGTCTTTGCACCTTGTCTAAGTGTTTGGGACACTCACCTGCTTGTAGAAAGAAGATAATGTCTTTTAGCTCCTCTTGACCTTGATATTTGGGTTCATATAGTTTCACACCTCCTACCGCCATTTGAATCTTTTCATTTGCGAGTAAGTCTGCTTCCTTGTTATGAGTTCTCACAATGTGTTGTACCTGTGTTGATTTAAAACCCTTCATCAAAGCTCTTACACTACTAAGCCACTCAAACAATGTACGATTCTTGCACCTCCAAGTCCCTTGGATTTGCCTGACCACTAGCAAAGAATCACCTTTTATAATAAGTCTTTGTATGCGTAATTCTTTGCATTCTTCTAACCCAAGGGTTAGAGCAGCATACTCAGCCTCATTGTTAGAGTGAACATTGGGTAGAGTGATACCTTTTCTAACCATTACCTCCTTTTGTGGGTTCAAAATGATGATCCCCCCTGCTGCTTTGTCTTGTTGGCGTTGATAAGCTCCGTCAAAGCATAAAGTATGGGCATTATCAATCTCCTTCACTTTGAACTGTTTTGAGCCTTCCTCTCTTTGTAGTCATGATCCTTCCCTTTCTCTCACTTTGTAGGTGAGAATGTCTGCAAGTCCTGCTCTTGTGCTATCTTCTACAAGGAAAGTGTATTCAAATTCTTGGAGTTCAAGCACCCACTTTGCTATTCTAGATGAGAGGCTCATGTGTTGTACTACATATGGTAGATTGTGCTCTAAGGTGAGAAAAACAAATGGCACAGGGAGAAGATACGATCGAAACTTCCTTACCGCAAACAAGATTGCAAAGACCACTTTCTCCATTTTAGCGTATTCCTTCTCGGCCGGATTCATCACCTTGCTTGCAAAATAGATCGGCCTCATGTATGATGTTTTAGGATCTTTTTGCATCAAAACAACACCAATTGCGTCGAAACCTACACTTGGAGTGACATAGTAGGTCTCCTTTGGATCTGGTGGCATTAGGATTGGGAGAGAGCTAAGAATGCCCTTTACTTCCTCAAAACATTTTGCATGTTCCCTCCCCCATTCAAATGTAGATTGGCTTGCCAACCTATGCAAAGGGGCGATGGCTTCTGCTAGGAGATGGATGAAGCGAGACATGTACCTCACTTTGTGGTTGAAGGTCATTAGCTCCTTAGTTGTTGTTGGTGGAGATAATGACAAAAGGGCCTCTACTTTAGAGGGATCCACTTGAATTCCTTGTGAAGAAACCACATGGCCTAGCAAAACCACCTGAGATTCACCGATATGACACTTCTCTGGGTTGAGTTGTCCCCCAAATTGATGGAGCCTCTTAAGCCCCTCTTCAACCTTTTGGCAATGAAGTGATCTACAACTATAAATACAGAAATCATCCATAAAGACTCTTATAGATTTTCCAAAGAATGGCTGAAATACAAATATTGTGAATCTCATGAAGGTGCTAGGAGCATTGGTGAGCCCAAAAGGCATTACTCTGAATGCAAAACATCCCCAAGGTGTGATGAAGGTGGTTTTTGGTTGGTCCTCTTCTGCTATTCTAATTTGAAAATATCATGAATACCCATCACACACAGTGTAGCATTCGTGACCTGCTACTTCATTCAAAATTTCATCTTGGAAAGGGAGAGGGAAGTGGTCCCTCTTTGTCGCAGCGTTGAGGGGTTTGTAATCCACGCAGACCCTCCACTTACCATTCTTCTTGGGAGTGACTACAATAGGTGATACCCATTCGGAGTTGGATACTGGATAGATGAAGCCAGCCTTCAAGAGTCGATTCACTTCTTGTAGGAGAGCCTTTTGTTGCACAGATCCTAGTCGCCTTAACTTTTGAGCCACGGGTTTGGTCCCTGGTTTCAATTCAATTCGATGCTCTATTACATCTACACCTCTTATTTGTGAGTAGTCAGTGATAAACAAATTGGGATACCTCCTTAACATATTGATGTAGGACCTCTTCTCCTCACAAGTAAGATCTTTTGCAAGAATATTCTCAAATCCTTCTTCAAGGTGGTGGCATCTTTCATCCCCTCGTGTGTGATTTTCTGTTGGCTTTTCTTCTACTGGAACATCTTGAGTGTTGGCATTGAATACAATTCCCATTACCTCCAAAGAAGACTCCTCTTCACTGGTTGATGCTTCCTCATCACTTGAGTAAGGACTCTCCTCCTCGCTCTCTTCATCTGCCGTGGTTTCATAGTTGATATCTAGTTGCTTTCCTTCTCGCCAATCATACACCACCGGTTGACCCTTCTTAAGAATCAAATGACCACTTCCCCATTTTTGATCTGCATTCACAGCAATGAGCCAAGGCCTCCCTAGGATGATGGGATAGCCCTCCCCCTTAGCTGGCATGACATACATATCCACTCGTGCATCTATGTTACATACAGAGACTTTTACATTTTCAATGATCCCCAAACACTTCACACTTGAGTTGTTGGCTAGCCTAGCTTGACAATTAGAGGACTTTGTAATTTCAAGCCCTAACCTGTTCATTGATTTTTCCGTGATCACATACATTTGAGCTCCACCATCAACATATACATTAGGCACCTTTTTACCCCTTATGTAAGCATCCACAATGGGTTCCACATCTTTTTGTAGCTTTGAGGCCACAACCTTAATGGAAAGATTTGCTTTCTTTTTTGGAATTCGTGTACTTACCAACTTTGGCCATTGCCTTCTTACTTTGGTTGATAGGTGTAGAAGTTGAGGCCATGAAATGTTTGTCTTTTGGGTTTGTAAATCCTCCAGGATGTTGTAGGGCTCTAGCTCCTTTCCCAATGGGAAGTCGTTGATACCAATTTCCCTTCGCCTTGATCTTTTCTTCCTGCTACTTTTAGCTTCTTCCATCTTTGACTTCTTCTTCTTGTCCCTTCTGGCTGAATTTGTTCCTTCACTTCTCATGTCTTCATCCTTATCATGTGCTCTTGTGCGTTTTTCTGCCGGCATAACATCAAAGTTTAGAGTATGCTCATCTATTACCTCTTCTAGCTTGATGATGTTGACTCCTCTTTCTTCCTCCTCATGTGGGACGGGAGGTATATTTGCTGGTGGTGGTGTTCAACGAAGGATTTGTGGGCCTTGAGCTTGTTCTTGCTGCACAGTGAGAGGAGGCGGTCTGGGGGGATATATGTCTCCCGAAAGTCGCCTTGGATGTGGACAATTGTGCATGCCATGGCCCATTTCATTGCAATTCCAACATCGCAACTCTTGAGCTTGTCTTCATTGATTGCGATTCCCTTCTCTTGGTTGTCGTTGTTGAGGTAGGCCTTGTACTAGATTCAGAGTGAGGTTCTCAAGCTGTTGAGTTAGCCTTTGTAAAACCTCTTGTTGAGAGTTATCTCCTATTTGTGAAGATTGTGCAAGAGGGGCCCTAATTGGTGCTTCCATGGTTTATGAAGACTCCCTCTCACTCACTTCATTCAAACCCCTTGCTCTATGTGCTTGGAAGTGTAGTTTTCTAAACTTGATCATGGATACCTCATGTGCTTCTTCGAAGGTGGATGAGAATTTTAGCTCTACTTTAGCCTTTAAAAGTGGATACAAGCCAACCATGAATCTCTTTTTTTTTAGAAATTTAGGTGCACCACCATGATTTTCTAATGTAGCCTCCCACCTACCCCATAGATTGACAAAGGTTGCTTCATAAGAGGGATAGTCTTCAAGTGATACCTGCTTATGTCCAATAAAAAATTTCCATAGTCCTTCAGAAGCATCACCTTGCCCGAACTTGGAGAGGAAGCTTGCTCGCAGTCTCTCCCAATTGGATTTGATTTGGGGTTGCAAGGTCTCATACCATGCTTTAGCTTCTTCTTTTAGAACCAACGGGAAGGCTCGTAGCTTTACTTCCTCTTCATCTCTCCCGCATATGAGATGTGCCATCTCCAAGTTGTCAAGAAACTCTTGCGCATCTTCCCCACTTCTTGCATAGAACGTGGGAAAAGAACTTGACATTTTGTTTAGAATTTTTGAAATCTCTTTTTTTTAAAGAAACTTTTCTCTTACGGGCCGCACAAGATTATTGACACTATAAATCTGATTACATTAAAATGAAGATGTACACATCCATTGTTAATTCGTACTTTATCATAGGTAGAATAAATGGATTAATTGAAGCATTGATTTCATTGAGGCGAGTGGATCCAAATATCCTCCTTATGATAGATTGAAACCTAAACTTAGTTGCAATGATTATATGAATGGATTGCCGAGCAATAGGCCTAAAAGGTTCATTGTTTTGATCGTGATTCATGTGCTACTCCTCGTTGTTGGTTTGAAGACCTTGTTCCTTCATATGGCCCTTGAGCACCCCTTCACCACTCCTTGTTCCTGCCTTTAAAACAAAATGAAAACGTGAACATCAAAAGAAGTTTCATAATTAATGATTGGAAGTATAATTGGATTGGGTGATTCCAGTATTTCTCTAAGTCTTTTTGCACCAAACATAAAAACAATGCGTTGCTGGAAAAAGACTTTTCTATCTATGTGAACATTTACTCTAATGTGTTGTGAAAAATGAAATGGATAGATGGGAACTCCATTGTTCATCACTAAAAAATTTGAAGGTAACTTGGAAATATGTTCCTCCGTGGGGGCACCACTTTATGAGGGCGAGCTTTTTGAAATGGGGCCTCTAAACCCAAACCAATGGGCCTACCCTCACAAAATGTTCATAAAGAGATACGCACACTACTTGGGGCACCACCTTCTTTTGGGAGTGGAGAAGGAAACCAATCAAAATAACACTTGCACTCACCCACTCAAGCAACACACTTTGAAAACCCCCTTACTCTATATACACTTTGGACACTTGAACACCATCAACGATTATGCAACCCAATGCCGTGCATTAAAATGAAATATGCAATTTGTGGAATAGCATTCACCTTCTCCCCATAAGAATACCCACAATACATCCAAACTCTTCCTCTCTCAAGCACTCATCAAAAAATCATGCGCACAAAACTTGCCTCTCAAACATACAAGAGAATCACTTACATCAAACTAACACACTTTGCATAGAGAGCTCATCTCCATCTATGCAATGCCGTGACACAAATAAAATCACCATGAGAGGTAGCCACATGCATATGTAATGAAGAAAAAGAGAGTTGGAGTGAGAAATTTCTTTAGACCAATTGAATAAGTGTGGAAAAACAAACCAATGGTAAATTGAGAATAGAACACTTACTTGATTTCTCGCACACCTTTTAAGGGGAGGACAGACGCCGGCTAACCATCACGAATTGCACCACTTGAAAGTTTTGAAGATGATTTCATGATCATTAACATAACCATGAGAGAGATCATGATGTATTTACAAGTTATTGAGGTGCTACAAATGATTTATTGGGTTGATGGAGTAAGAGATTGTAGAATGGAAAGAGTGGAGAATAGAGGTGCACTTCCTCCAAAGAGGAGGGTTAGGAGGGAGGATGTGAAAGAGGGAGAGTTGGGGTTTTCTCTAATATTGATCAAGAAACAACATGAAGTTGAAAATATAGGTGTGTGTCCTTGTGTCTCTCCAAGGGGGGCTATTTATAGTTGTGTAGGAGTGGGATTATGCTACACTTAATTAGAGTAAGTGATTAGACCTAATTAAGTGTCCTTTGACCACTCATTGAATATTGGACATAAAAGGTACTATTTATTCACCAAAAATATCATTTTAGACCGTGAAGGCTCCATAGGGGTGCATAATGTAGGTGGGCCCCACCATGAGGCCCTACGGGTGGCTCCTGCGGGGTATCTCAACTTGTCTGTCTTGGCATTTAGAAAGCATCTTTAGGTTGGTCCCATCACATGCAAGTGACCTTGAACACTCATTGCTCTTCTAGAAGATGAGTAGGGGAAAAATAAGATCTCACCCTCTTGATTTACTTGATTTACAGTTTCCTTTTGCTGCGAATCTGACAGATTTACACTATTTTGACCATAACTTTTTACCTGTAGCTCGGAATGACATGCTTCAAAAGGAAAAATTGACCTTCTCAACATGTTTGATGTGAATTTGGACTATTCTTCACGCCCATGCACCAAGGAATTAGGTTTGGAAGGTCCACACTAGGCTAGGGAACCTTTTGCTTCCAAGTCTTCTTGTATGGGCCCTTTGCTTGTATGCATCCAAGGGGAATCATGCTTTTTCAAAAGGCTATGATGCTTAAACAAATAGAGGAGGGCCCAATATTATTTTCTTGTGAAAAGAATATACAATTGGAGTCTTTTTGAAAGGAGAGAAACTATATGTATATTCTTAAGAGATATTGGGCCACCTATGTAGGGGGCATAGAAGACTTGTAGAGAGGGACCATAATCTTTGGTAAAGACAAGTGGAGAGTTGATTTCCATGGGAATTTATCTATATGGGGTGGAAGATGGATAAATTTTTTTTCTACTACTAATTCACAAAAGGTAAGAAAGTTTGGGGGTATATAGTTGGTTATTGTATGCTTATTCTATTTACAAAGCAAAACAGAAAAGGGTGGTAATATAAATATATGACTAAGGTGAAATTTTTGGGAAGAGTATAATGTATGTGTCGCCACAAAGGTTAAACGAAGAGGGGGAATTTACTCTAGATAACTTAATAGCGTAGAAAAATATATACACATATGAGGAAGAGGACGTTGAGTAGGCTGACAAATGTTGCAAAAAGATGGTTATCATTTTATGCCACTCAATGCTACCACGATCTATACATTATATCTCACCAACATGATATTTTTAAAGTAAGATTATCATGCTTTTTGGTCACACGCCGTAACACCTCATGTGAGGGTCTCTAGAGAGATGGCCATAACTGGTTTTTTTTTGAAAATATGGTCAATATACTAACAAAATATTGGAAAAACACTTTTTGCTATTCTTGGTATGGATAGAAAAGTGCATACTTTGTATGCTAGCTGTATAAGAGGAATTTAGACATCTATGCTAAATTCATGGATTTGAGTACATAATAAAACACACACATGCACTTTGATATGATAATAAATGATTATTGTTGTCCGATTCTAATGGTCCATTTCCATCTTGGAGACACACACTTGAGATTTTGACTAGCATGGTGATGGATGTTGGATCTTGAGCAGCATGTTGGATTTCTTACATAATGACATGCTTTTTATGATGACTTTATAGATGGACTTCTACATCTGCCTCATAATAAGGTTTGAGAGACCTAATTCAAAATACGTTAGCAAAGATGTCTATAATTGTAGTAACAATTCTATAAATAAAAGTTATCAAATTTTATGGCCGCTACCGTGTTCAGGTTTCTTAACATTGCTTCATACTTTTTTATGAGAATATTAAGTGATTTGATTGTAAGAAAGTATTTTTTAGCACGAGGTTATAGCTTGGGATTGAAAAAGCATGGGTTAATTGGTTTTGAGTTCTCTTTTACTTTGAAAACATTGAGCTAGGTTTCTCATCATAATGATAGCCTTAATCGTCAAGTGAGGGTCTCTTTTGAGATGGCCGTTATTGGTGGATATTTTTTGAAAATTTATTTCAAATAGAAACAAAGTGATGTCGAATTTTTCCCAAATGGAAGTCTATGTGATTACTAATAAAGTTACTTGACCTCTGCTTAGCAGGGAGTTTCTTTGTTCAGTCTGACCACGAGTAACAATAGAAAAATGTTTTTTACATACATCATTCTATGTAATGCCATTGTTTTTAGTGCATATGATTACGTTTTTTTATCTATTTGATCTTTGCATAGCTGACAGTTTCTTTGTAATTTCTAACACTGATAACAAGGGGAAGGGGTCATTGACACACCTGTCTTCCCAAGTAATGCTAGTTTTGATGGGCTTGTGTTTCTTGGATGGTGGAAGGCAAGATATTATTTCCTTGGGATTACGACGACAACTGTAGCAATAACAGAAGATCATATGTTGCTCGGTTATTATTATTAGTGATAGATAACAATTGTATATGATTCTTTGATAATAACATATAATACACTAATGTCAATATCAAGTCTAAATGTCAATTGTAGTCCTAACTTTATCTACTTGCTATCTAACGTATACATAAGGTTTGGTTATTTACACGTTGACTGGTCTCTAGTCCCATCGCATGGTTCAATAGTTTGTGGAATCAAACTATTGTTAGATAAATCATTCTTTAACACAAACACACTTGTTTCTAGCTAGACTTTTGTGGGGTTAGCACCATACAATGAGCCTAGATTTGCTATAATCTTTTTGACTTGACCCACCTAATCCAAAGGGGTGGGCTGGGGCCACACCCCTAATTTGGTCAAGCACATATATCATATAGTTCTATTACCTTAGACTGGAAGATTCTCTTTGACTCTATACCTTGCAAAGTATACTTAATCAAATGGCTGTTTTAGGAATGGTATATAATTTAGCCCTATTGGCACCACTTTTACCAAAATGGTACCCTCTTTCCATATGATAAATGCCTCTTTGGACTGTTCATAGTGATTATTTGGATATCGTTGTCGCCAAATTGTTCATATTTGGTTGGGGTAGGGTACCACATGGTGGGCCCTGCCTCCCACCATGTGGATCCTTTCCTCAAGGATGGGTGTGGGTCACACACACACACACACACACACACACACACATATTTAAACATGATAGTTTGTTTTTACCCTTAGTAGATCAGAGATTTCTATTTCATTCCAAATTCTTATTCGGAATCCCTATCATGTATTTTTATATGAGCACCCTTGACAAGGATTGGCAGCCCATACCCATTTTCGTTCTTGTTCCATGTTCAGACTTTCCATTGGTGGGTCTTATGACACATGTGCCAAAGTTCTCTCTCGTTATCTACTCCTCTTGCTACTTTGTCCGACAGTAGATAGGGATCAAATGCATTCCGTTTGTCCCAAACCGTGCTCATGGCACCTCTTAAATAGCGTATAAAGCATGATATACTTGTACAAATACACATGTTGTGAACCTACACTTAACTCATTACATGTGAACTCCATTCTTGATCATCTGGTATATGTACACTATAGGCAAATAATAAGCCGATTTTACAATTTCTCTCACCCACCGTATTAACCTGTCGTGGATGCCTTCATCATTAGCATATGCACATTGGGTGTTGAGTTTATGTGGTTACCCTATCTGCACACATATGCATAAATACGTTCCTGCATGGCTCAACTTGTATGTACCTACGAGCCCACATCATTAATTCTTGAGGACTCCCTTATCGAGTTTTGCTTCCAACGTCCATGAACGTCATAATAGTAAGCAACAATGTTAATTTTATATGAGGAGATATCTGTACAAACAACAAAAAAAAACCTCTTTGGAATTTTCCTTAACTCAAGAACTCCTCCCTTGAAGTGACTCTGTTGCTGGGTACGTGCATATTAACTCTTTTCACGTGAATAGCCTATATGTCCCTCATATATTTGCATTCCCCACTTACGCGCGCGCGCGCACACACACACACACACACACACACACACACACACACACACACACACACACACACACACACACACACACACACACACACACACACACACACACACACACACACACACACACACACACACACACAATTGAATGCCTGCCACGATAAGCCAACACTGAATTGATGCACATTCAACATCATTCAACACTAATTGATGCTCATTCAGTGCCGTTCTGGCTTTCTTTCTTTGTCGCATAGCCATTTAGCCTTCTACTGCGTAACCGTTTAACATTCTCTCCCGATCATCACTAGCTTGCAAGAAAGATAACAACTCTTTCACCCGACTTGGTGCTCGCGTACACACTCACACACAAATAGCCACACACCCACACTCTCTCACCCTATCATAAGAATCCAGCTATGGAAACGTCAGATCAGCTGCAAATTTAGAGCAATAATCCATATGAGTGTTGAAATCTTCAAGGATGTGAATCAAGGTTACCACTATTTTTTATGGCCTCATCGTCATGTTGCCTTCATCGTAATAACTCCAAATTCAGGTAGGTGTTCATACACCTACTCAGTACTTACTTGCTTTTAAGCAAACACATGCTTAGGAAATGAGTGATACTCTAGAATGTGAGACATACTGCATTGATTTGGACACACATACACACACATGTAGATATTTTTTACGGATGATTATCACTTTTGTGTTAAGTATTTTAGTAGCTGATGTACTTTGGAGAATCTTTCTAGACAAACAGTGGAAGTATGGATCTTTTAAGTGATGCACTTTGTGGGGACTTCAATGTAGTTTGGCCAAATCTAAACAACTTTTTCTCAAGATTGGGTATTGACAGTGGGGTTATCCATAAGAAAATAATTCAAAGTTCTACATGCAGTGTTGGCTAGCCCTTCGTATTGGTTTTTTTGGATTAAATATTCCAGGGCTATTTACCTAAGGTCTCCTGCTCTTCAGGATAGTGGCTTGATGCTACCAGGATCTATACATTATATCTCACCAACATGATATTTATTAATTAAGATGATCATGCTTTTGGTCACACGCCGTAACACCTCATGTGAGGGTCTCTAGAGAGATGGCCATAACTGGTTTTTTTTTGAAAATATGGTCAATATACTAACGAAATATTGGCAAAACACTTTTTGCTATTCTTGGTATGGATAGAAAAGTGCATACTTTGTATGCTAGCTGTATAAGAGGAATTTAGACATCTATGCTAAATTCATGGATTTGAGTACATAATAAAACACACACATGCACTTTGATATGATAATAAATGATTATTGTTGTCCGATTCTAATGGTCCATTTCCATCTTGGAGACACATACTTGGGATTTTGACTAGCATGGTGATGGATGTTGGATCTTGAGCAGCATGTTGGATTTCTTACATAATGACATGCTTTTTATGATGACTTTATAGATGGACTTCTACATCTGCCTCATAATAAGGTTTGAGAGACCTAATTCAGAATACTTTAGCAAAGATGTCTATAATTGTAGTAACAATTCTATAAATAAAAGTTATCAAATTTTATGGCCGCTAACCTGTTCAGGTTTCTTAACATTGCTTCATACTTTTTTATGAGAATATTAAGTGATTTGATTGTAAGAAAGTATTTTTTAGCATGAGGTTATAGATTGGGATTGAAAAAGCATGGGTTAATTGGTTTTGAGTTCTCTTTTACTTTGAAACATTGAGCTAGGTTTCTCATCATAATGATAGCCTTAATCGTCAAGTGAGGGTCTCTTTTGAGATGGCCGTTATTGGTGGATATTTTTTGAAAATTTGTTTGAAATAGAAACAAAGTGCTGTCCAATTTTTCCCAAATGGAAGTCTATGTGATTTCTGATAAAGTTATCTCTACTTAGCAGCGAGTTTCTTTGTTAATTCTGACCACGAGTAACAATAGCAATAGGGTTTTTACATACATCCTTCCATGTAATGCCATTGTTTTTAGTGCATATGATTACGTTTTTTATCTATTTGATCTCTGCATAGCTGACAGTTTCTTTGTAATTTTTGACACTGATAACAAGGGGAAGGGGTCATTGACACACCTGTCTTCCCAAGTAATGCTAGTTCGTCGGGCTTGTGTTTCTTGGATGGTGGAAGGCAAGATATTATTTCCTTGGGATTACAATGACAACTATAGCAATAACAGAAGATCATCCGTTGTTCAATTATTTTTATTCGTGATAGATAACAATTGTATATGATTCTTTGATAATAACATATAATACACTATATGTCAAGTCTAAATTTCAATTGTAGTCCTAACTTTATCTACTTGCTGTCTAATGTATACATAAGGTTTGGTTATTTACACGTTGAGACTGGTCTCTAGTCCCATTGTATGGTTCAATAGTTTGTGACATAAAAATAGTGCTAGATAAATCATTGTTTAACACAGACACACTTGTTTCTAGCTAGCATTTTGTCAGGTTAGCACCATACAATGGGCCTAGACCTGCTATAATTTTTTTGACTTGACCCACCTAATCCAAAGGGATGGGCTGGGGCTACGACTCCTAATCTGATCAAGCACATATATCATATGGTTCTATTACCTTAGACTGGAAGATTCTCTTTGACTCTATACCTGAGAAAGTATACTTAATCAAACGGCTGTTTTAGGAATGTGATGATATATAATTTAGCCCTATTGGCACCACTTTTACCAAAATGGTACCCTCTTTTCATATGAAAAATGCCTCTTTGGACTGTTCATAGTGATTATTTGGATATCTTTGTCCCTAAATTGTTCATACTTGGTTGGGGGTAGGGTACCAAATGGTGGGCCCTACCTCCCACCATGTGGATCCTCTCCTCAGGGATGGGTGTGGGCCACACACACACACACACATTTAAACATGACAATTTTTTTTCACCCTAAGTAGATGAGAGATTTCTATTTCATTCCAAATTCTTGTTCGGAATCCCTATCATGTATTTTTCTCTGAGTACCCTTGACAAGGATTGGCAGCCCATACCCATTTCTGTTCTTGTTCCATGTTCAGACCTTCCGTCGGTGGATCTTATGACATAGGTGCCAAAGTTCTCTTTCGTTATCTACTCCTCTTTCTACTTTTTTTGACAGTAGATAGGGATCACATGCATTCCGTTTGTCCCAAACCCTGCTCATGGCACCTCTTAAATTGTGTATATAGCATGATATACTTGTACAAATACACATGTTGTGAACCTACACTTAACTCATTGCATGTGCACTCCTTTCTTGATCATCTGGAATATGTACACTAGAGGGTAATAATATGCCGATTTTACAATTTCTCTCACCCACCGTATTAACCTCTCATGGATACCCTCATCACTAGCATATGCACGTTCAATGCCGAGTTTATGTGGTTACCCTGTCTGCACACATATGCATAAATGCGTTCTTGCATGGCTCAACTTGTATGCACCTGCAAGCCCACATCCTTAATTCTTGAGGACTCCCTTATCGAGTTTTGCTTCCTTTCTTGATCATCTGGCATATGTACACTAGAGGCTAATAATATGCCGATTTTACAATTTCTCTCACCCACCGTATTAACCTCTCGTGGATGCCTTCATCACTAGCATATGCACATTCAATGCCGAGTTTATGTGGTTAATTACCCTATCTGCACACATATGCATAAATGCGTTCTTGCATGGCTCAACTTGTATGCACCTGCAAGCCCACATCCTTAATTCTTGAGGACTCCCTTATCGAGTTTTGCTTCCAACCTCCATGAACTTCATAATAGTAAGCAACAACGTTTATTTGATATGAGGAGATTTAATCTATATGTACGACCAAAAAAAACCCTCATTGGACTTCTCCTTAACTCGAGAACTCCTTACTTGAAGTGGCTCTGCTGTTGCTGGGTAGATGAATATTAACTCTTTTAACGTGAATAGACTATATCCCATGCCTCCTTTGTTTGCATCCATCAGTTACACACACGCACACATGCACGCGCGCATGCACACACACACACACACACACACACACACACACACACACACACACACACACACACACACAATTGAATGCTTGGCACAATAACCAACACTACCTTGATGCGCATTCAACATCATTCAACACTAAATGCTACTCATTCAGCGCCGTTCCGGCTCCCTTTCTTACCATTTAGCCTTCTACTGCGTAACCCTTTAAAATTCTTTCCCAATCATCGTTAGTTGCAAGAACGATAACAAATCTTTCACCCTACTCGATGCTTGCCTACACGCGCACACACACATAACCACACACCCACACACACACACTCTCACCCTATCACAAGAATTCAGCTATGGAAACGTAAGATCAACTGCAAATTTGGAGCAATAATACATATGAGTGTTGAAATCTCAAGGATGTGAATCAAGGTTACTACTATTTTTTATGGCCTCATCGTCATGTTTCCTTCATTGTAATAACTCCAAATTCAAGTAGGTGTTCATACACCTACTCATTACTTGGTTTTAAGCAAACACATGCTTAGGAAATGAGTGATTCTCTAGAAGTTGAGAAATATTGCATTGATTTGCACGTGTGCACGCGCGTGCACACAGACACACACACATGTAGATATTTTTTACGGATAATAATCGCTTTTGTGCTAAGTATTTTAGTAGCTGATGTAATTTGGAGAAATTTTCTAGACAAACAATGGAAGTATGGATCTTTTCAATAGTTTGGCCAAATCTATACAAATTTTTCTCAAGATTGGGTAATGACTGTAGGGTTATCCATAAGAAAATCATTCAAAGTTCTAGAAGAAGTGTTGGCTAGCCCTTCATATTGGTTTTTTGGATAGTATTCCAGGGCTATTTACCTAAGGTCTCCAGCTCTTCAGGATAGTGGCTTGATGCTACCAGGATCTATACATTATATCTCACCAACATGATATTTATTAATTAAGATGATCATGCTTTTTGGTCACACGCCATAAAACCTCATGTGAGGGTCTCTAGAGAGATGACCATAACTGGTTTTTTTGAAATATGGTCAATATACTAACAAAATACTGGGAAAACTGTTTTTGCTATTCTTGGTATGTATAGAAAAGTGGATACTTTGTATGCTAGCTGTATAAGAGGAATTTAGACATCTATGCTAAATTCATGGATTTGAGTACATAACAAGACACACACATGCACTTTTATAGGATAATAAATGATTATCATTGTCCGATTCTAATGGTCCATTTCCATCTTGGAGACACACACTTGGGAATTTGACTAGCATGGTGATGGATGTTGGATATTGAGTAGCATGTTGGATTTCTTACATAATGACATGCTTTTATTGATGACTTTACAGATGGACTTCTACATCTGCCTCATAATAAGGTTTGGGAGACCTATCTCAGAATACGTTAGCAAAGATATGTATAACTGTAGTAACAATTCTATAAATAAAAGTTCCTGAATTTTATGGCCACTACCCTGTTCAAGTTTATTAACATTGCTTCACACGTTTTTATGAGAATGTTAAGTGATTTGATTGTAAGAAAGTATTTTTTAGCACAAGGTTATAGCTTGGGATTGAAAAAGCATCGGTTAATTGGTTTTGAGTTCTCTTTTACTTTGAAAACACTGAGCTAGGTTTCTCATCATAACGATAGCCTTAATCCTCAAGTGAGGGTCTCTTTTGAGATGGCCGTTATTGGTGGATTTTTTTTTTTGAAAATTTGTCTACTGTCCAATTTTTTCCAAATGGAAGTCTATGTGATGAATAATAAAGTTACTTGACCTCTGCATAGCAGGGAGTTTCTTTGTTAATTCTGACACAAGTAACAATAGAAAAGGTTTTTTACATACATCCTTCCATGTAATGCCATTGTTTTTAGTGCATATGATTATGTTTTTTATCTATTTGATCTCTGCATAGCTGACAGTTTCTTTGTAATTTCTAACACTGATAACAAGGGGAAGGGGTCATTGACACACCTGTCTTCCCAAGTAATGCTAGTTCTGATGGGCTTGTGTTTCTTGGATGGTGGAAGGCAAGATATTATTTCCTTGGGATTACGACGACAATTGTAGCAATAACAGAAGATCATCCCTTGTTCGGTTATTATTATTAGTGATAGATATAACAATTGTATATGATTCTTTGATAATAACATAATATACACTAATGTCAATATCAAGTCTAAATGTCAATTGTAGTCCTAACTTTATCTACTTGCTATCTAACGTTTACATAAGGTTTGGTTATTTACACGTTGACTGGTCTCTAGTCCCATTGTATGGTTCAATAGTTTGTGAAATCAAACTATTGTTAGATAAATCATTCTTAAACACTAAATGATTCTTAAACACACACAAGAATCTAACGGGACAGCTAGTTACTTTTTCATAACCAACCTTTTCAAAAAAATACAATACACACACACACACACACACACACACACACACACACACTTACCTAAGATATCCTCTAATGCAGAAGACTTGCACACCTACTTGACAATATACCAGTTTAGATGTTTATATCTTATATCGAGCTTAAGGCCATTCTTTTTGTCTTTCACTTTCTACCTCTCTTTGCTCATGCACTAGAGTTGGCCCTTTGTCTACTCGTGAGCTACACTCCCTACTAGCCCACCTCGACTACCCATCTAGATTATTCAGGTGCATGGGTGCGTATCAATCACAATCCAACATCAACTTATTTACTATCGCAAGATTCCTTTTACAAGACGACTTTTGGGGGTCTCTTCAAGAGGCCTCCTAAGCTCTCTCTCCTCTTGGAGAGGAAGGGAAATTCCATAAGCACGAAGTTGTTGAGTAACTTTGGCTTGCAAAGCAAGGTTGCCCATAGCTTGCTGCAACCTAGTGAAGAGATAATTCACAAACATGGGAGCATCATCATTAGCACCTTCATGTGCAAAATCAAAGCTATCAATGTTCATTCTACTCTCTTGATTATGGTCAGCCATGTTAACAAAATTTATGTATGTACTTAGTGTATGCTTCGGCAATTCAAAACCTTAGTTGCCACTCCTCTTAGCCTTTGAAAATTGGCTCTTAAGTATCTATACCCACGACTTGAAGTGGTTAATTATAGAGAGTAGAGGAGTAGGTCTAACATAGCAGAGCTTCCGCGGGCTAGCTCCTTTCGGACTTCTTATGGCTCAATAATGGTAAAGCCGTAAGCAAGTCTAAAAAGGCTCCATTATTAAGTCCAAAGCTCCCGAGGTGTGCACCATACCCCACATAGTGGTCTCAACAAAGTCAATAATAGATCCCAGTTCCACTTACCCCAATATGATTGACAACATCAACCATTTATAGGCTTCTTAAGGACCTCTCTTCTTAAGCAAGAAAAGAGAAACAAATGCTCTGATACCAATGTAATGGAATCAGCCTTTTAACTTGAGTTGGAGAGGAAAGTGAATAACTTATTGAGCATTTCCTTGAGCATTCCTTTGTGTGTAGATGTAGATTGAGAAATAAAGTACTTGGATGGAGAGAGCAACACTAACACATTACTTCATTAACATGGCATGATCAATACTTGTAAAAGAGAGTGAGAGTTTAGAGAAATTGACACCAATAGAGGACCGGATTAGTTGGAGCCGGTCCCCCCTCCAAGAGGCATTTGTATTATAGATTCTTCCATGACAGAAGACTTGTTTACAATACAACTAATTGTGTTCCTTGAGACCTTCTTGATGAGGTGAAGATGGCAAGCTTCACCCACCAAGTATAACAACAATAAACATGATTAGCATGAACTTGGAAAATGCCCAGCCTCAATCCCAAGACCTCAAACACCATGAAAGGTGAGGAGAGCTGGCAAGGAGTGGGAAGAAGAGAGAAGTAGAAGTAGAAGTAGCTCTAGGAGAAAGCAATAACCCCTTGCACATATTCACTCATATCTCTTGTAGCATAGCTTAGCATAGTGATAATGGAGATTAGAGAGATTGATAAGCAAGAATAATTATTCTCTTATGTGGATTAGCATCCATAGCCAAGAACTTGTGGTAGTAAGAACTCAACTTCTCAAGCTTGGAGAAGGAGATGGAGTTCTTGCTTCACAAGAGTGTGTGAAGGGAAGAATGAGAGTGAGAGAGCTCGTGGGATGCTTGAGAGAGAGAGAGAGAGAGAGAGAGAGAGAGAGAGAGAGAGAGAGAGAGAGAGAGAGAGAGAGAGAGAGCTAGGTCGACCCCCTTTCCAAGGCTTCCCCTGAAGCTCATTGGGCCATGTAGCTCTCTAGCCAACGAGAGCTTGGCTCCCTTTGGGGCAAGATGTGTAGTCTCTTGACAAGTGTCCTTCTTTCCGTCTTGTGAGGTTAAGCTAGCACCCCCCTTGCTTAAGTAAAGCCCTTGCTTGCTTGAGAAATGTGTCTCTACACTTGACATGTGGCCCCTTTCCTTTATAAGAGTATGCGTCCTTGGTCAGGTGCATACTTACTACACACATCCCTCCTTTGTAGGGCTCGCCCCCCTCTTTGCAGCAAGATATTTGATCTTAGTAAGCAGGTAGGCCCCCTGCTTAAGCACAACCCTAGCTTAAGCAAGCTGCCCCCTTGCCTGCTTGGACCTTAATTGACTAAAGAGTAAACATTAAAGACTATATCTTAGGGCTTTTAACTCTTACCTTTTGAGGCTTTAATGAAGACAACCCTAAGGTCTTTTGCTCCATTGGTTAACCTTGCTCTTTGATAGACCATTTCTCATTTGGGTCCCTTTACCATTGGCCCCGTGTTGAAATAGATCTATAAGCACATCTATATCTTAACCCTTATTACCGTTTATTCTCCCACATTAAGTGATCAGTTTAATATGAGAAAATCATTTGGTTTGGTTAAATATTAGATTTTATGATAGGCTACATGGTTGACCAGCCCATAGGCAATATGCCAGTTTTTGGAAGCACAAAGAAGAGATTGTTCTTGAAGAATCCTATTTTAAAGGTATTTTGCATCCATTTAAAAATCTGCCTTGCCTAGCCACATATCCCAGAGAATTCCTTAACCGGTGAAGGATGTCTTTGCTAGGCAGTTTGCATTATGAACATCTATCCGGGCCAATTCCCCACCTTTACCCCAGTCGGCAGGGCCCCCCATATCACTTTCCATTTAAAGACCTTGATCCCATGTGGCCATTTTGGGTGCTATATGTTCTTCACGACTATCTCCCATCTTTTGTTTGGCCAGTGCTTGCTCCATTGCTTGTTAAGCGGAGAGAACCAATCCTATTATGTTCAAGTGGAAAGCGTGGCAATGGCCAAAGTACATGCATTTCCTTAGTCTAGTAATTCTTATCCTATAGCCATTATTTTTGTCAGTTGTCATTGTCAAATGTCTTGGTCAATGTCTGATCTCATCAGTTGTATAGTTTCTTCAGATTGGGTTTTAAATCCAAAAACAAACACACACACACACACACACACACACACACACACACACACACACACACACACACACACACACACACACACACACACACACACACACACACACACACACACACACACACACACATAGGGAGGGAGGGAGCGAGAGATGATTCTGCTGCTATAGCAATAGTTGTGTCAAATGGGATTTTAGACTTTATCAACATTGTTACCATATACATGTGGTAGTGATGTGTGTGACCACACTTAGGACTGATGAGGCATTTTCCCCCTCATTAGGAGGTTTTTTCCCTCGTGCATTGTATATACTCCCATCACTCTATGGCTATCTTATCTTTCCATTGCACACTAACTGATACACTCTTTGTTGTGTGCCTTGAGCTTTCTTCATATTCTTCAACCTGTGTGTGTTTTCTTGAAACCCTAATTCCAAAAATTGGTATGAGAGCAGGTTGCGTCCTCTCGGGCTTAGTCACCAACAGCTCTAGCATATGCATGCTTACTTTCTCTAATTTTTGTGAGCTTTGGCGAGCGTCCACACGTCGATAAATATTTTGGCATGCTTGTAGAGCTCGATTTGCTCGGATTTCTAATTTGGGCTCATTTTGGTCTCTGTTTCCACTACAAGTAGTACTACGCATGCTATTTGGTCATTTTGTGCAAAAAATTGCCAGTGCCGTTTTTTTCATAACATGTCCCTTACAATCTTCTATGGTTTGTTCTATATAGCACGTGTTGTTCCCCATTTGTTTCTCCTCTTTTAGATTATTTTTCACATCAGGTGTAATATTTTCCATGGCTTACAATAACACAGATGTCTTCAAGATGTTTGTTGTTGTGTATGGGGACAATTACCCTATGTCAACTTATATGATGCAACATGTCCTTGTGTCATTTAAATTGCATGTGTAGGTGATTGCGCCGAGGAGGAATGTATAACTCAATCCACACTCAGTCAAAATATTTAACATGTGCTTTCATTTTGTAGACCATGGAGAGACAGCTTATCCTTTAATAATGGAGTTCTTCACACTTGAACCTCTGAACAACGTGTTCTAGCCAGGGAATTGAACTTTAAACTTGAAGATGTATCTAAAAAATCAGCCCAACCTTGTGGTTTAAGTATCTATGTCCAAATACACTACGTAAACCCATGCAAAAAGAAAGAGAGTCAAATTGTTATTGGTCTTTTAACTTGAATTACTAATTTCTCTACTAAAAAGATGTGATAAGTATTACCACTTTTCTAAGAGATAAGCTTGAAAGCTTGTAGGTCCCTAAATAGCAAATTTTAATTCCTAGTAATTAAAGACTTTCAAAACATCTAAAGAGAATAAGTAAAAAGTGAGTTCAGGAAACGAAAAGACTCACCAAAGTGGGAAGTTAAAATACTTTTTGTATTTTGAATATAAAGAGAGATGGTCGAGTGCACATTACTACATTTGTGTTTTTTTTCGCTTAATTTTTCTTTAGTGTCTTTTTCTTTTTAGAGTGTCCTTGCACTATCTAAGTAGTGAATATATGTATCAAAAACAAGAAAGTCACAGTATACAATAAAGACTTTAATTTGAAGAAAACGTGACATACAATAAATAAAGGAGTCAAGACAGATATGTTGCTACTCATTCAAAGAAGTAATCTATTTATTCACATCTTAATATAATAGCCAAATCTCCAAAAGAGAGAAGTACCATGGCTCATTTAATGAAATCCACTAACACCTCATGGAACAAATCCCGAGTTTTTTAATTTCAAAAATCTATCAACAAAGAAGACTCTCTCTCTCTCTCTCTCTCTCTCTCTCTCTCTCTCTCTCTCAGCAACAAGCTAACCCATGTAATATTTTTCGGGAGCTTTATTGTAAAAACACTTATTCTTTTGATAAATCGAGTATATTGCAACTCCTATTTGTCCGTGGATATTGTAATCTATGAGCCGGAGCTATAAGCTTCCAGATTGTATCAATTTATCCCTAGTTAGAGCTCCCAAAAGATTAGTTTTTGACCAAAGAAACCTTGGCTAAGGTATAAAAGTTAATTCTGTAAAGTTATTATTAAGTTATTGGATAACAAATCGAGCCAACAACGCTCACTTCTCTCCTTCTCATGCTTCCTACTCCCTTGTCGGTTGTCACATTACAGTGCCGTTTATTGTGTTGCAACCACAGGTAAGATCTTTACACATTGACATAAACATATCATGGTAAATTGTAGCTTTTGGCATCGCCAACCCATGGCCTAATTTCATCATAAGTAGGAATTTAAGCTACAAAATCACAAAGTAAGCATAGGTGGGTATTGGGGCATTATTGCTAAGCATTTAGATGCATTCAGGGTCAGAAACAACTAGGTTAAAATCTTACTGCTGCTGTTAATAATCGTGTTTTTTACACTTCATCAAAAGTGAGATTTGATACCATAAACATGTGCGCTTAGGTTTTATATACTTGTCCTAAAAGTTTTGTAACATTCGGATGTCGTTTGATGTTGTAACGGTCATGTTTTCTTTGCCGATTAGCGACTAGTTTTTGATGACTTAGGTCATTTGAGTGTAGCTTGTGTTAGATGCGAGCTGTCTGTTGTTTTCCAAGAGATTGACATCCTCTTGTATCCTCTATGCACTAGTCGAGTCAACTTCGTCCCATGGATTGACAATTATGTTTGTGGTTCTCGCTATGTCTGCAACAATAAGATAAGAGTGAGGTTAGGAAATGCATCCACATTTGGTGTCGTTTTCGGGGAAGAATAGACCTAAACTAGGAAAAACAAGAGCATTAGTAAAACTTTCTCTTTAAAGACGCATAGCTTAAGAGTGTTGTCTTTTGCTGTGTAGAGGTAGCTTGAGAGTAGATTGCCCTTGCTAAGTACCTTGTACGATTGTAGGACTAGGTTAGGATTTTGAGAATGATTGATGGACAAAACAAGTCTGAAGATCAATGCTCAAGAAAACCATAAAAAACAAGGAAATAAGTGTTTGTGGACACCGTCCACAACCCCATTGCAGAAGAACCTAGGAGTAAGGTAAGTAGAATCTGAGGTGGAATCTCAAAACATTTCTCACTCCAAAAGAATATATATGAGTTGTTTATGTGAAGTTGTAGAATTTCAGGTCTATGACTTGAAACAACACCAAAAGACTGTCAACCACTGAATCTGGTTGTAGATTATGTTCATTAAAGATGTATGAACCAGTGGTGATAAGCTTAACGATGGATTTCAGATAATTTTTCAAGAGTTTTCAAAAACTCCAATTATTTACATTTTCTTGAGGATTTAGGCCAAATTAAGTTTTGACTTGACTCTGAAGCTTAAAAATGTCACAAAAAGATTGACCATTGAAAAAGTTACAAAAATTGTTCATTTTAGGTCAAAAGTAAATAATCATGATTATTTACTTTTAGCTCAAAATTGAACAAAGTTGATATCTAAGACTCTATGCATGATTACAAACATCTTTTATGAAGGCTCATAGAATTTGGATCACAAACCAAAAATTTAAAAAAACTAAAATTTGTACTAATTGTTGAGAAAGGAGTTTGACTTGATCAATCTTGTTCAAATTTGGTGAAACTTGACTCAAAGGCTTAGTTTAAAGTGTTTAACATGTGTATATGTTCAGTTGATCAAAATTATGCTAAAATTTGCAAGAAGTAAATAATCACGATTATTTACTTTTGTCCAATTTTCAAATTTTTTTGGCCAACCAAGCATACCACAAGTTCTATCATGTTGTATTGAGCACTCATATCAAATTTGGTAAGATTTGGATCTATAAGGTGAAAATTATGGCCAGATTTGTAAAGTCAGTCTGCAGACACAAACTGTTGACGAATTGAGCAAAGTTTATCCAAACTAGGTGAAACTTGGCTAGGGGGATTAAGTTGAGTTGCTTTACCTGTTTGTATCAACATTTTGGCAAAAAGCTGGTAAAAAATCCAAGAAGTAAATAATCGTGATTATTTACATCTGCTCTAGAATTGAGATATTTTTCACAACAGAGTATACCACAAGGTCAAGCATATCAAGGAGACTACTCATATCAAATTTGATGAAATTTGGATCACAAAAGTGAGACTTAAGCCAGATTCTCAAAAACTGAGTCTTCAAGGACAAATCTTGTTCAAACTTGTCGATAGACTACAACAAGGTGTTTATATGGCAAAAATTTCAAAAAAGTGAGAAAATTTGAGAAAAGTAAATAATCAAATTATTCACTTTTGAGCCCTAGAGACAAGATTTTGGACTTTTGAGCTTATACATTGCTAAAACAACATAGTACAAAGCCACTGGTCAAGTTTCATTTTGGGAGAAATGTTTAAAAACCCAAACCTACCTCATCACAAAGAAAACCGAGTGACATTAAAGCCACTCCAGGGTTACATGAGTCACTATTTTCAACAGACTGGTTTGAAGGACTAGAGATAGGGTCAACTGCCAGAAGAGTTGGAGCTAAACAAAACAGACATGTCACACCAGCTAATTTTCAAAAATGGGTTAGAAAATACAGTGGATCTGGGGATCCATATGATCACTTAGCTAGCTTCAAGCAAGTGCTAAGAGCAGAATGCATATTTGATTTTCGCACTCAATTTGAGGGATTTGGAATGACTTTAGAAGGAAAAGCTTTGACATGGTTCCAAAACATTCCACAAATACATTAGCTCAGGGATTTTTAGCTGCATGTTCCAAAACTGGGATCAAGTATATTACGATAGCTCAAATCTATAGCTTCAAATAGAAATAAGGTGAGTGTGTTAGGGATTGTGCAACTAGGATGAAGCAATACATTGCAAGATGCCAAGAATTAGAAATACCAGCAGAAGAAAGATTAGTGTCATTGTTTCTAGAAGGATTGATAAACAAAGAACGTCATGCTATACTGCATAACAAGAAGCATATGAACCTACAAGAGTGTGTATCGGATGCTATTGACTTGGGAGACAATTGTGATATTTCAATGAAGAAGATGTCCCTAAGGATACTCAGACTGAGAAAACAACATTCACAAAATCAACATAAGTGGGAAAGGTTGCTGCAGCAACACTTACAGCCATAGAAAACATGCTCAAAAAGATTATTAAAATGATGAATAATATGCAAAAAGCACCTATGAGAGGACCATGGCAAGGGACAACCAATTAAGCCACAAAAATGGTGTGCCATTGAGTGTAAATGGACCAATCATAAGACCAATGCGTGCTATTACCGACCAAAGTACGATGGAAATGTTCAATATGTGCCTATGAGACCACAAGGACAACCCATGTACAGATATTAGCCAAATATGGCCCCAACGGAAATACCACCTATAGGTATGGAAAGACCAAAACTAGTGTTGGGTCAACAATCTCCATATCCTGGACATAATATAGTGCCTATAAAGTACATGCATTCAGAAGGAGTCACAGATGAACAAGCACTAGTGCCTGTTACACCATATGTTGAGCCTAGTCCATCTACAATAATGGTAGAAGGAGAGTGGTATAAATTCACATCCACCTTCAATATAAGAACCTGTGACTTATGCTACACCAGGGCTTACATTGATGTACTTTGTAGCTAATGGTAAGACCCATGATTAAACCAAGGACTAGAAACTACCATAATTGTGGTGTAGATGATCATTGGGAAAATGAATGCCTAGAACCTGACAAGAGAATTAAGACAATTGAAGCTTTTTGTACACAATGTTGCAAAAAGGGTGGACACTTCCCTGAAGGCTATACAAAAAAATCCGTTAAACAAGGAAAAAAAGAAGTGGTGAATGTAGTCCAAGTGGTGATACCTAGTAGCTCTTTGGAAAGTGAACCTATTATTCCAATCAAGGTGATCACTAAAGCCCAAGCTAAGAAAAAGAAACATAACTCCTCTAATGAATTAGAGAATACTAAAATTCCGCTCAAAAGACCAAGAAAAGAAGATGACGAAGGTACAAGATGAAAAAACAAAAACGAAAGGAAGAACTTGAGGAAAAAGCCAAAAAGCTATTCCAGGAAAAAGTGAAAGAGACTGGGAGTGAAATCAAGGAAACCACAATAAAATCTGGAGGATCAATTTTGGTAGACAAATTTTTTTTGCCAATCAATACAGCCTTGTAAGCTTTCCAAGAGGGACTTAAAGCATGCCAAAACATGAAAAAAAATGGAAAAACTATCCTTCTCTAGATATGGAAGCAACTAAGCCCGAATCTTATCAAAATTTGCTGAGAATTACTCAAGAGATGTTGAAAAAACAAAAACCCAATCTTGAAAGTATAGCAAAATGTGAGGAGCTTGTGGTAGAAACCAGTAAAGAGAAACCCCAAGTGGTGGTAGAACCCCTCCTTGAAAATAAAGAGCCAAAATTCATAGTGATTGACAGTGAAGATGCTTTAGATGGAATTCCATTTGTGGAGGAAGACTGGCTAGGACATTTATGGGAAAAAGTAAGAGAGATTAATAATGGAAGCATAACTTTGAAGTCAGCTCCTATAAAGGACATTTATAGGAATTCCATATAAGGAATTCCATATAACTTTGAAGCCAGCTCCTATAAAGGGCATTTATGGGAAAAAGTAAGAGAGATTAATAATGGAAGCATAACTTTGAAGTCAGCTCCTATAAAGGACATATAAAGGAATTCCATTTGTGGAGGAAGACTGGCTAGGACATTTATGGGAAAAAGTAAGAGAGATTAATAATGGAAGCATAACTTTGAAGTCAGCTCCTATAGAGGAAGTTTGGTTAGACAATTTACCTCCTGATATAGACTTTGATATACAATCCTTGTATGGGGATTGCAGCTATGAAGAATCAGGAATGTCTAAACCATTGACTCTAAAAACACTACCCTCTTAATTAGGAGACAACAAAGATGAGTCCATAGTGTGCAAAACCACTCAAGTAAAAAGAGAAGAACACACCCTAGAGGTAGAGAACATCCATTCAATCATGTCAACACCCATTCAATGTACTCTTACCTTTGGGAGAATTGTTAAAAATCAGACCATATTTATGGAATAATTTACAAAATACTCTAGAGAAGGTGGGGATAACTTGGCTAATTGCAAAAAAATTGTGTAAATTGAAACATGAATTGGATAACAAGGAGATTAGATCCGTCCCTATGAAGAACGGGGTCGGAGAATACTACAAAGGGGAAGACGGAAACACAACCCTTTTGGTGAAATATAATGATGTAGAAACCATGGCAATACTGGACATGGAGCTGGCATAGCCATAGCCACAAAAGCAGTATGGGAATCATGGGAAAAACTAGCCATTAGAAAAACTTGAATGAAATTATAATTGGTAGATGGACACATACAAAAACCCCTAGGAATGATTGAAAAAGTGATAGTTAGCTCCTGTGGAATTGATTATCAATATACTTTTGTGATAGTAGACTTTGGAAGAAACTTAATTATGAAATCATCTTGTAAAGGCCATTCATGCGGCAAGTACAACTCATTCAAGATTGGGGAAACAATTACTTGTACTTGAAGCAAGAGAGATCAATCACAAGGGTCAATTTGAAAGATCACACTTATAGAGATGTAATGAAAACACCCATCCAAGAATTTGACTCAGTCTCTTCAGCTGATTCCAAGCTTCCATCTTGGTTAAACAAAGACACACCTGTTTGGATATGGGGAGCCTTAGAAAACAACAGTTTAAAATGAGAAGAATGTATCTTAGAAAGGGATTGCACAGATGAAGCATATGTACCTGAACTCTTTCCGGAGCATTTGTTTTAGCCATTTGAATGGATTCAAATTTTGGCAAAATGGATGTATGTGTGAATATATCTATGCCTACTCAATTTTGCAATGAGGATGGTTATGACATAATTCTCATACAAATGATCTCAACCCTTCACATTGAAGATGAAGTTCATGAACCCAAGGACTGAAAGGTCAACAAGTCTTTTTAGACCTCCATTATGATGCTACTGATGTGTTTGAAGAACATTCAAGTACATCTAATGATTTTAGGTCAGAAAAAGAACATGTTAGAGCCCAACTACTCCTAAAAGGAGGAGAGGAAAAGTTTTTTGACTTTTCAAACCAAAAAACAAGAAGATAAAAATGGTATAGAAAAAAAAGAGAAACAAAAAACTTGAAATTTAGACCTATGCCATCAATTTCAAGCAAAACACAATTTCTGATGCAGTTAGATGCACATGATTGTGTTAAAGACAAAATCACGAGTAGATATCCTTCAAACAACAAGCAAGGAACATCAAAACCATCAAGGAAAATTAGAAAGGAAACTCAATCAAAAATTAAACATCAGGATGATGAATCATCCATGACATGACTTGAATGAAAGAAAAAAGTTCAAGAGTTGAAGAAAACTCTAAAGGAGGTATATACCATTGAAATGGAAACAATCGAGGAAGAGAGTAAATATGTAATGAGTGTTCCATCCCATTACAAGAAATATACCCTCCAAGACCAAAATATCATAGTTGAACAACCTGTAAGGGAATTCAGAAAACAGGGTGATTCATATGAAGGACCTAAAAACGCAAAGAAATTAGATCTAGCCGAACTAGGAGAAGAGCCTAGACCTGCCTACATTGCAAACGACTTGACCAAAGAAGAAGAAGATCTTTTGCTAAGATTACTGAAAGAATATCGAGATATCTTTGCTTGGTCCTATAAAGATCTCAAGGGTGTTGATCCAAAAATTTGTCAACATACCAAACCTATGAGAGATGATGCAAAACCAAGTAGACAACGGCCATATACTTATAATGAAACATTTGCCAAAAAGATCAAAGAAGAGATAGAAAATCTCAAGGAAGCTGAATTCATTTATGAAATTGGATACATAGATTGGGTATCTTTAATTATGGTGGTACCCAAGAAAAAAAATTAAGAGTGTGTGTCAATCTCAAAAAAGTGAATGCAACCACCATTAGAGATAACTACCGCCTTTCAATCATCGAGCATGTTTTAGAACGAGTTATAGGAAAAAACGCTTACAGCTTTTTAGACGGCTTTTCAGGGCACAATCAACTTTTGGTTGATCCCAAAGATCAACATAAAACTACCTTTGCAATTGAATGGGGTATTTTTGCCTATAGGGTTATGCCTTTTGGGTTAACTAATTCTCATGCCACCTTTCAAAGGTTGATGAGCCATGCTTTCAAAGAATACCTTAGGAATTCCTTGGAAGTATATATGGATGATCTATGTGTACATTCATCAATCCAGGCTAATCATTTTGAACAGCTCAAAAAGGTATTCAAAAAATATACTTTTTATAGGTTTTGCTTAAATCCTGAAAAGTGCACATTTATGGGCAGACAAGGAAAAACTCTTGGACATATAGTGTCTAAAAACGGCATAGCAATCAATATGGATAAAATTCATGTTATTACTGAATTGCCTAGACCAGCAATAATCAAAGGGATTCAGGATTTCATGGGACATTGTGGATATTACAGACGATTCATTTAGATGTAAGCTATAATCGCAAAACCCATGTATGGAATGATTACACTCTTTATATGGACTGATGAGTATGAAGAATCCTTCATGAAGCTTAAACAAGCTCTCACTTTAGCCCCAATATTAAAAGCACCATATTGGAATAAGATATTCCATATACATTTTGATGCTTTCAATTTTGCCATTGGATGTATACTAGCTTAACCAAGAGACAAAAAAGTTGCTTTTTCCATTTCTTATGGTAGTAGATAGCCAAATGCGGCAGAGCAAAATTATACAACCATGGAAAGAGAAGGATTAGGGATGATCTATGCCATTAAAAAGTATAAACATTACCTATTAGACAAGAAATTTGTGCTCTTTGTGGACCACCAAGCTTTATTGTACTTGGTCAACAAGCTATGTAACATAGGAAGAATAGTGAGATGGTTCATCATTCTTTTGCAATTTGATTTCACTGTAGTTGTATAAAAGGGCACCACACACCAAAGAGTAGATCATTTATGAAGGATTATTTTAGGAGAACCACCAAAAGGGGTAGACAATGATATACTAGATGCATATCTATTCTCCGTGGAAATGATATCCCGTTGGTCAAAAAATAAGGTTTCATTGACGACCACTTTCTATTACATGAGGATTAATTAGGCAATCAGCTACGTACCAATTACTACTTCGAAGGCTGTACAAAAGATATCGAGATGGAATATTGTTGTGTATTACCTAAGGAGAAAACCCAAATATACCTAAGTCAACCACACATTACCATAGTAGGACTTCACTTTCCGTAAGACCAAACTATGGAACGGATCTTGAGACTTGGAGTATTTTGACCAACCATAAGGAGTGATGTTAACTCATTTGTGAAAAAATGACTTCAATGCTAGAAACAAACACCCATAAGTCATGTGACATTATTTCAATCTCACTAGTTCCTAAGTGGAGTAACTATCTAGTTACGTACTTATCAAGAAGAACATTTTCAGAGGATATGAGTAAACGCCACCAAAGAACTATTGAGACTGAAGCAAGAGACTATGCTCTTATTGGAAACCAATTGTCTCAGAGAGGAAAGAATCAACATTTGCGTATTTGTGCAAATAAAGATGAATATATACCCACACTAGAACAAGCACATACTAGATTAGCTGGAGGTCACTTTTCTAGTGAAACCACCACTTGAACAATTTTAATGGTAGGCATATGGTGGCCAACACTGTTTACAAATGCCAAAGAATATGTTCAATGATGTGATGCATGTCAACGAGCAAAAATGCCATCCAGGGTAGATAGCATGCCTTTAAGACCAATGATGGGGGACTAGAGCTTTTGCAAAATGGGGCATAGATTCAAGCTCAATATATCATTGTAGCTACATATTATTTAACCAAGTGGGCAGAGGCTAAGGCAACCAGGAAGAATGATGCTAGAACCACAACTGCATTCTTGTATGAGAATGTATTCACAGGATATGGACTTCCAATAGAAATTGTCAGCGATAGGGGAACTCATTTCCTCAATGAGGTAATTGAGTATCTGCTGAATGGATTTATGGTCATCCATAACAAATTCGCTCCATATCATCCACAAGTAAAGGGACAAGTTGAACATACAAATAAAATTCTTAGCTTGGTATTGTCTAAAGTGGTTAGTTCAGGACAAATTAATTGGGAAATGAATCTACATGTTTCTCTATGGGCTTATAGAGTTTCATTCAAGACAAATTTAAATGCTACACCCTTTGATTTTGTTTATGGTCTTGATGCAATACTAACGATAGAAATTCTATTGGCCGACACTAAGGGTAGCTAAAGAACTTGAGTGGAGTGGACATGAATTTTCAAAGAGGCTTGAAGATTTAGAGAAGCTTGATGAACAAAGGCTAATATTGTAGCTCACATCTATGCACAAAAAAAGAAGCAAAAACAATTTTTTGATTCACATCTAGTCACAAAAATCTTCAAAAACGGGGACCTACTTTTAGTTTATTCCCTTAAGCAGCACATTCCCAAGTTCAAGAAAAAGGTAAATGGACCGTTTATCATTGAAGACATATCCCCAAGTGGAGAAGTTGAGTTGTCCACTCTAGATGGTGAACTAATGGCTAACTCGATTAGTGGATGCCGCTTAAAGAAGTACCAATTGCCACTAACCAATGATATGCTAGAGAAAATGCATACAACAAAACAGAGAAAGATTTAACAACAACAGGTTATTGATGAAGCTCAAGAGGACACTCGACTTTGAGTACTCAAAGAGGAAAGCTACTTTCAAAAATCAACAAACACCTATTCCTATCAACACTTTGAAACCAAATGACAGAGTATGCGAATTATAGAATGATGCAGTGTCAACAAATGATGAATGGCTGGATGCAATTGACCTTTGCATCATGGTACAATTGAACAATCATAGCACAAATAAATTAGTAGGTACTAGAGCTTGAATGAATGCACTCAGTTGTTTCACTTACAAGAAAGCTATGAATCAGTCTTTAGCAACAAGAGTGTCTGCTATCAAAGAATGCAACAAAAGCCCAACACCAGCATTGGGAGTGGTTAACTTGAATGTGATAGTAAATGGATTTTCATGCCCTCATAAATTTTTATGCATACCAGATGAACATATGAATGAAATGATGATTCTTGGAATCTCGTGGATGTGGACATACAAGGCAATATTAGATTGGGATACCAATCAACTCAAGCTATCACTTAAAGAAGGACAACTCTTTATTCTAATTGCACCGAGCAAAGAGGAATGGAAAAGAGTCCACCGACAAAAGAAACCAAGGATTAATCAATCTACGACAACCTCTAGACAAGAAATGCAAGCTACAAATAGCATGCAAGGACTCAAGCAAATTTGGGTACCAAAAGCACAAATCAACGACAATCCGTCTCAAATTTGGGTGCCCAAAAACTCATCTACCATACTGAAAAAAGTTTCACATCTAACAACTCAGAGAAAAACATCTTTCAAAATAGCACTAGATGGGTTTGGAAACTAAACGAGCATTTATCTTCTCCACAAGCTGTAAAGCAGATGAATCAACAAAAAGTTAAATCTCAAAACACTCAGCCACAACAATTCATCAACAGAAAACCAAAATACCAATGGAGAGTTAAATCTCAGCACAACCGTCTACCTATAGCTCAGTAAATTATTGTGCCAAAGCATACATATGGTACAATCAGGCAAAGAGCACACAAATTACAAAATTTGCTATTTAGAAAACATCAACAAGAAACCTCAACCACAAAAACCCTTGAGTTAACTACTCAAGACCCAACTCTTGCACTGCATATTGGTTTGAATTGCATTGACCCTCAAAGCATGATAGAGCCAACCACGGCTATGCATAGACACAATAGTTCAACCCATGTACATAGTCGTCTCGGAGTACTCCATCTAGGAGGGGTAGAAGGACTTCATTAATTAAGGGAAATGTTTGAAGAGGGAGGAAAAGTTGGATGTCAACGTGTGGTTCTTTGCAAAATTACCTAATAATTCCCTTAAAAATCATCAACAGGGAAATTTCAACTGATAACATCTCCCCGATGAGTGTAATTAGTGTATATACTATTGGATCTCCAAAACCCAAAATCTCCTCATATCTACTATTTCAGAGTTTGAAGCCTAAATCCGGTACCATTTTCACTATGTGCACTCAAATGAGTCCACACTTCACTCAGAGTATCTAAATCGCATATTTTTCAAGCCTATGAAGTCAAAAGTGCAAAAAATTTTGAAAAAAAATTACTACTATAAATAATCGTGATTATTTACTTTGGTTGCAAATTTTGCATGGATTGAATGATTTTGATCTTAACATGTTTTTATGCATCTATGCATGCTCCAAAATTGATTTGAAGCAAAAGGGACATCATTTGCCCGCAATTCAGACACAAGGAATTTTAGAGCAAAATTCGTGGAATTTTCTAACTTTGAAACTGTATTATCCTAATAGGTACAATGCAAGCTACTGAGAAAGCAAAGAAGAGGATGGCCCATAACTGAAAGTTGCAAGAATTTCCACCATACTAGTTGGAGCCGAGTTCAGTGAAAACGACCAAGGTAACCTACCTATCAAAAGAACAGCTTGAAGAACACAACACCACAGTCTTCACTAGTAGATTCAAGAGTGAAGATGGAAATTAGATAGAGTTGTAGATGCTACTCAAAGAAGTTTATGATGTAGCCTCGAAGCCAGCCACAAAAGAAGCCAACCAAAGGTTAGGACTTTGAGAATTCTACGATGAAGAGCCATGTGGAGTAGACTTCCAGCGGGCTTATGAACGATTGTCAACGATCAAAGAGGATGGATCTGCCTAGATCACAGATCAGGAAGGACAGAATGTCAAAGTGGTCATTAACAAAGACATAGTGGTTGAAGTACTAAAACTGGCCACTAAAGGTATGACAATGAGGGCCAGGAATAGGAAGACAACTAGTACATTCACAAAGGATACAATTGCATCCACCTTCTTCGACCTCATTCTAAAGCAAGTGGAGGATCCCGCCTGTCTCTATCACCAGCACTTCCACTTCCTCGCAAAAGAGACCACCAAAATACACTACTCCAAATCATGTTGTTGCAACCACTTTCACGGAGGTATTGAAGTTAACAATAGGACAAAAAATAGAGCATGCTCTGTATGTGCTTACAACACTCAAGAGCACAAAGAAGGAAGGAAGAGTAACATATCCGGGAGCTCCAAAAGTTCTAACCTAGATTGCATACCATGCTGTTGGGATGGCTGATAACTTGCCTCCAGCCCCAGATCGGAATACATGGATTGTTACAGCTCAACACTCTCCATGAACCACTAGATCAAAGAAGAAAAGAATATATAAATCAAATGAAGAATTAACAGAAAGATCACCTGAAGACCATAGCAATGAAGAAAACTCTGACAACAATGAAGAAAAAAGGAAAAGGAGAGAAGAAATGAAGAGAAAAGCAGTGGGGCAGCCCATCAAGAAGAACCTTAGAAAAAAACAACAAGGTTCAAAAGAGAGAAAGAATCTTATGAAAGAAGTCGCCAAGCTGCAGGATAGAACCCGGAATCATGGAGTCCAAGGGAAATCAAGGGTCCTAGGACCAAGAACCCCAAGAAAAAGATCCAAGAAGATCCGAAGGATCTCCTCGAGAAAATGTATGCAGAAGCCAAAGCCCTAAAGATACAGGAGGCCTTAGAAACGCAAAGAAAGGCAAGAGAATATTCGTCTGTGCAGCAAAAGCAAACAGAAGTTTCACAACAAATTGAACCACAACATGAACATGGAGAGATGTCTCCAATACCACCTTCACCCACTACTGAACAAGGAGACCAACCAGTGCCTAGTCCAAGCCCTTCACCAACTGACAAATCCAATGAAGGCAAGGAACAAAGGAGAAGAAAAAAAAGAGGAGGAAGCTAGCCATGAACATCCCAAGGAAAAAGACAAAGAGGAAGATGGACCTTCTACAACATTACAAGCCAAATCAGTGGAACCATCTACAAAACCTCAAGTAGAATCCTTTGAACTGTCTAAAGAGACGCAAGCCAAATCTATTGTACCTTCTAAGCAGCTGCAGGTATAATCTAAAGAATGGGAAACAACAGATGAAGTTATCATCCTGGTTAATGAATATGCAAAGCAGATGGAGATCGAAGAAGATGCAAACAACAGCTCTTAGCCATAGTGCTAAAGCTCGAGAGTTGGAACAAGTAATTGATGCTCTCCAAGGCGAGGTTGAAGACATGATGAACATCATTGAGAATCTTCAAGGCCAGATCAAAGATCTCAAAAACAAAGCGGAGCAACACCAAAGTGTCAAGGAAAGGCAACAAAAAGAATGGAAGATTTAGGAGAGCTTCTCACAAAGCTATTAGATGCATGCGAAATCAAGGACTAGCAACTGATTGAAGTAACAAACAAACTTTTGAGCACTACTCAGTCAATACAAAATCTCCAAGTACAATTAAATGTAGCAAATGCATCTTTCCAATACTCAGAGTAGAGAATCAATGACCAAGCAGCATTCCTAAAGCAAATTAGGGAAAACCCAGTCGTAGCTTCACTCAAGGGGACATATGAAGTTTAAAAGACCATGGAAAAGAGAAACAAAGACCTGGAACTTGAGTTGAAGGTAGAACAAGCACAAAGACAAGAACTCACCTTAATGCGGGTACAAAGAGAAGAGCAGTTTTTTAGAGAGATAGAGGATTTAAAGAGATCCAACCAACCGTTGAGAGAGGGGAATATGGAAGCTCAGGAGGAAGCAGGTACATTTGAACAACCAAATGTAGACATATTGTAACATTTAATGCACTAGTAACTTGTGTGTAGCAAAAAATGATAACATAGTGAGCATTTCATTAAGAACAAGTTCCTAATGAGCATAGAGAGAGTACTTAGTTTGAGAAAGCAACATAGAAATTGACACCTAGCTAGTTTGGCATAGACAATACGTGCTGAAAAGAGAGAGAAAAATAAGAATTGATAATAGTTGAGGACCAGATTTACATTGAGCCAGTCCCCCCTCCAAAAAGTCTCTGTATTATATCTTCTCCTATCAAAGTAGACTTTTGTACAGTACAATCTTTTTGTTCCTTGGAAAAACTAGTTGGTGCAATGAAGATGGAAGCTTCATGCACCAAATTATGCTTGAAAAACACACCTAGTGGGCCTAGCCTCAGTCCCAAGACCTCACACACCTTCAAAGATGGTGATAGCTAGCAGGGAGTAAGAAACACATCTAGTGGGCCTAGCCTCAGTCCCAAGGCCTCACACACCTTCAAACGTACCAAATTATGCTTGAAAAACACCTAGTGGGCCTAGCCTCAGTCCCAAGACCTCACACACCTTCAAAGATAATGAGAGCTAGCAAGGAATGAGGAAAGACTAAGAGGAAGAAGTTGTATCTTATGAGAAATAAGTATTCTCCTCACATAATCACTCTAATAGCATAGCATAGCTTAGTAATTAGCATGGTAGAGGAGATGAGCATGCCAGTGAAGCTTAGCTCTTGGTTGGATTTGTATTCCATATCCAAGAGTTGTTGGTGTAGGCCTCAACTTCTCAATGCTTGGAGAAGGAGATGGAGTTCTTGCTCAACGCATGAGTTTGATGTGTGTGTAGCAAAAAGTAGATAGACTAAAATTCCAACCTCTCTCTCTCTCTCTCTCTCTCTCTCTCTCTCTCTCTCTCTCTCTCTCTCTCTCTCTCTCTCTCTCTCTCTCGGTCGACCCCTCCTCCCAATTACTCTTGCTGGCTTCCCATTGGCTCCTGCAAAGCTTAGCCAATAACAATTTAGAAGCATAATTGATAGCCTTGTGACATGTGTCCCCCTTTCCCCTTTTGTGAGAGATTTAGCTAATTAAAATAATTTATTAAACTCGCATTGGACCTTTTTGTCTTCTAGCCAATAGGAATCAAGCAAGCCATTGGGCTGCTAGATGCTCATTGGACTCCTTGGTAGACTATTCAATACTCTTCTAGGGAGCTTAATTTCTATTGGTTCTTTTATCAAGAATTTTATAAATGATTAGACTAATTTTACTCTTGCCTAGTTCTCATTGGTCCACCTCTCTGGCCATCCAGTAGGATTTGAGGGGAGATTGGGGGCAACTGGGCTAGGAGCCTGCCATGTATCCATTATTCCCTTTGTGTAAAGGGGGAGCTTGGGAGTGTGTGTGTGTGTGTGTGTGTGTGTGTGTGTGTGCGTTTCTCTCTCTTCCCCTACCATTAGGGCTCGCCCACTCCTTCCTAGGGATGTGGGAAGACTTTTTAGTCTTCCCATAACCATCCAATTTTCCCCACTTTTGGCCATTGGACAATTTAATTAAATTTAGGAACTTTAGCCTATGGAAATCTTAACCTTAGGTCTTTTAAGCTCCATTGATGCACATTGCTTTTTTGCAGACTGTCCCTGGTTGGATCCCTATTTTTCCTCCTTGGATCCCTGCTGAGACCAGTCTAGCAACCTTACCAATATTCTTGCTTTTACTCCCTTGTACCTCCCCATATTAAATAACCAGTATAACAAGAGAATATCATTTGGGAGAATTAAATATTAGTTTTTATGACATTACCTCTCTCTTGAAATGATAGTCATCCTTGACTATGAGGTAGAGAAGATAAAGCCTAGTCATTGGTCCGTTTGCTAGCGGGTAGAGGATCCCTATTTTACCCTACAACACCATTTCAGAATGGATGACTACTCCATTTGGTGCTTGAGTGCCTTAACTACCGCAAACATGTCTGCACATTAGTCCGTATTAATCTTTTGTAGTAGAGTGACACAATCTACTTGGTGTTTGGGAGACGTCGTTACCACAAACATGATCCTAAGCATGCATACTTATTAATATTTGTATACAATAAAGAAAAGAGAGTCTTATAATACAAAACTTTGTTCATTTATACATATTTACATTTTCTTACTCTAGGGAATTATTGTAAGCATTGACAAGGTTTAGGTCATCCTTTAATTGTATGCCTTGCATCCATCTAGCATCTTCAAAATGATAATTTTTATACTTGATAAGATATTGTCGGATAGTATTACCACCTCTCAATACCTTGTCTTTGTGTCAGAGAATGGACTCGGGCTGCAACACCTCTTCTTGGTCCTCAATCTGCGGTGGGTTTTCAATGGGTTGGTTCTTAAGGTGGATCTCCTTTGTAAGGCTTTAGTAGTCTCACTGGAAAGCATTGTGTATGAGCCAATGGTTAGGAAACTTGAGTTGATAGGCCAGCTCATTGATCGGCCTAAGAATCTGAAAGGGACCATAGTACCTTTTTTCTAACTTAGCATAGGACTTTTGGTGTCCCGTAGGATTCTTTCCTATCGTGTGCCTTAATCGAACCTTGAGGAACTTAAGCAAGACCCAATAATTTTTAAAAAAGGCTAGAGCTATTCTGTGCTTATCAATATCAACCTTTTGCCTTTCCTGAGAGATGGAAATAGCATCCTTGATCATTTGGAAAGATTTTTGTAGGTCTCGTTCATATTCATCTGCAACGAAGATCTTCCCATGTACCTTGAATAGCAGGGAACTATTTGATCTTCTCTCTATCACCTCAAAAGGTGCTTTTCCCGTGTAAGTATGTACATTATTATTGTAAGCATACTCCACTAAAGGTAAGTACTTCTCCCTTTGGGACTTTTGATCTACTTTTGCGACATAAGCTTTTAGTAGATCAAGAATTGTTAGGTTAGCTATTTCACTTTGGCCATCCGTTTGCGGGTGATAGGCCGAAGAGAAGTTTAGCCTTGTACCTAAATTCTCAAAGAGACCCTTCCAAAAATTATTGGTCATTCTAGGATCTCTATCCAACACTATGGACATTGGCAAGCCATGGTACTTGAAGATTTGTGATATAAACAGGGTTGCTATTTGATGGGTCTTGATAGTCTTTTTGACAGGTATAAAATGTGCTTGTTTGCTAAACCTGTCCACTATTGTCCATATTCCTGTATTCACATGGATAGACTTGGGAAATTCAAAGATAAAATTCATGGATACGCTCTGCCATGGTGAATTAGGGATTGACAAAGGTTGAAGCAGTTGGGTTGCTTCCCTCTATCAAACTTTGTCTTTTGGCATACCACACATTTTGAAACATACTCTTGTATGCTTGCTTTCCTGGAAGGCCAATAGAAGTATGTTTCTATCCCTTTTAGGGTAGAATGAATCCATCTATGGGATTCACACATTATTTTCTCACTACGTAGTGAGCTAGTAACGCATAGTCTTTTTCCATAGAGAAGATAACCATCTTGTAAGGTAAAGGGTTCTTCCTTCTTTCCTAGTGAAAGGGATGAAATCAAATTTTTAAAATCGGGATCGGTAGCGTACTCATCTATCATAGAAGATAGATGTTAGCAGCATGCTAACGCGGACACCATTTTTGTACCAATTTTCGGAGTTCTCCTTGTAAAGAATTTATTATTTTGATAAATTGAGAATATTACAACTCCTATTTTCTCGGATAAACCTTGTAATTAATGAGCTAGGGCTACGAGCTTCTAAATTGTATCAACCAGTCATTTCCCAGCTTTGGTAGAACTCCAGATTATTAGTTCTCACCACTCAAAAACCTTGGCTAAGGTATAAAAGCTAATTTTTGTAAGTTAATTTTTGGATAGGAAATACACAGCGTGAGCTAACGGTGCTCATTTCTCTCCTTCTCGCGCTTCCTACTCCCTCTCCGGTTGTCACATTGCAATTGTGTTTGTTGCATTGCAACCGCAGGTAAGAGCTCTATGCATTGACGTAAGCCATTCACAGTAATTCGTAGCTTTTGGCGTCGCCGACCCGCGACATAATTTTTTCATAACTAGGAATTTACACTTTTAAATTGAAAACTAAGCATAGGCGGGGTATTGGGACATCATTTTGCTAAGCATTTAGATGCATTCTGGGTCGAAAACGACTAGGTCAAAAATCCACTGCTGTTAATAATTGCGATTTTGAAACTTGACCTAAAGTGGGGTTTGAGACCATAGGCATGTGTGCTTAGGTCTTATAAACTTGTCCTAGAAGTTTCGTTACGTTTGGATGTCATTTGATGCTGTAACGGATGTGATTTGCTTGCCGATGAACGATTGGCTTTTGGTGATTTCAGTCACTTGAGTGTAGCTTGAGTTAGATGCGAGTTGTTAGTTGTTTTCCGAGAGATTGACAACCTCTTGTAGCCTCTATGCACTAGTCGAGTCAGCTTCGTTCCATGGTTTGACAAATTAATCGTGGTTCTCGTTAATATTGCAATAAGATAGGATGATGAGGTTAGACACGCGTCCCACATTTGGCGCCGTTGTCGGGGATCGAAGAGACCTAAATTGGAGAAAAACACAAGCGTCTTGTGTAGTTGTCCTTTAACTTCCTCTAGGTTCGCCTAGAGTTCAAAATTTTCTTTTAGAAACCGCATAGCTTAAGATTGTCGTCTTTTGCTGTGTAGAGGTATCTTGGAAGTTATCATACTTGCTGAGTACTTTTAGGACTGTAGGATTGTAGATTTAGATTAAATTTGGAGAATTATTGGTAGACGAGACAAGTCTTAAGATCAAGACTCTGAAAAACATAAAAAACACAAGAAAACGAGTGTTTGTGAACACTTTCCACAACCCCATTGCATGAGAATCTAGAAGTAGGGTAAGTAGGATCCGAGGTGGATTTCAGAACATTGCTCTCTCTAAAAGAATCAAGTGTGGGTTGTTATTGGAAGTTGAAGAATTTTAGGTCTACGGCTAGAAATAACTTGAAAAGACTCGAATCCACTCAATCCGACTGGAGAGTAATCCTAAGAGTTGTCCGAACCAATGGGTAAGCTCAAAGACACTTCGAGGTAAAAATTTTAAGAGTTGGCCAAAACTCAGATTATTTACTTTTTCTTGACATTTTAGGCCAAATTACGTTTTGACTTGATTCATAGGCTTAAAATACATCATGTAAAGCCTGTCCTTGAGAAAATTGCAAAAAAGTGCTCATTTTAAGCTTAAAGTAAATAATCACGATTATTAACTTTCTGCTCTAAATTGGACAAGGTTCATACCATTGACTCATTGCATGTGTACAAAAAACTTTTGTAAAGGCCCAAAAGATTTGGATCACTAAACTGACAAAAAATTGGTTAAAAACTAAAGTTTGTACTGACTTTTTGAATCTTGAGTATAAATCTGGGAAAAATTTATCCAAACTTGTTGAAAATTGTTTCATAGGCTTATGTTGATGTGATAAACATGTGTATATGCTCAGTTGACCAAAAATTTGTAAAAATTTATCAGAAATAATCGCAATTATTTACATCTGCCCTATTTTTCAACTTTTTTGACCAAGTTTGCATACCACTAGCTTCACCATGTTGTAATAAGCCCACAAATCAAATTTGGTAAGATTTGGACCACTGGAGTGAAATTTGTGACTAAAGTTGCAAAGTTAGTCGCGGACAGATAATTGATGACCATTTGACCAAAAATTGTCCAAACTTGATGAAAGTTGGCTAATGATCTTAACTTAAGGTGCTTAACAGATCTGTGTCAAAGTTGGGGTAAAAACTTGCCAAAATATAGCTGGAGTAAATAATCGCCAAATTTGCCAAATTGAGTATAACAGAAGGTCAATCACATCAAGTAGACTTCACAAATCAATTTTGGTGAAATTTGGATCCCAAAAGTGAGACTTAAGCCAGATTCTCAAAATCAGATTCTGTGGACACCAAACAGTTGATAAACTTGATCAGATTTTGTCCAAACTCCAGGGACTCTAACAAGTTGTATACTTGCCAAACCTATCAAAAAAGTGAAAAAAAATGACAAAAGTAAATAATCTTGATTATTTACTTCTGCTATCCAGAGACATTAATTTTGATTTTTGAGCTTATGCAGTGTTAGGCCAACATAATATAAATCCACAGGGCAATTTTGGGTTAAATCGGATCAAAATTGGTATAGATATACTCAGTTTCCAGGTTGCAGATCAATCTTTTGAATTCTGCTAAAGACGAATCTGAAAGTAAAAAATTTTGACTCCCATAGCTCGATTTGAAGTGATACACAGAGACCAATCACGAGAGTTCTCAAGAGTTTTATCATAGAAGAATAGCTAACTTAATTAAATTTGTACAGGAATCAGGTTGCAGACGAGGAATTAGTGGCTTGATAGAAAGTTGCAATTGAGTCGAGTGGAAATTGATGACAAGTCAATCCAAAGGTGAGTACTCTATCCAGGGCTTCATAAGTCTATATGAACCTTAGATCCGGTCGTGTACTTGAAAATCAGGGCATACTTGGAAAAACCTCCATTAGAGTATCTACCGAAGAAAGCATAAATCAAGGCAATTCCTTGCACACAATTCCTGAAGAAGTCTCAGACACTTTTTTCAGATTCAACATACGAAATGTCTTCTTACTCGACTTACTCGAAAACCGGAACGACAGTGCACTATAAGCATATACTATCTTTTTACAAGACTAACCGTCATGGAGCGCTGGTTCACTTGGACCTTAACGAGGACTATGCTATTCACATTGATGACCATGGTATTGAGTTTGAAGAAGAGGTTAGGGCAAACAAACAAGAAAAAATGTACATGGATCTAAACAGAACTCAGTATTTACAGGTCGAAAACCCTAACGTGATAGACAAATGGGGGTTAGAAGTAAAGACTATAATCCTAGATATGTCAGCAGAAGAAGGATCACCAACTTTAGAATTTGAGGGATACGATTAAGTAGACTTGAAGTCTTTGAAACGACTTAGTACGTATAATCCTAGGATCGGAGTCAATTGTTGGGAAGATAGAAACATAAAAGATCTTTTGTGGACTTCTCATGCCAAACCAGGACCATTAACGGCCATGAAGATCATCTATATCTTCAAGATCATAGATAAGGGATCAGTAGACCTACCACCCTACCTGTTTAAGGATTGTTATAACAACAACTTTGTTATGATGACTCCCGAGGAGGTAGAACAAACCAAATACCAAGGGTATTCCATACGAGATTGGATATTGGGGCAAGGACCAGAAACAATTCCGAGAGATGAACACCGTGAGAGATCATCTGAGAGTAAAGTGAAGAAACCAGAAACCAGAAACCACCTCATGTTGGAGCCCCATTGGTCCAACTGTTGTAATGAGCCCATTTGTAAAGCATATCAAATTCCATTTTTTATGTCAAAGACGTCTTATCAGTTTGATCCATTCGTCTGGATTATGTAAATATTAGTCAGTTAGTCAGGACTCAGAATTATTCTCACTTTTGTAATCATGAGCAAGAGAACCCCATGTACATTTTTTGAGCTAAGGTGACTAAAGTATAAAAGTCACCTTAGAACCATTTTTTGAAAAACATTTGAATTAATCCTGTGTCGTACGAGTCTGAGAGAGAGAGAGAGAGAGAGATAGATAGATAGATTTTATTATCGTCCTCGGAGGTCAAATATGACCTATGGGACCAAAGTTACATGTGATGTAGTATGTGTATGGCTGATGAGTGACTCTCGATGCTCCAAAATTGTAGTGATGAGAGTCGCAATGGAGAGCCCACACTTTGGCTGGGAGAGGAAAGTGTGTAGGTCTAAGTTATGGCTGAAAATGTGAGAGAAGCAAGTTCGGATGTGATCAAAAGCTGAGCACTCTAGTAGTGTGTGGTACTCAGACTCTCGAACTTGCAGTGAGCATAATGTGCACAATTGATTTGACTCTTCTCCATTGCCCCAACACCCTATCTCGCATCGAAGGAAATGGGAGCTAAGCCGAATTGCTGCGATAGTGCGTATCGCGGACAAGGGAATAGGCTCAAGCATGTAAGTGTGAGTACGGTTTCCTCTCTCAGCGAAGAACATGGTTTTGTAGTTGGGGGCAATATAGGTGGTGTAATGTATGAAGCGTGACCCTTCGGATTTCTCCCAAGCCGTAATACATTGGCGTTGTAGAAAAGCTTCATTCACTTGAGAGTCAATTGAAGCATCATGTAGCAAGTGTAATGCATCCCATCTCCCAAACCACTTCTTTATGTCTTGCATCCATCCCGTGCTCAAGATCTTGCTTTTATGCGTCTTTTGAACTTTTTTGCTTGCTTCCCATGCAATTGTAGGAAGTCAATGTGAGGGGTTTTGACGCATCTTTATCATGTACTCCACAACCCTTTCCATGCCCATAACCTCAATTGGCAGAGATCCCGACTCAAGAAGTAGGAGCATATATGGTGTTTGTGTCTTAACTTGGAGAAAGTTTGTGAGAAAACGCTTTTGGACATTCTCAAACTCTTTCCAAGTAGACTTTGAGATGCTCCCGCCCCACACTTCAACTCCATAAAGAAGAACCGGTGTCACCAATGCATCAAAAAGATACTTCTTGAGAACCCAACACTTGATGTTTCCCGCATTACACATGTTCTCAAATGCATAATATGCTCTCTTTACCGCTTCCAAACTACGCATAGCACATTCATGCCACTTATGATTGGATGGAACCTCAAGGCCAAGGTACTTAAAGCTCTCAACAGCTTCAAGTGTCTCGTTGTTGTACACAATGCATGGCTTCTCCTTATGGTTGGTTTTCACAAGCATAACCTTTGTTTTGGATTCATTTACAATCAGCCCACTATGCAAGCAAAAGTTCTCAAGGACAACCATAAGCTTTTGTGCATCTTCTAAAGTGTGTGCTAGAAGCACTACATCATCCGCATACAACAAAAGCATGATTACCGCATTGCAAATAGTGACCTCTTCAATGCCTTCTTCTTGCATAAAGTCAAGTACCATTTGTTCCAATTGATCGATGCATAGACCAAAGAGAGTTGGTGACAATGGACATCCTTGTTTAACCCCAATAGTGCTTACAAAAATTTCTGAAATTTCTCTTCCCATGCGCAATTGACAAATCACCTTCTCATAGATTCGAGAAACCGCAAGCATAAAATCACTTGGCACTTGGAGTTCTTCCATCCTTCTCCACAAATTGTTACGTGGAATCATATCAAAGGCTTTCTTAAAGTCCACAAAACAACAATACAATCGCTTGCCTTTCAACCGACTTTCCTCCATGAGAACACGAAGAGTGACAAGATGATCAATGGTGCTATGGCATCGACGAAAACCCGCTTGTCCCTTTGCACGCTTGTCATTCTCTTCAGCCCAATCACTCAATTTCATCTCCATCATGCACCCAAACAACTTTGCCATAAGAGACCCAATCATTATAGTCCGGTAGTTGCTTACATTCTTTACATCCCCTCCTTTATGCAAAGGCTTAACCCAATTAGTACTCCAATCATAAGGCATACCATGTTGAAGTGCAAGGTTGAACATATCACACATCCACTCATGGGTAAAATCTCCCGTCCATTTGATCATCTCCGGCTTGATACCTTGAAGATCTCCCGCTTTGCGAGTGGCCAACTTTTCAAGCCCACCGCATACATCCTCAATAGTAAAAAAAGACGGCATACATGGGAGTGAACCATAAAATGGCGTTTTTTCAGTATTTTCTTGCTCATATAATTTCCTACAATGTGTGTACATATCCACTAGACTCAAGTTACCAAAATTCTCAACCCGCTTGCCTCTCAAGTTTCTCCAAAATCTTCCACATGCATGTGCCTTTTCTTGGACTTGAAATTATTGTTGCTTTACTTCCCATCTTCTTCTCTTCTTTTGAATCAATGCCTTGTATGTATGCAAATGACTTTGATAGTTGTCTTTGTCCATAGTTGCATCAAGCTTTATCAAGGACTTTCAAGCATCTTGACATTCTTTATCAAACCACCTTTTGCGTGATCTATCTTTGTTGATACCATGGAGATGCTTTATGGCAAAGCATTCTTCCGCACAAGAACAAATAGCTTTCTTGAAAGCTTCTCATTTAGTTTCCAATGGTGCATCACATTGAAGCTTTGTCATCCATAATTTTTGCTCAACCATTTCAATGTACATTGGTGTCCGTTTGAAATCCATACATAGTGATAACTTCTCTTTCCTTTGGCTGAGATTATCATGCTTAGTTGCTTCTCCACATGAAAGGTCAATACATAAGGTGCGATGGTCGGATTCCGGGGTCCATTGACCAAACATAAAACTCTTTATGCGATACATGATGGCTTCAGAGAGTAGCATATAGTCAATCACACTATCCCCATTATGTCTTCTATATGTAAATCCATTGGTTCCACTCCACAAAGATACACCATTGGCAATGAGCATACCCGTGCTATTACACATGTGTAAAAGTAACTTTCTATAGTGATCCGGCTCTTTCTCATCCATTGAAGTACGATCATACAAGTGAACTTCCTCCAACTCCCTTGAAATATATGGCATATCAAATTGTTGAGTATCATGTTGCAATGTTTTTGTGCGAGCATTCATATCCCCAAATACAATAACATCACCTTCACCTTTGAAATAAGCAATGTCCTCTTCCAAATCAGAAAATGGTTGATCTCTATCCATGCAAGCATAAAAGGGAGAATCATGATGAGGAATGTAGCAACCGGCTACAAAAATGGGTGCTCTTTTTGGTGTCATAATTTTTAGCCATACATAACGTTTGTACTTGTCATCTTTCACAATTGATACAAAATCTTCCAATCCTTTCTTAACCATACATGCTAACCCTCCTTGTCCTCTTCGTTGCTTGAGATTCTTTGACCACATCAATGAATGTACATTGTAATCCTCCAAGCCGTTAATCCTTTGTGTATCATGCTCCCAAGTTTCAACAAGAAGTAAAGCATCGTCTTTGCTTGCTAGTTCATCAATGCCAACCCCCGCATTCCATGGGTATCCATTACAATTCCAAAAGCATATTTTCAATTGTAACTCGGTCTCATAGGTCACGCATCCCTATTTTCTTGAGAGACTTGCCTCCTCCTTGGGCACATTTTCTTCATGAGAGATCTCCTTGTTTTTATTATTCTTTTCCTCATATGCCTTGCGACGCATATTTTGTTGCTTAATAGTGCGATCTTCACATACAAAACATTTTGTATCCCTCAAATAGATCCAACTATTATCAAGGATAATCTTTCGCTTGGTCTCATCCGGCATGGTGCATACAATTGGCCGTTCTCCCGAGCGAGGAGCTCCTTGCTTCCCCACTCTATGTGCTCCATAGACCATAACTCCGGACATGCCAAAGTGGGTTTTGAAGAAATCTTCAATAACAATGGCAAGAGAAGGAGGTGTCTCTAACTTCTCTTCGGGAATTCCACGAATAACTTGGAACGTCGCTCCCGTTCCTTCAACTCCTCCACATCCACATTCTAAACATTCTTTGTTTGAACCATAGCTTGCATGAGTGAGGAATTAGAAACCACATTGCTACCACATACATCAGCCCAAGACTTGTTTGTGCATACATTTTTCATGTCGCATACATCCCGGCTCATAGTGTCAAATTTTTCCTCTTTCAATACATGGTCATGCTCTACTTTGCTCATCCGCTCCTTCAAAGCATTCAAGTCAACAAGAGAGCGTTTACATTCCTTGACTTCCTCTTCAAGTTGCATCAAACGTGTTGTTTGCATCTCAAGTGTCCTCTTGAGATTCTCATTCTCAACCACAAGTACCCTTAGTGTGCCATTCTCCATTGCAAGTGCTCGTAAGTCTTCGCCTTGTTTGTTTACGGTCTCTTGCAATGATACCAAGTACGCCATGATCATGGTTTCCGATGTCGTTGGTTGGGTAGTTGTGTTGCTATCTCCACACTTAGGAGATTTTGGATCATTTTCCACAATGGTTGTGGACCTTGTTGAAGAAGAAGAACCCTTGCGAGTGCCGGAAGACATTGTATGTAAAATAGGAGATGAGAATCAATTTTGTTGAACCTGTTCACTTCGGAAATGCTACTACAGAAATGCCTTTCATAACTCTGAAAATTTCTGTCTTTACATTAATGCGTAGAGGATTTCGTGCTCTTCGATTGAGGCTATAGATCACCCAAATCGGAGTTCGGATGAAGAAGTTATGATTAAAAGAGTGGACTGTTGTCTACTAGGTCAAAAAACGGCTGCACTAAGAGAGAGAGAGAGAGAGAGAGAGAGAGAGAGAGAGAGAGAGAGAGAGAGAGAGGGAGGGAGGGAGAGGAGAGTGTAGGGAAACTATAGACTACCCTTCATTTCAAAGGACTTGAGAGAGAGAGAGAGAGAGAGAGAGAGAGAGTGAGTGTGTCTTATCCTCTTCGCTACGTGCTTCTCCCTCACCGGATTCATGACGCGACCACACCACCGCGATAGTCTCTCCGAGAGCTACACGCCCATGCCAAGCATTCGCCGTTTCAAGTTGATCGCGATCGATTCTTCCTCGAGCATGTTTTGCTTGTAAGTAGCACAAACGGTGTCTGTTTTCAATAATCAAGTGCTTCATGGAATGAGAAAGAGATTAGCTACACATAGATATTGATAAACTTAAGTTTTGCCCACTTTTGGATTATGACCTGTTTGTCTATCGCGACAGCATTCGAGATAGCTAGGGTTCAAATCTGGTGAGATTAGACTTATAGGTAAGTATGTCCTAGTGAGAGGATGGTGCCTAGTAAGTTTGATGAGATTCTGAGTTCATTGGACGTGTAAACTGTGTTGTGAGAGTTAAGGGATAGGGTGGGTTGCATTCTACCAGGGTTAGTGATTGATGCATCATAAAAGTGCGTATGTGTAGATTGGTCTCAGCCTGACAAGCTAACAAGATTGCCTACGTGTACCTACGGGTTAGTCGTGTCATCGGATGATAAGTATGTTGTCTGTGTCATGCTCGTGAGTATGAACAGGGGAGTAGTTAAGCCCTAAAACATTGGCGCCGCTACCGGGGACACAAGACCTTAAGTAGGGAGATCTACGTCACTCGTGTGATGGTTAGCTTACTTTAGTTTTAACTAGAGAGAGCTTAAACTTTTAGAACAAGATCCAGGATAGAGTATCCTGAGGTCTAGTGTATAGCCAAGAAGCCTGTGTCTTGTCGAGGGTATGGGTCTAGTTAGATTTAGTTAAATAGGATAATGAGGAGTTATGGTTTTTGGTTTTGAGTGCTTGTTATACTTGTGAAGAAATAGAGTAGAAAAACGCTGTAAAACCGCAAAAAACAAACAAAAAGAAGAAACAATAAGGCTGTTTGCTTGCCTTGAAAGCAAAACCGACCTCATATACCCTTGAAAGGGGTGAAAAGAGTCGACATTGAAATTTATGATTCAACACTCGAGAAAACATAAAAATTGTGACCAAAACCAACAAAAGAAAAAAAAAAACAGGTGATTGTCATAAGGAAACACTGAGTGAACCTAAAAGAGTCCAAGATGAGGTATAACCATTAGCCAAGGGTAAACTAACTGTGTCATGAGGTATGACTGATATGCACAAGTTTAAGATGCAGTGTCATCAAATTTGCTTCACTTCAAGTGCAATGGAGTTGTGAATTGTCAGAGAAAAGTGAAATTTTTGAAGTGCTTGAGTTTGAGGTCAAAATAAGTCCAAACTTCACAAAACTTGGGGGATAGACTTGTATGGGCACAGGGAACAAGACTATGCAAAAACAGACAAAAAAATTGAGTCCCTATTGCTCACTGCCTGGTCTATCGCGATAGACTGGTGAAGGTGGTGTTTGTCTAGCAACAAGCAAAAAACCCTTACACCACAAGCTTAACACATCAATACAAGGGTACTCACAAAAATTGAGTGAATTTGAACACCAATTTTGACCCCAAAACTTCAAAACTGGTGTTTGGAGTCTGGATTCACAGACAAGGGCAAGAAGTCTTTGACCAGATGTCCAAACAGTGCCAAAATTGGTCAATGCATTACACAAGGGGAGACTAAACTAATTGTGGGGAAAACTTTGGAAAAAAAGCTGAAAATGAAGAAAGAGCTCAGTCTATCGCGATAGACCAAGGAACTTTCTGTTGGGGAACTTTTCTTTCAAATTTTCCCTAGGGAGAGCTTTATCAAGGCCTAAATAGCAGACACACCAAAATTCAAGGCATTTAGATCACTAAAGATCAATCTGAGGGTCAGATAGAGAATTAAGCTCTGACTGAAATACTAAAAGGGGACCAAAACCCAACCCAAGTGTCCAAACTTCACAAAACTTGAGGGATAGGCTATAAAGGGTAACTAGAACCCAAGGGTAAAGTCACAATTTTGAACTGACTTGTGTTGAGCAAACTGTCAGTCTATCGTGATAGACTAAGGAAGTAGTGAGTCACACATTTTTTGCATTTTGTGACTATACTGCTAGAAAATAATCTCTATATAGATCCCAACCATCATTTCATCATTGAAATTGGACCACCAGAAGACTGACTAAGTGGTTGTTGTATATACTTGAAAGATTTTTTGGTAGTTCAGGGGAAACACTTGTGAACAGACTAACCATCCTTGTGTAGATCCCAGAAGGAGGTCATCACAAAGCTATACAGGAAGAAGGAGTCTAGGTAAGCTTTAAGTTTGCAACAAAACTTTCATTCTTACGTATTTGAGGTCAGGAGCCTTTGTTAAGTCGGTAGCTAAAAGTGTCAAAAGTCAAGTTAGCACCACGTCCACAGAAGAGAGTGTAACTCAGACGAGACTAGACCCATTGGCACCAATCATTGAAGAGGGAAGTGATACTGACACTTCGTCAGAAAAGTCCTTCTTCATGATGGGGAGTCAACAGCCAGTAGGTTTCAACGGTGAAGGACCAATGCCAGGGGGGAGCACCTCCCTACATCCTTTAAACGAAACCAAGTTCACTATAATCTTCTTGGAAGGAACTAACTCGAGGGGAGCCCTAGTCTATTCTGACTATCGGGGACGCAAGTGTATCTATATTGAAGAAAGACCGGCTCAGAGACTAGAGATAATTTGAGTCTACGATGATGGAGACAGATTCAGAGACGAAAAGGGAAACCACTATCTGATAGTAAGTAACCCTGAGTATTACAACAGATATGGGGATAATGTGGCCAAAGGGAAAATGGTTTCAGAAACCCAAGAACCGCCTCCTAACATTGATCGACTTGGAGCGCTTTTTATGTATGATAAGAAAACAACCAGAGTCCCAACCTATAATGAGAATGTAGGGATTTAAAAGCATGAAAGCGAAGGAATAGTCTCTTACTTTCAATGCAAGGAACCCTACCCGAATGAATTAAGCAAAGACAAGGTTCTTTACTTATTTTCTTATGAAACTGCTATGGGGAAGGATATTGTTTTTGTTGACAGATACGGGCGAGAATACAAATGTATTCTCCCAGGGTATGCATTTTGACCCAGCAACAATGCAAATGTTTCAAGCATTTGCAATGTTCATGCAACAACAACATGCTACTGAAAGAAGGGAGATTTCGGCAACGAAGGCCATACAAGCGGTCGTCAACAGAATGGATCAGTTCAATGGAAAAGATGTAACCAAGTACTTACGCGAGTATGTGAAGGAGATGGAGCTGCATCGCGTGTGAGAAGGTGAGATGATTCAAAGCTTTGAGCTAGTTGTTGCTCCAGAAATTAGGGAGCATGTTAGGGCAATAAAAGATGGGCATGGGAGAAATTGGGAAGAACTCAAAGTAGCTTTAAAGGAGGAATATTTCATGGAGGATTCGGAGAGAGTGACCAAAAGAACATTCTTAGAATGGGTAGTCAAGCCAAAGCAAGGACTATCAATAACAGAGCTACTTAGGGAATTTTAGCGGCGCTATGCACAACTCACTAGGACAGAAAGGACCACACTAGATGCAGAGAAGACAGATCTTTTCTTACAAGCTGCAGGTAAAGAGTTTCAAGAAAATTTGGAGCTTCTTCTTGAAGATAAAGATGATGAGCAAGGACTAAAGACCGACTGGAATGAGGTTGAAGGTGCTGTCTCACTGCTTGCCAAACGACAAAGAAGAAGGGACAAGATGGTAGTAAACACTACAAGTCCTTCCACCTCAACTTCTGACAAAATGGTAAAGCCTACTTTTATCGCTCCTAAGTTTGATGAGTCCATGCTAGATGAGCTTGTGAAGGGAATGCGTGACTTGAAGGTGAAGTTCGCAAAGCTTGAAGAAAAAGGCCAACCATCAGGGCCACTTCCTAGGCAAAGATAACAGTCCAAAGAAGGGTTTGTTAATAGATGTATTTGGTGTGATAGTACAGACCATGTAAGAAGGGATTGTGATGATTTTAGTGATGCTTTGTCAAAATATGTTGTCTTTTTTAAGGATGGTAAAATTCACTTAAGAGAGACAGGTCTACCCTTGAGAACTAACTTTGGGAAGGGGGGAATGCAAACCTTAGTTGAAGATATGGCAACCAACCATGCCACCTCTTCAGTTGAGGCAGCTACTTATGGAGTAAAAATTGAACATTTTTGTGATGAAGAGGTGAGTGACCATCATGGTCAAATTTGGCCAAATGTCATGCAATTAGCTAAAAAGGGAAAGCTTACAAAAGAGATTCTACATGAAGCAGGTGATTGCATACGTCTAGAAACAGGATGGAATGATCCAGTGGACTCATTGTCAGTGCATGCCTACATTACAAAATGCCAATAAAATGAGGCAATTGTAGAAGAGAAGCGCAGACGTGAGAATGCTGATGAAGGACCATCAAAAGGAGCTTCTAGAAGTGGGGGAAGAAGCAACTCAATGCCTTCTCAAACACCCTCAACACAAGGAGCATCTCCACCTGAAGTACTCATGGAGGAGTCTACAACAGGAAAGAAGAAAGAGCCAATGAAAGGTAAAACAAAAGGCCCAACTTATAAACTACAATCTGATATTGAGGTTTCTACAGATTTAAAGAAAGTCTTGGAGGAAAGGATCTTGAATAGCAAGATTGAGTTTACTCTGGGAGAAGTTCTTGGCATTGCAAAGCGTGAATTCCATTAGGAGATCATTGACATCATCAAGAGGAAGAGGCAAACCCTTGCTGAAGTTTCTCGTCCACAGGTTGAAGGGGAAACCTCAAAGACACAAGGGATGCAACTGCAAAATAAGGAGAATGATGGAGCTATGGTAGGATGATACCAATCTAGTAGGAGAGTGAAGCAAGTGTATTTCTCAAATGATGATGAAGAAGTTGAAGATATTCCTAGGAGTTACTATTCACGAAGTCACTGGGTAAGGGCTACTACAGAAACTTTGGTCAAGGTAGGTGATCTTGAAGAGCCATTTGTTGCCTTGATTGACCATGGTTCAGAAATAAACATAATGTCAAAGAGTCTCTACAACAAGTGCAAATGGCCGATGGACACAGATCATGGCTGGATGGTAAAAGTGGCAAACAATTCATCCGGTGAATTGTATGCAGCATGTCTAGGTGTGAAGGTAACAATAGGTGATGTAAAGATTGACCAAAACTTCTTTGTACAGGATACATCTTCATATCATCTCATCCTTGGAGAGCCCTACATTGTGAGAGTTAGAATGAAAACAAAGGTAATGGATGATGGTTCAGCATATGCTAGGATACGTAGCAAAGATGGTAAACGAGCTGTCCAATTTCTCACAGTTTGTGTGAACCATGAAAGAAATCATGACAACCTTAGAGAACATCCTCTACCAAAGGTGAGCAAAGAGTTTCATGATCATAGAGAAATGATGGGTTTTGGCCAAGTACCATTGTAAAGCGGGATTGCAGTGGTACAAAAAGAAAAAGGGTCTCACGTGATCCAAAAATAGGTGAAGCGTTTTCAACGAGCTCCTTGGTAACAAAGAATGGATCAGTATGTTTTATAAAACTTGAAGATTTGAAGAGATGTGAGAGGCAATATGTGCATAATGTACAAATAGGCATGAAAAAGAGTAGGTTGCTAGAGCCTACTGAAATTTTTTTGGGTTTGTGTGAACAAGTTTCTTTTGTAGATACTATGGGTGAGCTTGATGCTATAATGGGGTCTAATTTGCATCTTAAAAATGAAGTTGTGGAAGTTTGCTCTATGGAAATGTATCAAGTAATAGAAGCCTTTAAAGAAAGCCAAACAGTTGGCCCAGAAGTCCATGTTGAAACTAAATACAAGAGTGTAGAAAAGAAAGTGAAACCAGTAGCTTCACCCTTACCACCCAACAACAGGGAAAAGATTGAGCAGGCTTCTTTACAACCAAGTTTGAGGAATCCTAAAAAGATTGGACATACCTTCACAAAGGAGTCTTTCCAAGACTTGCAGATTGGTCACGAGGAGTTTCTAACACAGGAGGAGACAAAGTGCTTCAAAGAAATGCTTTCAAAGCATGGTAAGGCTTTTGCATTTGAGCCACATGAGATAGGATGTGTTGATCCTTCTATTGTAGCTCCTATGGTAATTTTCACAATACCTCATGTGCCTTGGAATCTGCGGCCTATTCCGATTCCAAAGGCTCATTTGCCAAAGTTAGTAGAGCTACTAAATGAGAAAATCAAAATGGGAATCTTGGAGCCTTCTTGTGCTCCATACTCAAACAGGTGGTTCACAGTTCCGAAAAAGAATGGTTCTCTACGCTTCATCCAAGATATGCCACCAGTGAACAAGGTGACAATTAGAAATGTAGGTACAGGTCCAATTGTGGATGAGTTTGCAAAGGCATTTTCAGGGAGGGCAATCTACTCAATGGGGGATCTATACTCAGGGTATGATCAATTTCAGCATGCAATCGAAAGCAGAGACTTGACAACCATGAGGACACCTTTGGGTTTGGTAAGGATGTGTACCTTGCCACAGGGAGCAACCAACTCGGTTGCACATATGATGAATGGGATGAATAAGGTCTTACTTGACTTTATTCCTCAAATCACAATGACTTTCATTGATGATTTGCCTATCAAAGGATGTGAAGAAAGTGACAAAGATGAAGCTTTGGATCTCAAGGGATGTCGCAGGTTTGTGGTAAATCACATAAATGATTGTGAGAAAATTTTGTCTAGGTTAGAAGAAGTGAATCTTACATTATCAGGGAAAAAGTCTATGTTTGGTGTCAATGAAGTGCTTATTGTGGGGCACATGTGCGGGCCATATGGTAGGAAACCTTGTCCAACAAAGGTAGATGCCATCCAAAGAATGAAAGAAACGTGCACTAGCATCACTGAGGTTAGAAGGTTTCTGGGAGCATGTGTCTTCTATGTTATTTGGATTCCACATTATGTACATGTAGCTGATCCTCTTTATCAGCTTCTTAGAAAGAATCAGAAGTTTAAATGGACATAAGCACATGTAAAATCCATGAAAAAGCTAAAGGAGTTGCTCCAGTCAGCAACAACTTTGAGAAAGGTAGACTATGAGTGTCAAAGGCCAGTAATTGTGACAGTAGACACCAGTCCTATAGGGATTGGATGGGCAATAGGGCAAGATGACAAAGAAGGACACAGGTATGTGGTAAGATTTGGAGCAAAGGTGCTAAGTGCTCGCCAAAGAAACTATCCACAGATAAAGAGAGAGTTATGGGGTATGGTTACAGCCTTGAAAAGTGGGAAAGAGTACCTAATTGGTGCATGTGTGGTTGTAGAAACAGATTGTCTACCACTTCTTGGGATGATTACAAGCTGCTCAACTCCAGACATTGCTATGTTGTGGTGGATTGCCTACATTAAGTCCTTAAATCCTGAGTTTAAGCACATTGCAGGTAAAGACAATACAGTGCAGATATGCTATCAAGGGCAAGGTATGAAGATGAGTCACAAATGATTGACGAGGGAGATGATGTAGGCTCAAAGTTCTATTCTATCTCTCATGTCAAAGGTAACAATGTCTGCATGACTAATCTACTTGAATCATTCTTGAAAGAGCTTTATGAAGGTGATTGGCTTCTTATTGGAAGCTACTTGAGTACTCTAACAAAACAGGATGATTGGTCTGAACAAGAATTCAAGAGGATACGCAGGAAAGCGTATGGGTACTTTTTGAGGGATGGTTACTTGTGGAAGCATCCTAAACAAAAGGGTGCTACACCACAAAGGGTTATATGTAAAAAAGAGACTCAAGTAAAGCTCATGCAAGAGTTTCATGAGAGTCTATGGGTTGGACACAGGGGTGTATGGGCAACCTTCTCCAAGTTGAAAGAAAAATATTGGTGGAAGGGTATGTATAAATATGTATCTCAGTTTGTAGAGACATGTGTAACTTGTCAAGTGTATTCAAATGTTCGACATCGTGATGGATTGCACCCTACATATCCACTAGCCATGCACTATAAATGGGTTGTGGATCTAGTCACAATGCCTCTAGGACTCTGGCAGATGAGATACTTGGTTCTTGCATGAGAGGACCTAACGAACCAGGTTGAAGGAAGAGCATTAAGAGCTAAAACCACAAAAGCTGTGTGCAAATTCCTTCTTGATGAGGTGATTTGCCGTTATGGTTGTGTGAAAAAAATCACTGCAGATAGAGGTGAACTGGATGCCAAAGAAGCAAGGGAGTTCTTTTCTAGATTAGGAATCAAGATTTCTCTTACTATAGCTTACAACCCTGAAAGCAATGGAAAGAGTGAAAGAGGGCATCCTCCTATCATCAAAGCTTTGGCCAAGGCTTGCGAAGGAAGAGTTGGTGAGTGGCCAAAACTGTTACCATATGCTTTATGGGCTGATCGTACAACACATAGCTCAGTAACTGGCTACATGCCTGCGGAGCTAATGTATGGTCAAAAGCCAGTGATTCCGATTGAAGATACAATTCCCACATGGAATGTACTACCTTGGCAAGAGGGGCTTAGCAAGGAAGATCTCCTTGCACTGCGTATAAGGCAGCTAGAGAGAAGACCTGGAGACATTGAAGCTGCAAAAGAACGACTCAAAAATGCAAGGTTGAAAAACAAGGAATACTTTGATAAGCGACATCGACTCAGGAGCAAAGCAATTGACAAAGGTGACTGGGTTTTGGTGTATGATAGTAGCCTTGATAACCAGCACACAGTCATGCGTAAGTTTTCAGAAAGATGGTTTGGACCGTATGTTGTAAAGCATGTGCATGAAAATGCTACTTACAGCTTGTCTAAACTAGATGGTACAGAAGTAAAGATTCCCATTGCAGGAAAAAGGATCAAAACGTTTAAGAGAAGAGGAGACAATGATCCAGAAGATGTTGATGAGGAAGAAGAGCAAACCACAGGTAAAGATCAAAGTGAAGATGAAGATTTGGAATCATCTAGTGAAGAAGAAAGCAAGGAAGATGTACAAGAGGGTTGATCTTACAAAGAAATAATGTGGCACATACTGGAGGATGTGCACGTTTAGAGGGGGTGGATGTCGTGCTGTAACACGTACATAGTGGGAACGCATGCTACAAGATCTATCTTGTAACTTTTTAGATACATAATTATCTTTCCTATAATGTACATATGCATATTTAAGTATAATAATAAGCCTTCTATCTCATCCTATTATTTTTCTCAAGGGTAACCTATCCTTACTTTACCATCAGAAAATACTTTGGGAAAAGCTCAATAGCTCCGCCTCTTTAACTTGGGGCAAAAAGCATTGATTCTTTATTTCTACTATCTCATTATCATCTCACACCCTAGCTAGATCCTATATCTAGGGTAAAATCCAATATATATATATTCTATGTATTTTTTATACTTTTCTTATATTTCTTTTTAAATAGCTACTAGGAGGGAATCAAATCCTAGTAGGACACTAGGTGGCATGATTTCAAAGATACACTTATTTTAATGCATTATTGAAAGCATGCTTACAAAACTTTTTCAAGGAGCAATGTCATGCTTTCATATGGCATGAGGTGTCCTTTGGAATTAAATGAAAGTCTAGGCTAAGGGGACCACGGGAAGACTTTTGCTGCCAGAAATGGACCCTATTATGATGAATTTTTTACACAAGGTTCCAATCTGAATTGGAAAATGATTTTAAAATGAAAATCGTAGCTAATGAGCTGAAGGTTTTGCCCATAGTTTTACTTTTTTATTTGGAGCCATGGTTGAGGAGATATGATCAAAATACTGGACCCCAGTCTGCCCACATCATGCAGGGACAGCTCATTTCCAACTTTTCCAGTTCCTATTCACACTGGCTCTTCTCTTCTTGTGTAAACCATTGGGGGTTCCCTTCACCTATAAAAGGGGACCTCTTCTTCCTTGAAAGGAACTCAAGCATTCAAGCCATTGATGAGAGGAATTCTTGAGGGAGTGAGTAGTAATGCCTAATTGTACTTAGCCCCATTAACATAAGCCCAAGCCTACACTTTCTCCTAGAGGAAGACTAGCCAGTCTTGTACGCTATCCTTGGAAGATCAACTCTAATCAAAGAAGGTGTTGTACTTGGCATATCAATCAAAGTGGAGTGCTCCCCTCTTCTTCTCTCTCCATCAATAATGGTGCCGAAGGGTTTGTCAAGTAAGATGTGTTCTACATTGATGTTTTCTTGATTTCTTGTTGTTTTCTTTTTCATCTCTAGTCCGAAATATATATATATATATATGTATCTAATCTCATCTCCTTAACCAAACCTATCTCTCTCATTCTTAGTAATTCATCCTCTCTGCAAATTCTAGGTTCTCTTTTCTATAGGTACATCTCTCCCCGCAGTATCCTTATTGCCTACGGGCAAGAATAGGGCTTGGGAGGGAAACTTCTCATCTCTTCACTTCTCTCATATCTACATTTCTCACATACTATCCTAGATGAATAACCCACATGATGATCATTTCTATCGCTTTCACTCTGTACGATCTATTAGAATTAACGTATGGATTAGCCGAAAAATACACTTAGTGTTTCTCTTTGGCCCAGAAAGGCTTAATGAAATACTTCTATCACCGGATCCTATCATACTACCTCTCATAGACTATAACTTTTCTTTTGACATAAGCGTAGTTATCTTGCCATATCCAAGAGGATTTGTACACACAATAATCCCAATCACTAGACAAAATATATATATTATGGTAAGCACAAAACTACAATTCCAAAGAACAATTCGTAGCCTATTTGGTTAGTCAAGATTGAATGCCATTAACTCATCTATTAACCCTTTCATATTACCCATGATACGATATGACCATATCCTTGATGTTTTCATTTTCGTATTGTTTTGACATTCTCTTTTGTGTTCTTTCTTTGTGTGTGTGAGTGCAAGAGAGAAAGAGTGAGTCTTCTTTGATTGCACTTCTTTCCAAACCCTAGTCTTCATGGCATCTATGGTTTAACTCCTTCATATAGTTTTTGTTGAGTTCTCTCACAAACTCTCACAGCCATAAGCTGGTGCTTTTCTGGCAAGACCGCAAATTTCTCGACAGCGTGGCTTTGTAAGAAAAAAGAGATATAGATGTGTGGGGCATCTCAATGTAGTGAATTTGACCACGATGAAAGGACACTAAAGAGGGTCTTGGAAGACGATGCCTATATACGAGAACCTTTTCCTGAAGAGAAGCTCGAACCCCTAGAATGGTCTCAAATTTTAGCTACATTGGATGTATGTGTCAATGAAGTCACTCCCACCAAATTTTGTGATGAGAATGGCTACGATATCATACCATACTACATGTTGAGCAAAATTGTGGAGGAGGACGAGGACAAGGTAGATACTGAGAATACGAGGATCCATAAAACAGAAACGAAACTTGAGATTAAGATAGTGGGCTATGTGGACATCCCCACTAAAGAAATCAAGCAGGAAGGAGAAGAATTTTATGATTCTTCTAATCAAAGTGAAAACAAGGATAACGCGGGTCACGAGAAGTCGGAAAATACAGAGGGAGACGACAATCAAGATCAAGACAATGACGTCTTATTCAATTTCCCAAACCAAAATGAGAGACGTCAAAAAAGATACAAGAGTAAACGACACCACATCAGTACACCAACCAGGTTGAGATCCATGCCGGAGTTTGAGGGTAAGACACATTTCCTTATGAACATTCATGCTGTTGATTGTGCTAAGGATAAAGTGTTAGGAAGATTTCTTAAGGTTGCTGAAGACTCAGGATTTAAGTCCAGACTGTTGAAACCTAAGAAAACCAGCAAACCAAAAAAAAGAGTTCCAACAGAAAAACCGAATGTCTATGGTAGTCCAATTATGACGAAAATTGAACGGAAAACGAGATACAATGAGTGGAAACAAAAAATTAAAAATGTATGGACAACTGAAATGGAAAGTAGCGATGGAACGAACGCTAGTGATGGGAGTGAAAAGATAGATGTACCTTCTCACTATTGTAAGTACACCATTCAGAAAAGAAGATTGGTGGTTCAGCAACCAATGAGGGAGCCTAAATCAAACGAGTCCTACGACGGGCCAGAGAACGCCAAGAAAATAGACTTAGCAGAGCCAGGAGAAAATCCTCGACCTGCTTACATTGCCACAGATCTAGGTCGAGAAGAGGAGGACTTACTGATCAAAACACTTAAGGAATTTCGAGATGTATTTGCCTGGTCGTACAGAGATTTGAAGGGAGTGGATCCTAACATTTGTGAACATTCAAACCCTCTGAAGTCTGATGTAAAGCCAAGAAAACAACGTCCATACACGTACAATGAGACATTCGCCAAAAGGATAAAAGAGGAGATAGACAAACTTATGGAGGCTGAATTTATTTATGAGATAGAACACACGGACTGGGTGTCCCCGATAGTGGTGGTACCTAAGATAAACGGGAAATTACGAGTGTGTGTAAATCTCAAGAAGGTAAACGCAGCAACTATAAGAGACAACTACCCTCTACCTATCACTGAACACGTCCTGGAACGAGTGGCTGGCAAGCAAGCTTATAGCTTTATGGACGGATTCTCTGGTTATAACCAATTGGGGGTAAAACTAGAAGATCAATACAAAACAGCATTTGCAACAGAATGGGGCATATATGCGTTTAGGGTAATGCCATTTGGCTTGACCAATGCTCTAGCCACATTTCACAGATTAATGACACACGCTTTTAAAGAATACTTGTGAAAATTCTTGGATATTTACATGGACGACTTGTCTGTCTATTTGCTATTGAGAGAAGACCATATAGATCATCTGAGAAAGGTATTCAAAAAATGCAGAACGTATAGGATTTGCCTCAACCCAGAAAAATGTGTATTCATGGTACAACAAGGTAAAATCTTAGGCCACATAGTGTCGGCTAATGGAATTACCACTGATGAAGACAAGGTGAAGGTGATCATAGAATTGCCAAGACCAAACACTGTACGAGAGGTACAATCATTTATGGGACATTGTGGATACTATCGACGTTTTATCTACATGTATGCTGTAATAGCAAAACCCTTGTATAGTCTAATCACGCTCTTCATTTGGAGAAATGAATGTGAGGAATCATTCCAAAAATTAAAAGATGCATTGGTATCTGCACCAATTCTAAAAGCACCAGATTTGTCAAAGATCTTCCATGTACATGTAGATGCTTCGGCATTTGCAATAGGCTGTATACTAGCACAACCAGATGAGGGAAAGACGGATTTTCCAATCAGTTATGCTAGTAGACAACTCAACACTGAAGAAAAGAATTATACTACCACTGAAAGAGAAGGATTGGGTATGATATATGCCGTAAAGAAATTTTGGCATTACTTACTCGCGAACAAATTCACTTTCTTTGTGGATCATCAGGCACTCTTATACTTAGTAAACAAACCTTGCAACACGGGACGAATTGTAAGATGGTTCATTGTGTTGCTGGATTTTGATTTTACGGTAGTGGTTAAGAAAGGAAAAACTCATCAAAGAGCAGACCACCTTTCTCGATTACTACATGGAGAAAAAGCTATCGGAGTAGATGATGATCTCCCAGAAGCATACCTGTTTAATATAGAGATGGTACCGAAATGGTTAGAGCAAATTATTCCGTTGCTAACATATGGAATGAATCTTGACGACAAACACACGGTGGAAGACATTAGACAAGCACGAAATTACACAATGCTTGCGGGAAGAATGTACCATCATGGAAACGATGGGATTCTAAGATTGTGTATAGGCCCAGAGGAGTACGAAGCGTATCTAGAGGAGGCCCACACACAAACAGGGGGATTCCATAGAGGAAATCAAATGATGTATGCACAATTAAGAAGACTTGGAGTGTATTGGCTAGGAATGGCAGGCGATGTAGCCAATTACATCAAGAAATGCGACTTTTGCACATCTAATACCACTGTGGATTATGCCACATTATACCAAGTGACAGTAGCACCCTCATGGAGTCATGCAAAGGAGGTCAACTACGAGATGGAATGTGTCCACTCAGGAAAAAAAGTTCTTCCACTAGGGCAAATGCCGGCAACATGCCAGAAAGACGTCCAAATGGTCGTTCTTGGTGTTTCAAACACCAAAACAACAACCGACTGCTTGGATGGAAGGTCAAAAGGAAGTAGAAGACAGCCAGAATCATACAAAGACCAAAAGGAACCGCGACTATCACCTAAGTGGTCTACTTCGACTTCAAGACCAGCTAAGTGCTGCAAACAGGGAGTACATTCTGCTAAATTGATTAAAACTTGATGTGTGTGTCTAGGAGGGCCTATTAACACCATGAATGTCAACTAACATCAAAAAACTAGTAAAAATGACAAAGTGCCCAGTCTATCGCGATAGACTTGAACTTGCACTTAGATAAGGGAAACTTTGACTTTGGCTTCATGAGGGGTGCTAACAAGGAATGTTAACCACCAATATCAAGTCAAAGTGCCAGAAAAATCTATTTTGGCCAAAAAGCTCAGTCTATCGCGATAGACTTGATGCAACAATTTTTGGGGGGAAGGACTTTTCAAATTTTTATAAGCTAGACTTGGGGAAGCAAATGAAGGAAGTACCCCAAATTTGGTGCCAAGATGGACTCATATAGCAAGCTGAGAAAGACATGCAGACAACTCAGAGTCAGAACAAAAATTCTCAAGGGCAGACAGGTAAAATTTACATGTAAGGGGTCAAGAAACCTTGCATCAAATGGGAGAAGGCAGACAGATGGTCACAAAGCCAGAAAATGACAAACTGACACTAAGTCCCATTCTATCGCGATAGACCAAGCAGAGGGATACTAGACCATCTTATCAAAAATCTGAATTAGCAGGTGTCTTCAACATGATGCAAGATGACCACCCACTAAGTTTGAGCCCAAAACAACACAAAATGAAGGAGATAGACCAACATCTCTCTAAAGGGAATCTGGAAAATTGGGAGTTGATCCAAAAAGGGGTCACTTGACATTCATTTGAGGTGAAAAGGGGATCAGACCATGTGCAAGGTATGGGAAACCAAGTGGTGGAGTCACAACTGCAAAAAAGGACCCAGATAAAAAAAATGCCAGTCTATCGCGATAGACTAAGAAAAAGTAGCAAAGGGACAGATTTTGAGCTTTGGCTTATGGAGTGACCTTACATGCCATGAGAGAATACACCACACAAAGTTTCAAGGCATTTGGACTTGTTCTCCTTCACCAACAACATCAATTTAAAGCCACCAAAGTCGCACAATGGAAGAACTTGTCTATCTGCTAACATTTTATCTTAACTAATCTTGGGATTAAGAAGGCTCATCTAGATGCATGATTAAGTGGTAATCAATTTAGGAGAGTAGTACTATGTTTGTGCATTAACTGATAATTGTGATGACAGGATCTATGGAGGCTTCTCAGGGAAAAAGAAAAGGCAAGAACCTGGCAACGGAAGGTGCAGCACCCTATGCACTTCTACCCAATTCTTTAAAGCCAGCAACCACATGGATACCTGCAGATGTGCAACAAGCAGCGGCCTTTCAGATATATCAAGGTTCATATGTGGATGACAAAAGAAACTTAGTGGATACGGTGATGATTCCCAAGGAGGCAGAGAATTACTTGAAAAGATCACTGCAAAGGTCATGGCTCAAAAAAGTCGGCTTGTGGAACTTTGTGTCACTACCACCAGTAGGGATAGATTTCAAGAGGGTACAACATCTAATAGAGACTATCCAAGAAGATGGAACTTGCAGAGTGGCAGGCATGGATAATGAAGTGATGGAGATCCAGATCACCAAAGAGATCATCAAAGAGGCATTGAAACTATCAGATCAAGGAGCAAACATGAGAGAAAGAAGGAAAAATCTCACAGTTTACTTGCAAAAGTCCAAATTACCTTCTTTTGAACTCATAGCAAACCCAGAAGTAAGAGAGCTGACACAGATCTACAGTCAGTGTTTGTTGAGCTACAGCAAAAGGCCGCCAGGATACACTACACCGCACGGGAGCATCTCAACCACATTGACATGGGCTATGGGAATGACCCGTGAGTTCTACATAGATCACGCGTCATATCTGTTTGAAGAAATGACAAAGCTAAGGCAAGACAGACCCAATTACATTGTAGGAGGAGAAGTCCTAACCAGAGTAATATACCATGCCATAGGCGCGCGGCAGATTAGTTGCCACCTGCCCCTCATCAGAACGACTAGCTGGTATTAAGGGAAAATAGCGAAGACGGATCACAAAGGAAAGTACCAGCATCTATTAATACCATTGGAGGACGCAAGCAGGAAAGAGTGACAAGAAGTACACAAGAAAAGATGGCTGAAGAAAAAATAACTGAAGAGGAAGAAGCTCGACTAAAGAAGCGAAAAGCGAAAATGGAAAAGAACACCAGGTTGCAGAAGATAGCAAAGATGGAAAGGATGCTAGAAGGGTTTGCTCTAGAAAGATCTCTACGAGGCGATATAGGCGCCACTTGGAAACCGTCTAGTAGCACTTTCACACTGAGAACGAAGAAAAGAAACAACCCAGCTTTTGAGCTGGACTGGTTCGAGAAATACATCCAAGAAAGAAATGCGAGGGATGATCCAGAACTGCTACTAGAAGAGGAGGATCTCCAAACTTTGAGAGATCAGCTGAGGCCGACTTCACGTGATCAGGAGACACCGCCGCCATCTCCAAGGCCAGATACAAGTGAGAGGCAATCTAGCCCACCTGCTGAATCTACTTCGCATTCAAAAAGCTCACATCGAGATGACAGAGTTCACACACCGCCCAGTGAACAGGAAGAAGAAGAAGGAACAGATAGACGCCAAAACACTGGAACCATATCACAAAGTGATAAAGGCAAGCAAAAGGTGGTGGATCAGTCTAAAGATAAAGATTCCTCCTCTCAAGAAATTGAGCTGGAAGCTACTATAGATGAAGATTTGCAGTCAATGGCGACAATACTAAACCGAACAAGACTGCACAGTCAATGGTTAGCTGATCAGAACCGGTCCAACAAAATGAAGCTACAAAAAACTGATGAGGAAGTTCAGAGACTGCAAGAGCAAAGGGAAGACACTCTAAAGCTGATCAGCATCAGAGATACTGACATATTGGGGCTCAAAGGCACAGTAAATATTCTCAAGGACAATTTACAGGAATCAGAAGACTTCAATGCCATATGTGAAGATACAATAAACGTGTTCCTTGAAGATGTCAGTGAAAGAGACGAACACATCCAACAGTTGGAAAAGGAAAAGCAAGATGCGCTAGAGGCCATCACAAGTTTGCAAGTCGTCATCGATGACTTACAAATTGAATTCAAAGATTTAAGAGCAGTAACAGATATCCAAGCAAGAGAAATCGAACGCGCTAAAAAGAAAAAAACGTCGCTACCAACAACACCAGTAGTCCATCCAGAAGAAGAAGTGGCTACAGTAAAGAGGGAGCTGGAGTTAGAAAGAAAAAAGCGTTTAATGATTGCTGAAAGTGCGCTTAGAGCAGAAGGTGAACTACAAAGACAAATTTCAGATTTGCAAAGTGAACAACAACAAGGACCAGCTCCTGACAGTGAAATGGAAATCATTGTTTCCAAATCACTCAGGGAAGAAAATGAAAACCTGCATATCAAGATAAAACAGTTAGAGGAGTCGGCCGCTAAAAAAGACATGGAATTTCAAGCTCTACAAATCAATAGTAGAACAATGACCGCACAAATCGCAAGTCTACAAAGTGCAGGGCAGCACCAAGGACAGGGACGAGTGCACATGGAGCCAATAACAACGAATTTGGTTGGACTCGCCGAAGTTTATGGGGGTCAAGATGAGTACGACGAAGATTTAGATGAACAGGAGGCACATACGCAGACTGATCAAACCGGCTCCAAAGACCAAGAGACAGAAGAAGATTCAGTCACGAAGATGGAAGAGCAGAGGCTATCCGAGCATATGGAAAAGCAAACAAAAATGATATGGTACAAGGCTATGCAACTCGAAAAGGAGTTGCTACAAGGGCTTTCCAAATCGGGCAAAACAACAGAAAAGCTATGGCAAGAATGGAATGCGCCTATGTTACCTTATGCTGTGCTGAAGTATGAGACTCTAACACATCAACGGCAGCTCGAAAAAGAAGAAAAAGTGCCAGTATTTGAAGGAGAAGTACAAGATAGGGAACGACAAAACAGAATAGTGGACAGCCAGCCAAAGTGGAGGCGTCAATGGCTATTGGACCATCCTCATAACTCGATCCACTTAGTCAACGCACCGCCTGAGCTGAGGAATGACAGAACGTTTTGCCCAACTCCCCGAACATACACCTACAGCCAACATAAAGCACTACAGAGCAGAAATCCGACATGGCTGAATTATCCAGTAATGCCAGGGCCAGCAGAGGGAGAGAGAATATCCGGTTCTTACACGGTGAAAACCTTGCAGGGCGCCATAGCAGAATTCGGAGGCTCTCCTGACCTATCCTGCCAGATGCTATGTAAAATAGCTCGCACATTTTTGGCTTGTCTCACAACCTTCTCAGAAAGCTAGACATCAGAGTATATGAATACTGAAAGAAGCATCTCAGAATTGTCATACGATCTAAGTGGGCCACCGACAGAGCCAGTATTGTATGCTTATTTCAAACGGCTGATGTTTCTGCCAAGCTACCATCTCCAGACATTTGAAGAAGCATTTTACACGGGCTTCTTCATGTATAAGCCAAAAAAAATTGGCCCATTAATGGCAAGTGACTGTTTGATCCATTCGTCTGGATTATGTAAATATTAGTCAGTTAGTCAGGACTCAGAATTATTCCCACTTTTGTAATCATGAGCAAGAGAACCCCATGTACATTTTTTGAGCTAAGGTGACTAAAGTATAAAAGTCACCTTAGAACCATTCTTTGAAAAACACTTGAATTAATCCTGTGTCGTACGAGTCTGAGAGAGAGAGAGAGAGAGAGAGAGAGAGAGAGAGAGAGAGAGAGAGAGAGAGAGAGAGAGAGAGAGAGAGAGAGAGAGTCTTATCCTCTTCGCTACGCGCTTCTCCCTCACCGGATTCACGACGCGACCACACCACCGCGATAGTCTCTCCGAGAGTTACGCGCCCATGCCACGCATTCGCCGTTTTGAGTTGATCGCGATCGATTCTTCCTCAAGCTTGTTTTGCTTGTAAGTAGCACAAACGGTGTCTGTTTTCGATAATCAAGTGCTTCATGGAATGAGAAAGAGATTAGCTACACATAGATACTGATAAACTCAAGTTTCGCCCACTTTTGGATTATGACCTGTTGGTCTATCACGACAGCATTCGAGATAGCTAGGGTTCAAATCTGGTGAGATTAGACTTATAGGTAAGTATGTCCTAGTGAGAGGATGGTGCCTAGTAAGTTTGATGCGATTCTGAGTTCATTGGACGTGTAAACTGTGTTGTGAGAGTTAAGGGATAGGGTGGGTTGCATTCTACCAGGGTTAGTGATTGATGCATCATAAAAGTGCGTATGTGTAGATTGGTCTCAGCCTGACAAGCTAACGAGATTGCCTACGTGCACCTACGGGTTAGTCGTGTCATCGGATGATAAGTATGTTGTCTGTGTCGTGCTCGTGAGTATGAATAGGGGAGTAGTTAAGCCCTAAAACACCTCATCACATAGAAAACTGGGTGACACTAAGGACAGTCCAGCGCTACATGAGTCACTATTTTCAACAGACTGGTTTGAAGGACTCGGAACATGACCAACTCCTAGGAGACCTGGAGTTGAACCAAACAGATGCGTCAGACCAGCTGATTTTTGAAAATGGGTCAAAAAATACAGTCGATCAGGGGATCCATATGACCACTTAGCAAGCTTTAAGCAAGTGCTAAGAGCAGAGCGTTTATTTGATTTCCATACTCAATTCGAGGGGTTTGGAATGACATTAGAAGGAAAAGCTTTGACATGGTTCCAAAATATTCCACCAAGGTCAATCATGGACTTGAACACATTTAGCTCAAGGATTTGTAGTGGTTAGTTCCAAAACAGGGATCAAACATAATACGATAGCTCAAATTTACAGCTTTAAACAGAAACATGGTGAGTTTGTTAGGGATTCTCGAATGAAACAATACATTACCAGATGCCCAGAGATGGAGATACCTACAGAAGAACGGCTTGTATCTTTGTTTCTGGAGGGATTGCTAAATAAAGAACTTCATGCTATACTCTATAGTAAAAAGCATACAACCCTAGAAGCGTGTGTGTCTGATGCGATTGACCTAGGAGACAATTGCCAGATCTTCAATGGAGAAGATGTCCCTAATGATAACCAAAGCAAGAAAACAACATCCACAAAACAAGCACAAGTGGAAACAGTTGCTGCGGCACCACTCTCAGCCATAGAAGATATGCTAAAAAGGATGAACGACATGATGAACAATATTCAAAAATCACCTATGAGAGGACTAGGACAAGGGATACCTCCACAGGGACAACCAATTAGGTCACAAAAATGGTGTGAAATCGAGGGTAAATGGACCAACCATGAGACCCACGAGTGCTACTTCAGACCAAAGTATGATGGGAATGTTCAGTATGTGCCTATGAGGCCACAAGGACAACCCATGTACAGATATCAGCCTAATATGGCCCAAGCTCAAAAACCACCAATGGGTATGGACAGACCTCAACTTGTGTTGGGACAACAACCTCCGTATCTAGGACATAATGTAGTACCTGTAAAGTACATGCACTCTAAAGGAGTCATAGATGAACAAGCATTAGTGCTTGAACTTACACCCTATGTAGAGCCTAGTCCATCTACAGTAATGGTAGAGGCAGATTGGTATAATCCACATCCACCACCAATGGAAGAAACCGTGACTAATGCTCTACCAGAGCTCGCACCAATGTATTATGTAGCTAATCAAGGTGTCAGACCTCCCATGGGAAGACCCATGATGAATCCTAGAACATAAAACTGTCATAATTGTGGTGCTGATGAACATTGGAAGAACAAATGTCTAGAGCTTGACAAAAACCTCAAACCGATTGAAGTCTATTACATACAATGTTGCAAAAAGGGAGGACATTTTTCGTAAGGTTGTTCTAAGAATCCTTTGAACAAGGGAAAAACTGTCGTAAACGTAGTCCAAGTGATGCCTAGTAGCTCATCAAAGAGTGAACCGATTGTTCCAATCAAGGTAATCACTAGAGCCCAGACAAAGAAAAAGAAACACAAATCCTCTGATGATTCGAAAAACACAAAAGTTTCTTCTCAAAGAATCAAAAGGAGAAGAAGCAAAAGATATGAGATGAGAAAACAAAAACAACGGGTTGAAATCAAAGAGAAAGAAAAAATGCTAGCCCAGGACAAGTTGAAGGAAACTGGCAGTGAAGTCAAGGAAACAACCGTGAAATCTGGAGGATCCATTCTGGTTGATAAAATTTTTGAGCCTATTAAGCTGCCTTGGAAGCCTACCAAGCAGGACTTAAAGTAGGTCAAAACATGGAAAACAAGTGGAAAAACTATCCATCTCCAGACATGTAAGCAGCGAAGCTGGAAGCTTATCAAAATTTGGTAAGAATCATGCAAGAAATGCTGGATAAACAAAAACCCAAGCTTGAAACTATTGCAAAACCTGAAGATCTTGCGGTAGAAGAAACGAAAGCAAAATCCGATGTGGTGGCAGAACCCCACCTTGAAACAAATGAACCAGAGCTTATAGTGCCGGACAACAAAGATGCCTTAAAAGGAATTCCATTCGTAGAGGAAGACTGGCCAAGACACTTATGGGAAAAAGTGAGAGAGACCAATTATGGGAGCCTAACTTTAAAGTCAACTCCTATAGAGGAAGTCTGGTTGGATAACCTACCTTCTGATATGAACATGGATTTACAATAGTTGTACGGGGATTGTGGATCGGAAGCTTCAGGAATGTCTAAACCATTGACATTAAAAACATTACCTTCTTACTTGGGAGATAACGAAGATGAATCCATCGTTTGCAAGACCACTCAAGTAAAAAGAGCTGAACAGACCCTAGAAGTAGACAACATTCATTAAATCATGTCTACACCCTAGAACAGACCCTAGAACTGTTGAAACTCAGACCATACTTGTGGAATGATTTATAGAAAACCCTAGAGAAGGTTGGGATAACGGGTTAATCTCTAAAAATTTGGAAAAATTAAAAAATGAAATGGAAAACAAAGAGGTTCGATCAGTTCCTATGAACAAAGTCGGAGAATATTATGAAGGGGAAGAAGGGAACACCACCCTCCCAGTGAAATATAATGACATTGAAACCATGGCAATACTGTTAGGAAATAAGACGTAGCTAAATAGATAATTGAGTAGATTACTTAATGGAGAGAGACAGATTTATATACACGAGATTATAGAGTAGAGAGAGAGAGAGAGAGAGAGAGAGTACACACGATATACGTGGTTCACCCAATGTGGGCTACGTCCACAGGAAAGCAGCCACTCAATGGCTTTAGTACTTCAAAACAAGAAGTAGTTTACAAAGGGATTATACCCTTAATGGAGCTCCCGCCTTGCTTCACTCTCACCACCTCACACTCACCTTGTTGCATCAACTTCACACTATGAAATGTGTGTAAACATGGCCTCCTTTTGTAGGCCAAAAGGGCTGCCCTCTCTTATGAGAGACAGCCATGTGTAGCCGCCCTTGTGCGAATAAGTCCAAATCGGACCCTCCAATTCGCCCATGTGTGGCCGCCCTTGAGAAGACAAGTCCGCTTTTAAATTCGGCCACCGGCCATTGAATTCGACCACCGGCCACCGGCCATCGGCCATTGACTACCGGCCACCGGCCAACCGACCGGTTGTTTTCCGACCACTTTCCGGCCATAATATTCCGGTGAAAAAGAATATTCCGGCAAAAAAAAAGTCTCGGGGCCTCCGCCCCCGAGGCCTTTAAAGTTGTCCCTGATTTTTATCCGTGAAAATTTTGGTTTCCAGTGAGTGATTTTCCTTCACGCACGATGGCTTCTCCTCATAATGGGGGCCTTACAAATGTGCGCTTTTACCACAGAAAATTACAAGGGTGAATCAGGCTCCATACTTAACAATCTCCCACTTGGAGACTGATCTCCAAACCAAACCTGTGAGTGCTTTCCATTCTGGCTTCTTATCCTTGAATGCCGATTGAAGATGAGTAAAAGCTCAACTTCTCTTTGTTGACCACCTTTGTAAACATGTCTGCAGGATTTTCACTTGTATGCACCTTTCCTAGCTTTAGTTGTCCCTCTTCCAAAAGAGTGCGTATGAAGTGATATCTCACCTCAATGTGCTTTGTCCTTGAATGAAAGGCTGAGTTCTTCGCAAGATGGATAGCGCTTTGGCTATCACTGTACAAGACACAATTGTCTTGTTTGAATCCAAGCTCTTCTAAGAATCTGTGAAGCCACAGAATTTCTTTGCTTGCCTCCGTCATTGCTACATACTCTGCTTCCGTGGTAGAAAGTGAAACCACTTTCTGCAGCTTTGAAGCCCAGCTTACTGCTGTGCCTCCAACCGTGAACACATAGCCAGTAGTGCTCCTCCGAGTATCTTTGTCACCTGCCATATCTGCATCAGCATACCCTTCTAGAAAAATATCAGTTCCTCCAAAATACAAAGCATTTGTTGTTGTCCCTTTTAGATACCTAAGTATCCACTTGACAACTTGCCAATGCTCTTTACCTGGGTTGTCCATGAACCTACTCACAACTCCCACTGCATGTGCAATGTCTGGCCTTGTCCAGACCATAGCATACATTAGAGAACCTACCGCTGCAGCATATGGAACTTTAGACATATAGGCTATCTCCTCTTGTGTCTTTGGACACATATCCTTCGTTAGTTTAAAATGACTAGCCAAAGGTGTATAAACTGGTTTTGCATTTTGCATTGCAAACCTTTCTAGTACCTTCTTGATGTAATCTTCTTGAGATAGCTTTATTTTCTTCTTCGTCCTGTCCCTTGATATCTTCATACCAAGTATCCTCTTTGCAACACCTAAATCTTTCATTGAAAAAGATTTGGACAGCTCCTCTTTTAGGTCTTTGATGTCTTGCATGTTAGCACTTGCAATCAACATGTCATCAACATACAACATTAGGATGATGAATTTCCCATCTCCCAAATTCTTCGTGTAGACGCAGTGATCCGAGTTGCATCTTGTGAATCCATGATCCAACATCCATCGATCAAACTTCAAGTACCATTGTCTTGATGCTTGCTTTAAACCATACAAGCTCTTCTTTAATCTGCAAACCATTTTCTCCTTACCTTTTACTTCATACCCCTTTGGTTGAAGCATGTAGATTTCCTCCTCTAAGTCACCGTGAGGGAATGCCGTATTTACATCCATTTGCTCGAGATTTAGATCATGAGCAGCCACAAGGCTTAAGACAAGCCTAATTGAGTTCATTTTTACAACAGGAGAAAATATTATCTCCACTTGCAAGCTCTTCGTCCATTCTTCTTTGGATTCATGTTGCATAGCTTCTTCGTATGATTCCGGCTCTCCAGAATCTGAGATCAAGAGATGGTTGAAGGAAGGAACCAACCTTTCTGGAGGTCTACTTGCTCTTGTAGATCTTCGTGGAATAGGTTGAGGCTCCTCATTTGGTTGACGTTGTTGCACATTGTGACCGTTTGCCGTCCTTGAGTCTTCACCGTCCTCAAGCTCCATGTATTCATCACCTATTTCTTTTGTTTGTTTTCTTTCCAAGTAATCTTTGTACATATTTTGTTAGTTAAAAATTACATCCCTACTCCTTAAGATTTTACCATCTTCAGGATTCCATAGGCGATACCCAAAGTCTCCTTCTCCATAGCCAATGAAGAAACACTTTTTGGACTTTGCATCTAACTTTGATCTTAGGCTTCTATCTATGTGCATGAAAGACTCACACCCAAACACTTTGAGAAATGCATAATTCACCAGTTTACCTGTCCATGCCTCTTCTGGAACTCCCCCATTCAATGCCGTTGAGGGTGAACGATTGATTAAGTACACAGACGTACTTACAGCCTCCGCCCAAAGCTCAAGCGGTAGGCTTGCATGTAGCTGCATGCTTCGTGCTCGTTCCATGATTGTCCTGTTCATCCTTTCCAAAATCCCATTTTGTTGAGGTGTCCTTGGGGTTGTCCTTTGCCTCTGAATGCCATTGCTAGCAAAAAAGCTTTCAAAAGATTGGCTGCAATATTCGCCTCCATTGGCGGATCTGAGGCATTTAACCTTGGTACCTGTTTCATTCTCCACAAAGGCTTTCCACCTTTGAAATATGGAAAATACATCGGATTTATTCTTCATGACATAAACCCATGTTTTTCTAGTCGCATCGTCTTTGAATGTTACATAGTACAATGAGCCACCAAGTGATGGTGTACTTGCAGGACCCCAAACATCAGAATGAACCAACTCAAGTTTTTTATTTTTTCTTTCATTTCCTGATTTTTGAAATTTTACCCTCTTTTGTTTACCATAAACACAATCTTCACAGAACTCTACATCCACTTCTTTCAAACCTGGTAGAAGCTTCTTTGTTTGAAGGATTTGCATTCCTTTGGCACTCATATGCCCAAGTCGGTAGTGCCACACCGCACTGTCAACTTCTGTAGTTGCTGCAAAAGCTGAAGGTTGCGTGCTAACAGTACACAAGTAATGTGTACCGACTTTTTCTCCCTTGGCAACCACCAAAGATCCCTTTGAGATCTTCCACCGTTTGTTTCCGAATGCAATGTTGTGACCTTCATCGTCCAATTGTCCTGTAGAGATCAAATTTTTGCGAAGAGAAGGAACATGCCTAACATCTTTAAGCTTCCATTCATTTCCATTAGCAGTTTTGACAGAAACTGTACCTTTGCCGACAGTCTCACAAGCTTCATCATCTCCCAAGTATACATACCCAAAATTACCTTTGGTGTAGTCTTGGAAATGTTGCTTGTGTGGTGTCGCATGGAATGAAGCCCCGAAATCTACTATCCAGGAATTAGACACATTGTCTAATGAGAGAATTAGAGCATCTTGCTCTACTTTACCTGCCACATTGGCCTCCGATGTTGGCTTGTTGTCTTGAGACTCTGTCTCCTTCTTCTTCTTGGACCAACAATCCTTCTTGACGTGGCCCTTCTTGCAGCAGTTCCAACATTCAAGAACTGACTTTGTGCGTGACTTGCTCCGCCTTGAGCGATCACGACCCTTTTGGTTTTTGAACCTCTCCTTAAGCCTTCCTCTTGTTTCCACTGATAGTGCAGCACTTGATGATTCTCCTGTGCTTCTCCTTCGCATTTCCTTGCTTAGAAGAACACCCACAACATCATCAAACTTAAGAGTATTTGTGCCAGAGATAGAATTACTTACATCCATCGCAAGGCTGTCCCAACTATTCGGTAGAGATGATAGTATAAGGAGAGCTCGCACTTCGTCATCGAAATTGATTTTCACTGATCGAAGTTGACTTATGTTTGTGTTAAAGTCATTTAGGTGTTCTGCAACTGAACCATGCTCTGCCATCTTTAGATTGAACAAGCGCTTCATAAGAAATACCTTATTGGATGCTGATGGTTTCTCGTAGAAGTCGTCAAGTGACTTCATCAAGTCCTCCGTGGTCTTCATCTCCGAAACATTGAAGGCCACCGTTGACGCCAAGCTTAACCGGATTGTTCCCAGTGCCTTTAGATCAAGGACAATCCATGCTTCATCTGCCATTGTTGCGGGCTTCTTCGCAAGACCGCCTAGTGGCAAATAGAGGTCCTTCTGGTAGAGATCGTGTTCAATCTGCATCTTCCAATGTTGGTAGTTTTTTCCGTTGAACTTCTCAATCTTGAGCTTCCCTTCCTCCGCCATAACTCCCACTCAATTCAAGGAATCCTTTCCTTGAGATAATTTAGCTACGAGCAAACCTTGCTCTGATACCAGTTGTTAGGAAATAAGACGTAGCTAAATAGATAATTGAGTAGATTACTTAATGGAGAGAGACAGATTTATATACACGAGATTATAGAGTAGAGAGAGAGAGAGAGAGTACACACGATATACGTGGTTCACCCAATGTGGGCTACGTCCACGGGAAAGCAGCCACTCAATGGATTTAGTACTTCAAAACAAGAAGTAGTTTACAAAGGGATTATACCCTTAATGGAGCTCCCGCCTTGCTTCACTCTCACCACCTCACACTCACCTTGTTGCATCAACTTCACACTATGAAATGTGTGTAAAAATGGCCTCCTTTTATAGGCCAAAAGGGCTACCCTCTCTTATGAGAGACAGCCATGTGTAGCCGCCCTTGTGCGAATAAGTCCAAATCGGACCCTCCAATTCGCCCATGTGTGGCCGCCCTTGAGAAGACAAGTCCGCTTTTGAATTCGGCCACCAGCCACCGGCCATCGGCCATTGACTACCGGCCAACGGCCAACCGACCGGTTGTTTTTCGACCACTTTCCGGCCGCCGTCCGGCCATAATATTCCGGCGAAAAAAAAAGTCTCGGGGGCCTCCACCCCCGAGGCCTTTAAAGTTGCCCTTGATTTTTGTCCGTGAAAATTTTGGTTTCCGGTGAGTGATTTTCCTTCACGCACGATGGCTTCTCCTCATAATGGGGACCTTACAAATGTGCGCTTTTACCACAGAAAATTACAAGGGTAAATCAGGCTCCATACTTAACAAATACTAGATAGTGCAGCTGGCATAGCCATAGCCACTAAAGCAGTATGGGAATCCTGGGGACAGCCAGCCATTAGACAAACTCCAATGAAATTGCAGTTGGCTGATGGATACATTGAGAGACCACTTGGGCTGCTTGAAAAAGTGAATCAATTCCTATGGAATTGAATATCAACACACTTTTTCCATAATAAACTTTGGGGAAAAACTCAACTATGAAATCATATTGGGAATCTGACCTTTCATGCAACAGGTACAGCTTATCCAAGATTGGGGAAACAACTATCTATACTTGAAACAGGTGGGATCTATAACAATAGTCAATCTAAAAGATCACACTTATAGAGATGTCTTGAAAACATCCATCCAAGAGTTTGATTTAGTCTCTTGAGCTGAAACTAAACTCCCATCCTAGTTAAACAAAGACACTCCTATTTGGATGTGCGGAGCTTCAAAAAATGGAATCTTAAGACGAGAAGAATGTATCCTAGAAAGGGACTGCACAGATGAAGCCTATGTACCTGAACCCTTTCTAGAGCATTTATTTGAACCATTCGAGTGGACTCAAATTTTAGTGACAATGGATGTATGTGTGAATACATCTATGCCTACTCAATTTTGCAATGAAGATGGCTATGACATAATTCCCATCCAAATGATGTTAGTCCTCAACATTGAAAACGAAGATGAGGAACCCAAGGACTTGATGAAAGCTCAACAGGTCTTTTCAAACCTCTATTACGATGTAACTAATGAGTTAGATGAACACCCAGCTACCTCAGAAGATTCAGGGTCAGGAAAAGAGCATACGAGAGCTAAGTTACTCTCAAACGGAGGGGAGGAAAAGTTTTTTGACTTTCCAAACCAGAAATCAAGAAGACAAAAGTGGTATAGACGAAAGAGAGACACCAAAATTGTGAAAACGTGACCTATGCCATCAGTCTCCAGTAGAACACAATTCCTGATGCAGATAGATGCTAATGATTGTGTCAAGGAAAAAATAACTGACAGATATCCTTCAAACAAAAACTTAGAAATATCTCAGACATCGAGAAAAACAAGAAAGGGTACTCAAGAAAAATCTCAGGATAAAAAACCATTCATGACCAGAGTCGAACGGAAAAAGAAATATCAAGAGTTGAAAAAAGCTCTAAAGGAGATATACACAACTGAAATAGAAACCACACAAGAGGATGGTAAGGATGTAATGCATGTTCCATCCCATTACAAAAAGTATACTCTCCAAGATCAAAAAATCATAATTGAACAACCTGCTAGAGAACTATGGAAACAAAGGCGAATCTTACGAAGGGCCTGAAAACGCTAAAAGGGTAGACTTGGCTGAACTAGGAGAAGAGCCTAGACCTGCGTACATTGCAAATGATCTAACAAAAGAAGAAGAAAAGCTTTTGCTGAGCTTGTTAAAGGAATATTGAGATATCTTCGCTTGGTCTTACAAGGATCTGAAGGGTGTTGATCCAGAAATCTATCAACATACTATACCCATGAGAGATGATGCGAAACCAGACACAGACCATACACTTATAACGAAACATTTGCTAGGCAGATCAAAGAAGAGATTAAAAAACTAAAGGAAACTGAATCCATTTACGAAATTGAGCACACAGATTGGGTGTCTCCAATTGTGGTAGTACCTAAGAAGAATGAGAAATTATGAGTGTGTGTTAATCTCAAAAAGGTGAATGCAGTTACCATTAGAGACAACTTTCCTGTTCCGATAACTAAGCATGTTTTAGAATGAGTTGTAGGAAAAGAAGCTTACAGCTTCTTAGACGGATTTTTGGGATATAATCAACTTTTGGTTGACCCAAACGATTAGCATAAAACTGCTTTTGCAACAGAATGGGGTATATTTGCCTATCGGGTTATGCCGTTTGGGTTAAATAATGCTCCAGCCATGTTTCAGAGTTTGATGAGCCATGCTTTCAAAGAGCATCTTCGGGAATTCTTAGAAGTATATATGGATGATCTATGTGTACACTCGTCAATCCTGGCTGATTATTTTGAACACCTCAAAAAGGTATTCAAGAAATGTAGACTTTATAGGATTTGTTTAAATCCTGAAAAGTGCACATTCATGGGAAGACAAGGAAAAATTCTTGGACATATAGTGTCTAAAAATGGCATAGCTACTGATATTGAGAAGATTCATGTCATTGCTGATTTGCCTAGACCAACAACAGTCAAGGGGGTACAAGCCTTCATGGGACATTGTGGATATTACTGACGGTTCATCTACATGTATGCTATAATTGCAAAACCCATGTATAGCTTCATTACGCACTTTGAATGGACCAAGGCATGTGAATAATCCTTCATGAAGCTTAAACAAGCTCTCATCTCAGCTCCAATATTGAAAGCACTAGAGTGGGATAAGGTATTCTACATACATGTAGATGCTTTTAATTTTTCTATCAGTTGTATACTAGCTCAACCAAGAGACGGGAAAATTGACTTTCCTATTTCTTATGCTAGCCGACAATTGAACATGGTAGAAAAGAATTACACCACCATCGAAAGGGAAGGACTAGGAATGATCTATGCTGTTAAAAAGTATAGACATTACCTATTAGCCAACAAGTTTGTGTTCTTTGTGGACCACCAAGCTTTGTTTTATTTGGTCAACAAGCCATGCATCACAGGGAGAATAATGAGATGGTTCATCATTCTTCTCGAATTTGATTTCACTGTGGTTGTAAAAAAAGGCACTACACATCAACGAGAAGATCATTTGTCAAGGATTGTTTCAAGGGAATCACCTACAATGATCTACGAGATGCCTATTTGTTCCCCGTGGAAATGATACCTAGATGGTTAGAAAACATTGTGTTTTTTATGACAATAGATTAAGTGGATTCACAAACACCACTTCCTATCACAATCGGTTTAATTGAGCAATCGGCTATGTATCAATTACTAGTTGGAAGGCTATACAAAAGAACTCGGGACGGGATATTGCTTTTATGCATTAACCCTAAAGAAAAAGAATAATACCTAAGTCAAGAACATGTTAGAATAGTAGGACTTCACTTTGCGGAAGACCAAACTATGCAACGAATCTTGAGACTTGGAGTATTTTGGCAGACTATGAGGAGATATGTTTGATCTTTTGTAGAAGATTGCCCTCAATGTCAAAAACAAACACCCATTCCTCATGTAACATTGTTCAAATGTCACCTATTCCTCAATGGAGTAATTATCTGGTTACTTACTTATCGAGCTGAACATTTCCTGAGGATATGAGTAAACACCATCAAAGAGCAATTGAAACTGAATCAAGAGACTATGCTCTTATTGGGAACCAATTGTATTGGAGAGGTAAAGATCAACATTTGCGTCTTTGTGCAAATGAAAACGAGTATATTCCAATTATAGAACAAGCACATGCAGGATTAACTGGAGGTCACTTTTCTAGTGAGACCACCGCAAGAGCAATCTTGATAGCATGCATATGGTGGCCAACACTTTTTGCAAATGCTAAAGAATATGTTCGAAGGTGTGATGCTTGTCAACGAGCAAAAATGTCAACACGAGTAGATAGCATGCCCTTAAGACCAATGATGGGGTCTAGAGCTTTTGCAACATGGGGTATAGATTTTGTTGGATCGATACATCCACCTGCTTGTAGAACCCAAGCTCAATATATCATTGTAGCTACGGACTATTTGACCAAGTGGGTTGAGGCTAAAGAAACTCAAAAGAATGATGCAAGAACTACTGCTGCATTCTTATATGAGTATGTATTCACGAGATATGGACTGCCAATAGAGATTGTCAGAAATCGGGGAACTCATTTTCTCAATGAGGTAATAGAGTATTTGCTTAATGAGTTTATGGTCATCCATAACAAATCAGCTCCCTATCACCCACAAGCAAACGGACAAGCTGAGCATACGAATAAAATTCTTAGCTCGGTGCTGACTAAAATGGTTAGTTCAAAAAGGACAGACTGGGAAATGAATCTCCATGATGCGCTATGGGCTTATCGAGTTTCATTCAAAACAACTCTAAATGGTACACCCTTTAACCTTGTTTATGGTCTTGAAACACCATTTTAGATGAAATGGGAAAATCCCACAACTTTGGGACTAATTTCAACGCCTATGGATTCCTATTTCCCATTAAATTTGGAAAAATTTCATTTAATTTGGGAATGTGACAAAGAGATAGATTCTCAAGAAAATGGTGGTGTTGAGAAACACCTTTTAAATTTTTTATTTTTATGTGGGTGTTTCAAAACACTTCATAAAAGAGATATATTCTCAAGAAAATGGTGGTGTTGAGAAATACCTTTTAAAATTTTTATTTTTATGTGGGTGTTTCAAAACCTTCATAAAAGAGATAGATTCCCAAGAAAATGGTGGTGTTGAGAAACACCTTTTAGAATTTTTATTTTTATGTGGGTGTTTAAAAATACTTCATAAACTCATACATAAGCTGGGGGGAAAAAAACAATGAGCAAGATATAAAATGCTATTCAATTTCTCCTATTAAGCTAGCCTGTGCCTTCTCCATGACATTTGATGGGATCTTGATTGTTTCCGCAATTCTTCTACCCCTTGGAGTCCATGACCATACAATTGTATCAATACACTCCCAACACTTTGGGTCGGAAAGATTGCAGCACCAACTCTTTTTCCAACAATCCTCATACTGTTCTTGTATTGTGGGATTTCGTTTTCGATGTTTTGGTGCCCAATACTGAATCAGAACTTTCTTGTAGTTAGGAGATGATTTGTCTACATCAACGTTTGACTCTGCCACTCCTAGCCATATCGGATATTCAGGATCTGCGGGTCTCACAAGAACAAGATCCCCTTTTCTTACATCAATTTGAGGCCTAAAGGCCTCTTGTGGCCTTGCACTTTGAGGACCAACATAGTGCTCATTCAATTCTTCATATCCTTGAAACTCATCTCTGTCTTTCTATCTCTTGCATTCTATGAATCCCTATAGTCTTTGGCCAAAATGTTGTATATTCACCAATGTGTTTATTGGTTGGTTGTTCAAGCTCATTGATTATGTTTTGCCAATAAGTGATAACAGGCTCCATGTATTTTGTGGAGTCATGGTCCTTTCCCTTTAATAGAGAACATCTTTTCCAAAATTCAAGATATGACTTAATCCCTTGAATAACAAGCAGACTATCTCTCACATAGTCTGCTATAGGTACCACATCTGGACAGCCTGTTGGTAATTTTGGTTTTCCCTGGTCATCTTTTTTCCACAACTCAATTCCCGACTCCTTTGGCATCGAATCGGGTGATTTGGGATGAATTTTGTACTGCATTACTGGGACTTCACCTTACATATAGAAACGAAATTGAAGTGGCTTAGAGTGTCTGACTAGAGCATCTTGTCCGTCACACATGTACCCTTGTACAAAGGATTTAAAGTCGGGAAATTGTGTCATAAAAAATGGTGCTGGAGCTAAGCTTTCACATTTTTGAAAATGTTCCATGAGATGTGGAAAAGTGAATGTCATTCCTGTTCGTAATCTTTCTAAGAACCTACTAAACATTGCATCTATGTCCTCATGTGTATGACCCACCATTAAGAATCCCAAATGCACGGTTTTGAAAACTCCTTTTGCTACTAACAAGGATAAGTATGCAAACAAATATCGATTTTTATTCTCTCCTACAAAATTATCTAGCTGTAGCAAAAGATTCTCAAGCAATTTTTGAAATACAGGAGTGGATATAGTATCCACAACACATTGAGAGGAAGTTGATTGTATGTGTACAATATCTTCATTACATCCCTGGATGGCCAACGGTGGTGTCATTGTTGATGCATTCCTCTCACGCTCTTGCTTTATTTTGTTTTGGAGGTCTAGAGCTCTCCTTGAGTTCAATGCATTGAATAACGTTACATAGCTACGTGGCATACCGTCATGGCATAAATCTCCTTGTCCATGGTTTTCTGTTCTTTCTAGATTCTATAAGCATAATGCAAGGGAACCAATTGTAGCATTGGGATATGAAGGACATAGACCATTAAGTGAGAAGTGACCATACATTCCATGACCATGTCCATGTGTTATCATACATGTTAATGATACTTGCAATTGATATGCATTCGCATAATCTTTTGAGTTCACACGCAACCTAGGTATTGCTGTCTTTTTTTGATCCATTTTATCATGTATAATGCATAAATATTTATCCTTTTGCAACTGGGAGAACTTACGCTAGGTGTAGTACACATTCCTACAACTTTGTTGTTGCAACATGTGAATTCGACATTCATACTTCAAACGTGCAATCATCTCGTCATCCTTTGTTCACTCTAGTTGAGACTTTATCCGACTACACACAACACATTTGGAGAACTCACTTGTTTTAGACAATGTCACATTAGCAAACTCTGTATTCCATATCCTATTGAATGTCGTGCTAGACATTGGCTTGAGACTCATACTGTCAAATGTTTTATTGACATCATGTAAAATGTCTACTTGCTTGTACGTGTTTGGTATTGCAAGCAAAGTTTCCCTAGTACCATCTTCCATGGTTCTACTCTTATGTGGTATTCTCTCCGAGTTTTCATCAACAAAAGAGCGTATCAATGCCCTTCCCATTTCTATATGGTCTCTTCCTTTTCTCATGACACCATCATTACCATGCATTGAGCGTCTAACCCCATTCTCAAAATGTTCACGGTAACGATAAAATGAAGTTTTTGGAATGCCATGAATTTCGTACCAAGCTCTACTGCAAACCTCACTGCCATTAAAAGAAAACACATAGCATGTCTTTGTAGTTGTTTTGTTCTCATGCCATGCAGTCAACATTGTATCATACACATAGTTCATTCTATTTTGCAAACTCTATCCCCAAAATTCATTGCACATAGCCATGACCTTATCTGGATTGGCATATTGACAACACCTTTTGGAACAACAATCTATGGTTGAAACAAGCTGGACAGATGCTAGAGATGCTTGATTGGATCTCTTAGAAGCTTTCACTGACATTTTTGGCTTCCTATTTACAAAGCAATATTTCCACTTTTTTCAAATAGGCTCTACCAAATAAGCTGATTCAATGCATGTGTCTTGTAACGCATGCATAGCATGTAGATCCTCATAACATAACAATTCTTTTCCATCCATAGTTGTCACTCTCTTGATAGGCCAACTGTGGACGGCTGTCGCGTAACCATGTGGGAACGTGTTCTTAGAAGATGGGCAGAGAATCACTTAGTAATTACTATCGTAAACCCAAAGCATATAAATAGGGCCCATTACTTTGATATTGGGTTGGCAATTGTTATCACTTGTATTAGCGCTTTGGGCTATAATTGCATTTGAGCATCAGTGGCAGTATCATCGGCTACACTTTCTCTCTCTTAGCTGAAATCCTTCAACACTGGAATTAGTTGTCTCAAGAGATCAGCTCCAATTCCATTTTGGCGATCACGGTGGCTAGAGATGAAGCTCGTTGACTGAAAGAATCTTCTCCCAGTTGAAGTTTTCAGCAATAGCACCAAAATCCAATCGTGGCCGGAAATCTACCAATCGTGTGGACCCCATTCTTGAGGAGTCAGGAATAGATTTTGATCCCAAGCAAGAGAAAATGACTGACACTGAGGCTCAGGAGGAGCATAGTCAGGCTGATGAGGTGCAGGACTCACAACATTCCAGTCATTCTTGACGCAGACGGGCAGAACGGGAAGCACGAAAGGCAAAGAGTTCCAAGAGTTCTCAGTCTCGCCAGAATGATGAGCATATCAAAGGCAGAAAAGGAAGTCACCGAACTTCTAGCAGACAAAACAGAGAGGATACTGAGACTGAGACAGAGATAGAGATTGATTGGGATGCTGACACTGACAACTGCAAGAAGGCTCCCAAGCGTCAGTCTGAAGCCAAGAAGCGAACTGGTGGAATTAGCAGTAATCAACATGATTACTCCGCTTCCCTCAAGATTTATTTTCCCCTGTTCAAAGGAGGGAAAAAGGATGATCCTGATGTTCACATACAAGATTTTGAGCAGTATGCTGAACTTAAAAACATTGATGAAGATGATTGGGGGGAATACTTTCCACAAACCTTGAAGGAAGCAGCAAGGAAATGGTATTACCATTACCCTGCATGCCAACTGAGATCATATAATAAATTACTTAAGGCCTTCAGGTTGGAATATTCCGACAATCGAGGAGATGAGGATATTCTCTGTGAATTGGATCAGATCAAATAGTGGAATTTGTCAGTCCGCAGCTATGTAGAAAAGATCAAAGAAATGACCAGACAACTGCAAGAACCACCGTCTGAGAAAAGATTAAGGGCATGGTTTCTGAATGGGTTCAGAAGAAAGAAGCTGAGAGAACAGGAAGTACCAGGCCCTACAAAGAAATTCAATGACCTGGTTCAACGAGCATTAAAACTAGAACAGCAGGCTAAGAAATAAAAAAGCCACAAGAAGCGAAGGACCAGTAGCAGTAGTTCGGCTACTGAAGCTTTTGATTCCAGTGCAACGTCCAACAGTTCCGAGAGCAGTTCCAATGAACGGACAAAGGACAAATCAAAGAAAGGATCATGGACCAAGAAAATTGAAGAAATGGCTAGGCAGATTGCAGAGATTAGCCACACAAGACAGCCGGTCCGGAAGATGGAGACTTGGTGTTCAAGATGTAAATCCAAGGACCATATCTCCACGGAATGTCCACAATGTACCTATTGCAAGGCCTTCGGTCACCTATGGAATAATTGTGGCATCCGAATTCACCATTTTAAGAAAGGAAAGGATCTATCATTGGTTGCCTACACTGAACCAGTGAAGACAGAGCCAATCAAAGTAGCACAAGAAGAAGGACCAGGTACCAGTGGTACTGGTCAAGGACGAGGCAGATACCAACCAGGAATGGGTAGAGGAAGAGGAAGAGGCAACTTCCAGACCAGAATCATGAATTGCTATACCTGTGGGAAGTATGGTCATTTAGCAGCCCAATGTCCAGATGCACCGGTAACAACTGCTACTGAGGCTAAGGCACCGGAGCCAGTCCTAGTTAGAGTAGTTACCAGGAGCAAAGGAGTGATCATTGAAGAGATTCCAGACCTTTCAAAAGTACCAGCCAACTCCAACAGCAGTAAGTGGGTCCAACAAAGGGAAGTTTGGAAGGCCAAGGGTAAGGAAAAGGTGGTAGATGAGTGGCTAGAGCAGCAGAAACTAGCAGCTAAAATCACAGAGGATTTAGCTAAGAAGCCGCCAGAGCAGCCAGAAAGTTCCGAGGCTAGAGTCATTCAGAAGATACTAGCCAAATCGACTGATAAAGATCAGTCAGTACCAACCATGACAGAGACCATGCTGGCTGTGGTACATAGACTAGCTGGTGAGATGGAAGAGGAAGGAAAGAGTGGAAGTACTGCTAAAGAAGAATGGCAGTATGAGAACACTAGCTCTTCAAGCTCTGAAAATCAGTCTGACCATGAGCAAGAGGAAATTCAGGTGAAAATTTGTGATAGAATTCAGAAGCTGACTGTAGAGCTGGAGGATATAAGAAAGACCTTACCTGAGGTGGCCAAATTTATCACGTAGCGTAGGAAGACTGAGGCAGACGCCAGAACAGTAGACCTGACGGCTGTTAGGGGTGATGAAGTTCCACTTATTCAAGTGGATTACAAGGTCAGGAAGCAGTGGGAGCCTCTCTCAAGTGTCATATTGGATGGAGGAGCAGGAGTCAATATAATGGGAACCCATCTTCAGCAAAGAATGGGTATCACCAACATGAAACCATCCCCATTCAAAGTAAGAATGGAAGATCATCGAGTCGTACAAGCAACGGGCATGATTGAAAACATGCAGATAAGAGTGGGGAGGGAAAAATTCAAAACTAGTTTCCTAGTTTTGGATGTGCAGGGCGCATATGGAATGCTATTAGGCCGCCCATGGTTAAGAACAGCACATGCTGTTCATGACTACGCAAACCAGACTTTAACCATAGAAGGGGCCAGTGGCAGAATCAAAATCCAGACCAACAACACCAGGAGTTGGAAAAAGGAACTGAGGCCGAAGGAGTTGTGTCAGAAATACCGAGCTAAGAAAATTGAGCGAATGCTGGCCGCAATGAACATCTTTCCTTTGGCAGAAATTGATTTGAATGCAGTCCTACTAAACAAAGAGCAAGCTGACAAGCAAAAGAAAAAATTTCCTGACCAATTCACTGAAGTCAATACAGGGGAAAGAATCGTTCAGCTAACTGGAAGAATGGAGGACCTAGCTGATACTAATATAATGGAACAATCAGCATGTCTAGAAGAATATCCACCTTATCAGAATAATAATTCAGAAATGAATGGGCCTTCTTGGGACTACACTAAAGAGTCGACCAAACGAAAAGGAGGAGGATCCAACTGGTTGCTTCCAGATGATCAGAAAGTAGAGGAATGGAATCTGGGATCAGAGGAAAATCCCAAAATGATCAAAGTCAACAAGCACCTGAAACCGGTAATGAAGGAAAAGGCACGGATAATGTTCCAGAACTATAGAGATGTATTTGCCTGGGAACATACAGATTTGAAGGGAGTAGATCCTGAAGTCTGTCAGCACCGAATACCACTAAAACCGGACGCTAGGCCAATGAGACTACAAAGATACCGGATGAACCCTAACTATGCAAAGAAGGTCAAGGAGGAGATTGATAATCTTCTCAAGGCTGGGTTCATTACGGAAGTAGCAAGCAGTGATTGGTTATTTCCAATAGTTTTCGTTCCTAAGAAGAATGGGAAATTAAGGGTTTGTGTCGACTATAGGAAACTAAATGCTCATACCATTAAGGATCCATTTCCCTTACCTTTTACTGATATGTTGCTTGATGAGATCGCAGGATATGAGATGTATAGCTTCATGGATGGCTATAGCGGCTATAACTAGTTACAGATTGCTCCGGAAGATAGGGCCAAGACCACTTTCATCACTGAGTGGGGAGCATTCATGTATCTGGTGATTCCTTTTGGCCTGTACAATGCACCAGCTACTTTTCAGCGGTGTATGATGGAGATGTTTAATGAATTTCTTCATCGATTCCTCGCCATTTTCATGGATGACTTCACTATCTACTCAGATGAGTAACAACACCTTCTATTTCTAGAGATGGTTTTTAAATGCTGTCAGGAGAAAAGGATTTGCTTGAATCCATTTAAATCAGTATTTCTGGTTTGGAAGGGACAACTACTGGGACATGTGGTTTCCCGCAATGGAATAGAAATGGCCAATGACAAAATACAGTGTGTCCAGCAAGCTAAAGCACCCAGAACTGCTTCTAAGTTGAGTTCTTTTTGGGGTATGCAAATTTTTATAGAAGATTTGTACACAAATTTGCTTCAGTACCACTATATGAGCTTACAAAGAAGACCAGCAGGTTCAATTGGACTACTGAGTGTGAGGAGAGTTTCCAGAATCTGAAAAAAGCCATTACCAATAAACCAGTCCTCAGGCAGCCGAACTCGGACATTATTTTTCATGTACACGTTGATCCTTCGGGATTGGCAATGGGGGCAATATTGGCTCAGCCAGATGGCAAAACAGACTATCCGGTCTATTTTGCTAGTCGGAGATTTAGTCAGGCTGAACAAGGCTATACGACTACTGAAAGGGAAGCCCTCGGAATGGTTTTTAGTGCTACAAAGTTCAGGCATTACCTATTGGGGAAGTTATTCCATTTTTATGTGGATCATCAATCTCTTCTGTTTCTGATTAACAAAGTCATTATTCAAGGTAGGCTGATAAGATGGATGATGTTCCTTATGGAATTTGAGTTCAGAATTTTTCGTAAGCCTGGCCGAAACCACTGTGGAGCTGACTTTCTTTCCACAAGTACATAAGGATTTTCAGAATCACCTCTGAAGGATGAACTAGTGGAAGCTGATTTATTTCAGCTAGAAGCAGAAGAATCAGTGGATCCTGAATGGTATGATATTTATCAGTTCCTTTCCCAAGGTGTCTTTCCAGAAGATTGGAAACAGAATCAGAAGAAGGCTCTAATCATAAAAAGCCTGAAATTTACCATCATTGGGGGAGTACTTTATCGATTGGGTGTGGATGGTATACTTCGGAGATGTGTTCCAATGGAGGGAAGAATGCAAGTTATCTCAGAGGCACGTAATGGAGAGTCTGGTGGACACTTTTCCAACGAAGTAACCTACAAGAAGATTCTGCAAGCAGGTCTGTGGTGGCAAACAATGATTGCTGATGTCAGAAGCTTTTGTAAAATTTGTGATATATGCCAGAGAATGGGCCGACCAACAGCTGCAGACATGACTCCCTTAATGCCAATACAACCATTGGGAGTATTCATGAAATGGGGATTGGATTTTATGGGACCTTTTAAGAAGGTGACTCCCAGAAAGAGCAAGTACATCGTGATGGCTACTTGTTATGTTACCAAGTGGGTTGAAGCTAAAGCTCTTCCTGACAACACAGCCAAGTCAACTGCAAAGTTTCTGTTTGAGAATATTGTCTGCCGATATGGATGTCCAGTGGAAATTGTGACCGATCAAGGGACACACTTTATCAATGATACTATGGAAATCCTATTGGATATGCTTTCAGTCAAGCATCGAAAATCTACTCCTTACTATCCCAGATGCAATGGAAAGGCTGAAAGTAGCAATAAGACAATTAAGACTATTCTCACTAAGGTGGTGCAAAAGAAACCAGACCAGTGGGATTTGAAGCTTCAGATGGCTCTATGGGCTTATAGAACAGCTTATAAGGTAACTACTAGAATGAAACCATTCAGAATGGTGTATGGTACTGAAGCAGTGGTTCCTATGGAGTTTGTATTCCCAGTCTGAGAATGGATGTAAAGTATGGATTAGACTTCAACCATAATCTTAAGAAAGGACTGGATGAACTGATGCAGTTAGATGAACTTAGGCAAAGGGCTATATTGGAACAGGAAATTGTTCAACAAAGAAGGAAGCACTGGCATGATCGTCGAATTAAAGTCCGAGAATTCCAGAAAGGAGACTTAGTGCTTTTATATCAGTCAAGAATGGGTCCAAAGAAGCCGAATTTGAAGATTGCCTGGGCAGGACCTTCTGAGGTTGATTGGGTCTTTTCCAATGGCACAGTTAGATTAAAAGACTTATCTGGACTAATGTTGCTAGGAGTATATAATGGAGCAAAGATCAAAATTTATTACTCAGAGACCAGAGAAACTGGATCAGAAGAAGTCACTAAGGAACTGGAGGTTGTTGATCAAGAGATACCAGAATCAGATATTTTTGGTCTTTTCCATGTGGAACCAGTTCCAACTTTAGAACCAGTACCTGAAGAATCAGATCAGGCTGATTTAAGAACCAGTACCAGTATGATCCAGCCAGAGTGGGGATCAGTTCAGAACCAGTATGAACACACTTTCCAAATTTTAAGTGGCCAACGGTCAAATGGTATGACAGTGATAATTATTACAAGGATGGGTTGCAATCTTGTCCAATGCATGTTTGCCACATCAGAGACGGTGCACATAAGTCTAGGAACGGTGAGAAGTGGAGCTTTTATGGCGCGAACACGTATAACAGTCAGGAGAGTTAACATTTTTGCTCATAAATCTCCTGCGCGATGCTTTCCTCCTGTCAACCTTTTGCCATCGCCGAGCTCCGAGGTCTCTTCACTACAACCGCAAACTTCGACCTCCGACGAGACAGTTGACTGTCACACAACCTTACCAACGACACCAGGCAACAGCTTTAACACAAGTAAGTCCTCTTCGCCTTCGCCTGTTTCATCGTCGTCGACCTCACAGTGTATGGGTAGAAGGAAACGATCAGAGAAGATGGAGGAAACTCTTGCAAAAACCCAGGCTATAATTACTGAGGCAAAGGAATGTCTTCCTGTTCTTCCATACAGTAAAATCCAACGATATGTTTTTACTGATCATGCAATGACTCTGCTACAAATCTGGGATCTGTGAGTTGTCTTGCAAGCGACAAGGATTGATTTTGATGCAGGGATCATCAAGCAAGTTCTTGATTCTTTTGATGAAGAAAACAACAGTGCTATGATAAATAATAGGAGGGTGTCAGTAACACCAGAAGCCATTGCCTTTGCATTTAGAATGCCTAATAAGCCTAAACCATCGGTGGCAATTGTGCAGCAAATAAGTATTGCTCTAAAGGAGGATGAAGCAGCTCGAAAGAAGTGCAAGGCAAGTGCTCAAGGAGTTCCAGTAGCAGGACTGGAAGCCTCCGCTACTTACAGGTTTGTAGCCGAAGCAGTCAGTCTTAAGAATAACCCAACTTATGTGTCAGAAAAATTATTTTCTATGCTGTTGGCCAAGATACTAGATCCACAAGTCCATATCAACCTGTGTCAAATACTCTCGCATAATGTACTTCAACAGACTTCCAAGTTGAAATCTCAAACTGTTTTCAAGGCATGGTATGTCTTGCAATTTCTATATTGGGCTACTGCTGCAGATATTAATGAGCAGGTGAAGCTGGCATGGAATGAGCAGCCCATTTCTGAACTGAAAAAAATTTACCTGTCCTCAGACGATGAGGAAACGGACAGTCAATCAACTTCCAAGGACCTGAAAAGGAAATCTACTGCAGAGGAAGATAGTAGTTCAAAGAAACCAAGAATTACACTAACCAAAAGCATTGAATTCTTAAAGCACATCGAAAGCCAGGTAAAGGCAGCAAGCACTGAGACAACTGTACCTAATCAGAAAGTTGCTACTGGATCTAGGAAGGATCAGGTAAAGCCAGTCACTGACGTGAAGGTACCAGATCAGTCAGGAGACAAAGGCAGGAATCAATTGGATAAGGGGAAAGGACCAGCATTCTCAACTATGCCTGCAACAATTCCTGTCATTTCTCCACACCCTCTACAACTGGTTAAAAAGGATAAGCTACAGCAAATGCAAACTCAAAAATTGAGAGGGCATCTCTCACTCACCAAAACTGATTATGCATCTCTACCTTATGTGGCTCCTGTGGCAATATATGAACGAGTTGATTCTGATCCAACAACGGTCAAACACAGATGTTTAGTACTGATACAGTCCTCTTGGAATACCATTGTTAGCTGTATGGGACAATTGGTGGAAGCTACTGGATCAGAAGATGAAGTTAAAAAGCTTAAAGCTGAATTGGCAGAAGCACAGCATCAGATTGCCACACTCCAGAAAGCCCAGGAAGCGCAGAACATACAACACAGGGTATTGCAAGCTCAATCAGAAAGAGCTCAAGAGTTGTTAAACAAAAAGTTAGCTAAAGCTAAGTCTGAAATTATGATCATAAAGAGTAAAAGGAATGAAGCATCGAGAGCTACCGAGCGAGCTGAAATGGGGCTCAGAACGAAGCTGGCAGAATTTAGAAAGCTGCTATTACACCATACACCTCTGAAGCGTTTGCTGATGGATAGATACATCTACAATAGCTTGTCTGAAATTTTGAACCCCGCAGGCAATGCTGTTTTGGATTTAGAAAATTTAAAATCCTTGATGGAAAGTCTGCAAAGTGATTTGCAGGACAAGGTGAGTGAGTTCAAAAATGCTCTGATGAACCAAGCCATCATGGATTATATTGAGCAACAGACATCCCTAGAGGAGGATGACGAAGAAGAAGAAGATGAAGTTGATAAGGAGGAGGAGGATCAACAAACCGGGCATACACGGGATGATGATGATGCCCCACCACCATCTCCACCTCCAGGACCAGGTACTCATGGGACAGGGCCAGATGAAGGAGGCCAGTCACAGCCAGACCAACCAGACCAGACTGAGGAACAACAGGAAAGACAGGAAACAGAACAACAGTCGGGTCATCAGCAGACTGAAGAACAGCAGCCCAGTAACACTGGAGATGAGCCAACTAATCAGTCCCATCACAACAGAGAGGTTAAAGGGAAAAGGAAGGCTCAGGATGAAGGACCAGTAAAGGATCATCAGCATTCACTGCAACTCATTATCTTAAATAAGCAGTTGAGACATCAACAGGCCTCCATCACCAGACAGTATCTGGAGGATGATACTCTGTGGACTGATTTAGAAAGGTTCCAAAGACTATATGTAGGAGCCAGGGAAATGGTGGAACATTGGAAATCTGCTGCTTTTCATGATAAGGAAGCTTGTAGACTACCTGCGCATCCCAATACAGTTCAGCTGTTGGAATGAGTTCCAGAATGGATACTCAATGCTGATGAGAAAGTGGTAAACCCGCACTGGCAAAGATAGTCTACTACAGATTGTCAGTCCTTAGCTTTAGAATTGGAGCTTCTGCTAGGTAACAAACCAACTTACCGCTGCATGAAGGACGTGAGGGTCTAACTTAAGGATGTTCTGGTTCAACTCCAAACTGCCAGAGGTATTTTGGACCAGAGAGTGAAAGCCATCCTGGAGGACCAGACAGCCACTAGCAGAGGACCTCAAACTCGCATGTCTGTCGGAGCACAGGCAACTGCTCTCCGCACCTTATTCCAGCTAGTAAGAATTACTAGGAAGATGATGCAACAAGAGAACCAGGCAATTCTGAATTTCTTGGAATTTGTGCCTGATTCTCCAGTTCTCTTGTATGTTGTTCCAGCAAGAGAAACTGAGTTGCCAAGATTTTTTCCAGCACTATATCCTCAACATCAAGAACCAGTTGATCGACTCACATATTTCAAAATAACTGATGAGCTTCAGGATTGGTATGAGCGATCAACTGTAGAATGGAAGACTTGGCAGACATTGTTTAATGATGTTCTTCAAATCAATGACATCCAGGCAATAAAGGAAGGGCTACAGAGGATTCAACTGTGTATGGGCCAGTGGAAGATTCAGGTCAGAGGATTGACTAGGATTACTAATCAGTTCCTACAGCTTACAGTCGAATCTTCCAAACTGCCTGAGAAAGACATCGCAGCAAAGCCGGGTCTAGCACTGCAGTACAGGGAGATGGCTGAGAATCTGTTCGAGGTGCGCATCAAAACAAATCAGCCACTTCCACAAGGATGGATCCATACTGCTTCGCATTGTCATAAACTGGCCAGAACCAGACTGACCAAGGGCAGGCGTACACTCTATGATCATGACACCAAAACCTATCATTCTCTCACACCTATCAGTCTGAGGTAGAGATGACCACAGACCGGCGGGATCAGCTTGAGCAGGAGGCCATTTACCGACTGATTCAGAAGGAGAATGTTGATGCTGGAACTTCTCAGGCACCAACACGGTCAAAGAGCAAGGGCAAAAGGAAGACGTCCAATGGAAGGATCCTGGGTAGTTCTATCTCAGAATTCAAGGGTGAATTTTCTTCTCAACAGGCAGGGAGAGATGACAGCTCCCCCTTGGCCTTTTCAGCTGTCTCTCGCAATCTGTGAGCTTTCTAGAGCTCTGCATCCTTCACCATATTCTCAATGTCAGACTCTAACAATCCACCAGAGGATGGATTGTCAACATCAAAACCAGACGATGGATTTTTCAGATCCACATCAGAACCAGACAATGGATTTTTCAAAAATTTTGGAATCCTGCCAAAATTCAAGAAAGAAGGGAAGGATGTGGACGGCTGGCGCGTAACCATGTGGGAACGTGTTCTTAGAAGATGGGCAGAGAATCACTTAGTAATTACTACGGTAAACCCAAAGCAATAAATAGGGCCCATTACTTTGATATTGGGTTGGCAATTGTTATCACTTATATTTGCGCTTTGGGCTATAATTGAGTTCGAGCATCAGTGGCAGTATCATCGGCTACACTTTCTCTCTCTTAGCTGAAATCCTTCAACACTGGAATTAGCTGTCTCAAGAGATCAGCTCCAATTCCACCAACAAACTAGATTAATGATGCATACACTAGCTTCTGCAGAAATAGTAGCCTCATTTGCATAGGATGTTTCGATACCAATACCAATGTTATCTTCACCTAGCTCACCAAAGTTTACAGAGTCAAACGGACACACGTACATGACAACCCCTTCGACTACTACATGTGATTTTCTTTCATCCCAAAGTTGAACCCTCTTATCCTTCCAAACCTCTCTGTAGCTCATTCCATTACATTGTGCATCCAATGCTCCTTCTGCTTTGTCAGCCTCATGCATAGAAGCCCCTTTGTACTGCATCTCATTTATATGTTGCAACAACCCACTACTCCATTTCACAATACTATGAAAAGCATCTCCCACTGTCAATGCATCCATTTTTGGAAAAGGGATGAGTGCTTTCTTTTCAAAACACAAATCAACTGACACCGATACATTGCCTTCCCCAATAAGCATGCCAGAACAATATGCACTTGGATTTATTTCAAATACAGTCCCAATGGCAACCTTTTGTGTCGCTACAAACATGCACACCCTATCACCATGATTGAAATTAGCCATACCTGCAAGAAGATTTCAAGAATAATTGTTAAACAAACCACTTGCAGAATATATTGATTTACGTAGCATAAAGCATAACAAGTATGTATGTGGGTGTTTCATGAGAAGCACCCTGTGGCCTGAAGGTCATAGGGTTCCCTCTATGATACTAAGAATCTCTTTGTGCTCTATGCTCTATCGTCTATGCTCTATGATCTATATTGACTTCCTATGGCCCCTAGACCAAAAGCCGCCATCATTGTTTCCAAAAAACCCTCATTGTTTTGCTATGGCCCCAGGGCCATAGCTCTCTATGCCGGTATAAAGTATATTTGCTCTATATTATCTCCCTAAGTCCTGAAGGCCATAGGGTTGTCCTCAAGATCACCTCACAGAGTTTCATATCAAGTATATATACATCCTATGGCCTTAGGGCCATAGGGAGTTTCATGTCAAGTATATATACATCCTATGGCACCCCATGACCCTAGGGCCATAAGATCTCCAAATGAATCATACGACAATGTATGGCCCTTGAGCTTATACATTGCAACCCCATGACCCTAAGGCCATCGGATCGGCATATGAAACATACGACAATGTATGGCCCTTGAGCTTATACATTGCAACCCCATGACCCTAGGGCTATAGGATTTCCAAATGGAACATAGGGCAACGTATGGACCTTGAGCTTATACATTGACACCCTATGGCCCTAGGGCCACAAGACTTAAAAACATACAAAAAGACAACCTGTGGCCCTAATACCAAGGGTGTGAGCATTGACATCATATGGCTCTAGGGCCACAAGACTTCAAAACATACAAAAAGACAACCTATGGCCCTAAGCCCAAGGGTGTGAGCATTGACACCGTATGGCCCTAGGGCCACAAGACTTCAAAACATACAAAAAGAAAACCTATGGCCACGATGTCAAAGGTGGCCAAGATATCAATGCAGCCCCATGGCCCTAGGTCCATAGGATCTCTCTATGGAACATGTGGCACCCTATGGCCCTTGAGCTTATACATTGCCACCCCATGACCCTAGGGCCATAGGATTTCCAAATGGAACATAGGCAATGTATGGCCCTTGAGCTTATACATTGCCATCCTATGGCCCTAGGGCCACAAGATCTCACAACATACAATAAGAGAACCTAAGGCCCCTAAGCTCAAGGGTGCGGGTTCAAGGGTGGCCAAGATATCAATGCAGCCCCATGGCCCTAGGGCCATAGGATATGCGACATGTGGCACCCCATGACCCTAGGGCCATAGGATTTCCAAATGGAACATATGCAATGTATGGCCCTTGAGCTTATACATTGCCACCCCATTACCCTAGGGCCATAGGATTTCCGAATGGAACATAGGCAATGTATGGCCCTTGAGCTTATACATTGCCACCCTATGGCCCTAGGGCCACAAGATCTCACAACATACAATAAGAGAACCTAAGGCCCCTAAGCTCAAGGGTGCGGATTCAAGGGTGGCCAAGATATCAATGCAGCCCCATGGCCCTAGGGCCATAGGATCTCTATATGGGACATGTGGCACCCCATGACCCTAGGGCCATAGGATTTCCAAATGGAACATAGGCAATGTATGGCCCTTGAGCTTATACATTGCCACATTACCCTAGGGCCATAGGATCTCCGAATGGAACATAGGCAATGTATGGCCATTGAGCTTATACATTGCCACCCCATGGCCCTAGGACCATAGAATCTACATATGGGACATGTGGCACCCTATGGACCTTGAGCTTACATATTGCCACCCCATGACCCTAGGGCCATAGGATCTCCAACTACAAAGTAGGGCAACGTATGGCTCTTGAGCTTATACATTGTCGCAGATTTTGATTCTGAAGTCAAATTTTGCTTCATGGGTGTCGTTCCACTCGTACTACAAAGATATGGACATTGACAAAGCCTTGCACCAACTTTTTTTTTCCCATACTCTTTCTTTTTTTTTTTTGGGCTGAAAAGCTCTTTCAATTTCAGAGCCGACGAGCTATGTCTCATTTTCGCACAAAGCCTAGAACTCTAGTAATCTCGACTGCAAACCCGTGAGAACAACCCCTACATTCAAAATTCGAATTTTTAATTTCTAACCTAACCTAACTAACCTTATCTCTATCTTTCTCTCTCTACCACAATTTTTCCCGCGTTGTCGCTCTCTTTCTCTCTCTCGTTTCTTGCTCGAAACCTACACAGAAGCCTGCACACAGCTTGTCTTTCTCTGTCTCTCTCCCCCTCTCTCCCTACGCATACAGTTCTATGCCATCGTTGCGACGCGCACACAGATCTACCCGAAGCCATCGCCACAACCTTCAACAGAAGGACTGTTGTCACGACCTCCCAAACACAGATCTGTAAACATCATCGTCGTGGCCTCAACACACGTAAGTTACTACTTGCTACTGCTGCAGCCGGTTTTCATCAAACACAGATTTACTCAGAGGTAACCTGTAGAAACCTTAATCTTTTTGCTTAATTCAGTTTTAACTGTTCTTAATCTAATTACGTTTTAGCAGTGTTGTGAATCACCTCTCTCTAGAACAATAAACAAAAATCATTAATTACATCTCTAAAACTGTAAAACTGTAGACTATAGAACTATAAAACAGAAAAATCTCTAATTAGAGATCTAAAACTGTAATACAGAATACTCTAATTAGAGACCTAAAAATATAAAACAGAAGACACTAATTAGGGACCTAAATTTGTAAAACGAAAAACTCTTATTAGGGACCTAAATCTGTAAAACAGAAAACTCCTCATAAGTGACCTAATACTGTAAAATTGTAAAACTCTAACTGCAAAAATCTCTAATTACAACAAAAAATTATAAACCTGCAAATGCAAAAGACAATAACTACAGAAAATGTTGAAACTATAGATACCTATAATTGGGTTGTGGGGAGTTGGGCACACGTTGTAAGAGGACGAGTAGAGCACGATGTTGTATGAGGATGGATTAGGGTTCAGTTTTGCAGGAGGATGGGAAAAAAAAAGAGGCAAGAAGGTGGGAAAGAAAGTGTACACTATATGTGCTTGTAAGATATGGTGTAATATAGTTTCTTTAAATTCATTTGTAGTCACTAAAATAAAACTAGACATTGAATTTTTAGAAGGGCATGCAAGGTGTGGCTACATAGGGTTTCACCTCATACTAAAGAGTAACATATGGCCCTAAGGCACCCTATGACCATAAGGCCATAGGGTGGCCTCACATCGTACTATAGGGTGACCAATGTCCCATCTGGCCATAGGGTGACAATGTACAATCTCAAGGGTCATAGGGTTCCCTATGTTCCTATTGAAGATCCTATGGCCCTATGGCCATAGGATCTCCAAAACATATATATGACACTATGGCCATAGGATCACATGGTGCTCTATGTCCGATCTAGAGACCTTGTGGCCCAAGGGCCTTAGGGTGGCAATGTACAATCTCAAGGGCCATAGGGTTCCCTATGTTCCTTTTGGAGATAGGGTGGCACTAGGGCCATAGAATCTCCAAAAGCAACATAAAGAACCTAGGGCCATAGGATCAAAGGGTGACCTATTGAAGACCTTGTGGCCCAAGGGCCATAGTGTGAAAATGTACAATCTCAAGGGCCATAGGGTTCCCTATGTTCATTTTGGAGATCCTATGGTCCTCGAGCCATAGGATCTTCAAAATGAACATATGGCCCTACGGACATAGGATTACAGGGTTCCCTATGGACATAGGATCACAGGGTGCCCTATGTCCCATCAAGAGACAGTGTGGCCCAAGGGCCATAGGATGGCAATGTACAATCTCAAGGGCCATATGGTTCCCTATGTTCCTTCTGAAGATCCTATGGACCTATCGCCATAAAATCTCCAAAAGGAACATAAAGAACCTATGGCCATAGGATCAAAAGGTGCCCTATGTTCCATCTTGAGACCTTGTGGCCCAAGGGCCATAGGGTGTAGTTGTACAATCTCAAGGGCCATAGGGTTCCATATGTTTTTTATAGAGATCCTATGGCCCTATATCCATAGGATCACAGGGTGCCCTACGTCCCATCTAGAGACTTTGTGGCCCAAGGGCCATAGGATTCCCTATGTTCCCTAGGGTCACAAGGTGCCCTACGTTCCATCTGAAGACCCTATGGCCCAAGTGCCATAGGGTGGCAATGTACAATCACAAGGGCCATATGATTCCCTATGTTCCTTTTGAAGATCCTATGGCCCTAGAGCCCTAGGTGCATGGGGCTGCCATGGTGCCCGTTAATATGCACCATGGTGTACCCTATGTAGGTAGGCCACCCTTGGGCCCTTGGATGCCCTCTGTCCCATCTAAGGACCTTGTGGTCCAAGGGCCATAGGGTGACAATCTACAATCTCAAGTGCCATAGGATTCCCTATGTTCCCTTGGGTCACAAGGTGCCCTACTTTCCATCTGAAACAATGAGGGCACCTTGTGGCCTTTGGGCCATAGGATCTCTATGTAGAGCATAGAGCAAAGAGTTTAGATGTCTTCTTACTACCATAGAGGGAACCCTATGGCCTTCAGGCCACAGGGTGTCAATATAGAGATAACAGAGGTTCTTACTAGCATAGAGGGGACCCTATGGCCTTCACCCCACAAGGTCTCCTCACTATAGAGAAAATAGTGTTTTTTACTGGCATAGAGATCACCCTACGGACCTGGGTCCATAGGTTGCCAAAAAACTGTTATGAATGGTTTCTTTAAAACATACAGGGCACCTTGTGTCCTTAGGGTCATAAGATGTGTAGAGCATAGAGAGGTTCTTACTAGAATACAGGGGACTCTATGGCCTGAAGGGCACAGGCTCCCAATATGGAGCATAAATTGGTTCTTACTTGCATAGAGAGACCAAATAGTGCTTGGGGCCATAGGATGTCAATTTAGAGCATAGAGCATAGAGCAAAGAGAATAGAGAGCTTCTTACTACCATAGAGGGAACCCTATGGCCTTCAGGCCACAAGGTGTCAATATAGAGATAACAGAGATTCTTACTATCATAGAGGGGACCCTATGGCCTTCAGCCCACAAGGTCTCCTCAATATAGAGAAAATAGTTTTTTTTACTGGCATAGAGAGCACCCTATGGACCTGGGTCCATAGGTTGCCAAAAAAATGTCATAAATGGTTTCTTTAAGATGTGTAGAGCATAGAGAGGTTCTTACAAGAATACAGGGGACTCTATGGCTTGAAGGCCACAGGCTCCCAATATGGAGCATAGATCGGTTCTTACTAGCATAGAGAGACCAAATAGTGCTTTATACATGGGGCCTTAAGGTGTCAAAACAATGAGGGTTTTTTCAAAACAATAAGGGCACCTTGTGGCCTTGGGGCCATAGGATGTCAATTTAGAGCATTTGAGCATAGAGGATAAATCATAGAGAGCTTCTTACTACCATAGAGGGAACCCTATGGCCTTCAAGCCATAGGGTCTCAATATAGAGAAAACAGAGGTTCTAGCATAGAGGGGACCCTATGGCCTTCAGCCCACAAGGTCTCATCAATATAGAGCAATAGTGTTTTTTACTGGCATATAAAGCACCCTATGGCCCTGTGTCCATAGGTTGCCAAAAAAACCCTCATGAAGGGTCTCTTTAAAACATACAAGGCACCTTGTGCCCTTAGGGTCATAAGATGTGTAGAGCATAGAGAGGTTCTTACTAGCATACATAGAAACCTATGGCCTGAACCCCATAGGGTCCCAATATAGAGCATAGATCGGTTCTTGCTAGCATAGAGAGACCAAATAGTGCTTTATACTTGGGAGCATAATGTGCCAAAACAATGAGGGTTTTTACAAAACTATGAGGGCACCTTGTGGCCTTGGGGCCATAGGATGTCAATATAGAGCATAGAGAATAGATAGCTTCTTACTATCATAGAGGGAACCCTATGGCCTTCAGACCACAGGGTATCAACGTAGAGAAAACAGAGGTTCTTACTAGCATAGAGGGGACCCTATGGCCTTCAGTCCACAAGGTCTCCTCAATGGCATAGAGAGAATCCTATGGCCCTGGGTCCATAGGTTGCCAAAAAACCCTCATGAAGGGTTTCTTCAAAACATATAGGGTGTGTAGAACATAGAGAGTTACTTACTAGCATAGGGGGGACCCTATGGCCTGAAGGCCATAGGGTGCCAATATAGAGCATAGATCGGTTCTTACTAACATAGAGAGACCAAATAGTGCTTTATACATGGGGCCATAGGATGTCAATATAGAGCATAGAGCATAGAGTATAGAGAGCTTATTACTAGCATACAAGGAACCCTATGGCCTTCAGGCCACAGGGTGTCAACAAAGAGAAAACAGAGGTTCTCACTAGCATAGAGGGGAACCTATGGCCTTCAGCCCACAAAGTCTCCGGGATATAGAGCAAATAGTGTTTTTACTAGCATAGAGAGCACCCTATGGCCCTGGGTCCATAGGTTGCCAAAAAACCATCATGAAGGGTTTCTTCAAAACATAGAGGGCACCTTGTGCCCTTCGGGTCATAGTATGTGTAGAGCATAGAGAGGTTCTTACTAACATACAGGGGACCCTATGGCCTGAATATAGAGAATAGATCGGTTCTTACTAGCACAAAGCGGACCCTATGGTCTTCAGGTCAAAGGGTGCCAATATAGAACAAAGATCAGTTCTTACTAGCATAGAGAGACCAAATAGTGCTTTATACCTGGGGCCATAGGGTACCAAAACAATGAGGGTTGTTCAATGGCATAGAGAGCACCCTATGGCCCTGGGTCCATAGGTTGCCAAAAAACCCTCTTGAAGGGTTTCTTCAAAACATAGAGGGCAACTTGTGGCCTTGGGGTCATCGGATGTGTAGAGCATAGAGAGGTTCTTACTAGCATACAGGGGACCCTATGGCCTTCAGGCCATAGGGTGCCAATATAGAGCATACATCGGTTCTCACTAGCAAAGATCGGACCCTATGGCCTTCAGGCCAAAGGGTGCCAATATAGAGCATGGAGAGGCTCTTACTAGAATATAGGGGACCATATGGCTTTCAAGTCACATGGTGCCAATATAGAGCAAATAGTGTTTTTACTAGCATATAGAACATCCTGACCTAGGGGGATTGGTTGTCAAAAATCCATCATAGAAGGGTTCCTATGGCCTTCAGCCCACAAGGTCTTCTCAATATAGAGCGAATAGTATTTTTCATTGGCATACAGAGCACCCTTGGGGCCCTTGAGGCCAACCCTATGGCCTTCAGGCCTTAGGGAGCTAATATAGAGCATGGTGCTTTATATCTGCATAGAGAGCTATGGCCCTAGGGCCATAGCAAAACAATGAGGTGTTTTTGGAAACGATGAGGGAACCTTGTGGTCTTGGGGCCATAGGAAGTCAATATAGATCATAGAGCATAGACGATAGAGCATAGAGCACAAAGAGATTCTTAGTAGCATAGAGGGAACACTATGACCTTCAGGCCACAGGGTGCCATTATAGAGTAAACAGAGGTTCTTACTAGCATAGAGGGGACCCTATGGACTTCATCCCACAAGGTCTCTTGAATATAGAGCAAATAGTGGTTTTTACTTGCATGGAGAGCACCGTATGGCCCTGGGGTCATAGGTTACCAAAAAACCCTCATGAAGTGTTTCTTTAAAACATTGTGGCCACCTTGTGGCCTTGGGGCCATAGGATGCCAATGTAGAGCATAGAGAGGTTCTTACTAGCATGCAAGGGACCCTATGGACTTCAAGCCACAGATTGCCATATGGTGTTGGTGTAGAGGCTCTAAAGGGTTATTTAGGCCATTCAAGGGATACTTCTTTGAGGGTCCTCTAATGTCATAAGGGAACATGTGATCACACTACCATAGAGTGGCTTAGGTACACTTGTAGAACCATTTTGTTGGCACCCTTTGGACCTAGGACCACATGGTTTAACATAGAGGTGACTCTATGGCCCTAGGTCCATATGGATGTAATAATATCCATCTTGTCTAAATATATGTCATTCTTTTTACAGAAAATGTCTCAGAAGAGAAAGTCAAAGTCAATTGATGCAACATGCTCAACACCAAGTTCTTGGTATCTAGATTTTCACTTACCAAATGGTGGAAGTGATGAGAAAGTCCACTTGTTCTTTCAAGATAAAGAGAAATTGCCCTTCAAGGACTGTGGTATTGTCAAGGAGATAAAGAAAGATTGTTCAGATCTTGAAATGTCTCCATGCCTTGGAGTAAAACTACTCAATGGTGACTCCTACCTGTTGGAGCCTGTGGCCTTTGCTCAAAAATTGGTGAAGGTTGATTATGAAGGAGTGACAATGACAAAAGCAGGGTGGGTGGAGCTTCAAGACGACACTCCAAGTGAGAACTTTATAGACTTATATATTGAGGGCTTTAAGAAAGTCAATCAATATTTAGGTAAATTGAGCAGCACAAAGAAGAATAAGAAGCGAAAGAATGAAGACACAGGTATAACAAATCAATCTAAGATGCTCAAGGAGAGTCAGACTCCCTCACTTGGAGAAAATAGTGGAAATGTGGCTGAAGAAAATATTTTAGTTATACCCTTACAGACTCAATAAGCAGGAGATTCTAGTGGACTTGCAACCCTAATAGTTGGAACCCCCTCAGTGGAGTGGTTGTGGACTCAGCATCCTTAGCTGTGTTGGACTCTATTATACAGGCCAAAGAAAAAGATCTTGATAAAGAAGTTGCCAAAACTTCTAAGAGTGGGCTAGATGGATACGTCGAAATTGACCACTATTTTAAATTTGGTGTACAATTTATCCCATTGATCCCAGTTGAGCAATGCAACCTTGTACCAGAAGGCTATAGATGCAGACCATTGTCAGATGTATATGTGAAATATCTCTTGAAGCAATTTGCAGGGCACTCTAGGCCAGTCTCCAGTGCAGCAGACTTGATGCCGTATAACCCAATTACAAAAATGCCTTTACAAACAGCTGAAGTGCATGGAGACAAGCTATCAACATACCACTACTTGATTCTAGCTGGTCAGCATTCCATCATAGCGGCTAGAGATTTTTTGCGTAACAACAGCACTAAGTATGCTTTGAGAAAAGAGTTCTACAAGTTTAGAACTGCAAGGATAGTGGCAGACGCTCCGAAAGAGGTTGCTATTTGAATTTCCAAAATGGAGAACACGGAGAGAATAACATCAATGAAACACCAGCCTTATGTGGAGGTCTTGAAGCATAAAGGGTCTCTTCCTAGGTTGAAGGGCACCTTGTGGCCCTGGGGAGCACCCTATGGCCCCAGGGCCATAGGGTGTCAACATAGTCAAATGGGGTGTAAACTTAGAGCATAGAGGGTTTCTTACTATCGTGGAGGACACCCTGTGTCCTTGGTTCCATAGGGTGCAAACATATAGCATGGAGGGTTTCTTGCTAGCATAGAGAGCATCTTATGGGCTCCCTATGGACTTGGGGCCATATGATTCCAAGAAAGAGCATAAACGGTTTTTTGATAGCATAGAGGATAGCTTATTTCCCTGGGGCCATATGATACAAAAATAAAAGAGTCTTAAGAAGGGCACCTAGGCCACTAAATCACCATGGGGCCATAAGGTGGTCTTTGAGGGGAATGCTCCTCAAGGGTTCCTTGGCTATCCTATGGCCTTTGGCTACCAACATAGAGTTTAGATGGTTTCTTACCAACATAGATCTCACCTTGTGGCCTACGGTCTTTAGATGCTAATATAGAGTTTCAATGGTTTCATACTAGGTGTAAGTGGCACCCTATGACCTTGGGGCCATAGAGTGTCAATGTAGAGTGCAGAGGTTTCCTTTCTAGCATAGAGGGCACCATGTGGCCTAGGAGCCATTTGATGCACCCTATGGCCCGAGGGCTGTAGGTTGCCAATGTAGACCGTAGAGGTTTTCTTTCTAGCATAGAGGGAACCTTGTGGCCTAGGGGCTATTTGGTGCTCCTCTAGAGCATACAAAGTTTCTTAGTAGCATTATAAAGGGTACCTTGTGGCCCTCAAGTCTCCATAGGGTGCCAACATAGAGCGTAGAGGGTTTTTCTTACTAGCATAGAGGACATCCTATGGCCTTGGGGCCATAGGGTTTCAATATTGAGCATAGAGGATTTCTTACTAGCATAGAATCTACCTTGTGGCCCGAGGTCCATAGGGTGCAAACATAGAGAATAGAGGATTTCTTACTATCATAGAGGGTACCTTGTGGCCCTAGGTCCATAGGGTGCAAACATAGAGCATAGAGGATTTGTTACTAGCACATAGGGCACCCTATGGCCCAAACGCTATAGAGTGATAACATGTAGCATAAAGGGTTTCTTACTAGCATAAAAGTCAGATCTTGTGGCCCTCGGGTCATAGGGTGCCAACATAAAGCACATATGGTTCCTTACTAGTGCTCATAGAGGGCATCTTGTGGCCCTATGACAACCCATGTCCTTAGGGCCATAGGGTGACACATAAATAAAGTACCATATGGATTTGAAGCCATATATCTATTTATATGTTGAGACCTCCCAACAATCCTAACCCTATGGCCTTGAGGCCATAAACAGACATATTTTGGATTATCTTAAAGTCATAGAGATATCTACAACTAGAATGCCTTGATTGCCAAGCTTTGGAGGAGAAGGCATGAAGTTGGAGAGTGTTTGAATGAGTTATTGAGAAGCAATAGCAAGGAATACTATTGCAATTAGAGAGAGATTCGCTTTGGTGCTTGGATGTTTATGGATTTGGTACCTGGATGTTTATGGAAATGAATGGAGACCAAGGGCACCATTGTAAATACTATTTTGTTTGCATCAAAGCATTGAAGAAGAATATACATTAGTAAAAAGAACATAGAAGTGAAAGCTGAGAGAGAGAGAGAGAGAGGGAGGGAGTGTGTGAGTGCGCTTATGTTAATGTCGACAAATGATGTGAGTGTTAGTTAGCAGAATTCACTCATATATACAGGAATTTATGTACTGTTTTGTTTTGAGAGAGAGAGAGGGAGAGAGAGGCAGGCCTTTTTTTATATAAAAGAGAGAGCCAGGGAGAGCTTATTATTTGTTTTCCTCAAATCTTGTCACTGGAAATAGTATAGTAAAAAGTTGATGAATCAAGAACGGAACTAAGCAAACGGGAGTTGGTAAGACTTTGAATGAAGCATGCAATGACTTCTTCACAATGAAACGGACAGAACTTCTATGGAGAAGAGGAGGAGGAGTAGGTAGCAACACATATTAGTGGGAGATGGTGATGCACGAAGCAAGGGCTATATCGATAAGATGATCTTCAAAGTTGCGCGTGTGACTTACTAGCTGACAGGAAAATAGCGCGAAACGAAATGTTTAGCTGACTGAAGGTGGTTGGCGACCACGTTAGAGTAATTCAATTCTATAGTCTCGACTAGGCCGAGAACGTCCGCAATCTGCACGAACAACATACAATGGTGTTTTGTGGAGCAACCAGATAGCATGGCGATGTCGATGGTGATTTCTCGACCGAGTGTGTTCCAAGTGATGTAATGTGGATGCCATGGGGTAGGTGGTTGAACTGGCCATGGAATGAACTCAGTCCATTTATGCATGTAGTGTCTGAGCACCCGCTCTTGCAAATGTGGGTAAAGACAGTATTGCAACTTATCCATTGCAGTCTCAAATTCAGGCTGTTGCTCGATCAGATCAGCTAGGATCGGCCTACCCATTGAAAACTGAAAAGAAAAAGAATTTAAATCAAAGAAGCTGATAAGTAGTCAAGTCTGTCACAATTTGAATGAAAAAAGAAAGACATTGTTGTAGGCAATGATTAACGTTATATGACAAAGACAATGAACAAAGCAATTAAATGAAGATGGCATAAGTTCGAAACTATATTTTCTTGTTTTTTTCCAAAAAATAATATATTATCAACCTTGGTGGATGTCCATAACAAGTGTTATAACCTAATGCAATTGTTGTTTTGTGTTGTTTAATATGTTGAAGACAACATTTGTACATTTATAATTTTTTTTGTAAAATATATAAGTTGTTGCTACATGATTTGCCTCTTATTAGCTGATAATTTTTTGTAGAAGTATTAGACATGGGATTGCTAGAATGGATTGTTTGTTTCTCTTGATGTTATTGCAAGACATCTAGGTAATGTGGACGGACTAGTATGGTGATCAGCCATTGAGCTGCAGCACATGTAGTGATTGAATCCTAAAATTTGAAAGCTGAATGATGTTCATGTAGAGGAAAGCAAGAACATAAGCTAAACATAATATGATATCGGGAAAAAAATTGCAGAAAATAACCTGAACAGAACACAACATAAAGAAAGTCTCACAAATAATAGAGAAGCATAACATAAAAATTACCACAGATATTAGAGGAAAAGACTCTTGAGAAGTGATTGAATACAGAAGAGAGAACTGAATGGGAGATGCTACCTCAGAACAAAGATTAAGTTTCATTGCACGCTATATTTTTCTATGGTGTTTTAAATAATAGTATTTCTTGCAGTTTGGAGGATGTCCCTTCAAATTATTGTATCCTTTCGTGGACGTTGCATCTTGAGTAATTATCTCTTGTGCTTCCAGTGCAATAGCAGTGCTCCTATCGTGTGTATTGTGCAGTACATGAAACTCAAAGTTTTGACAAAATGGGGGAAAGGATGACACATCATGTTTCATCCGTTTTGGTGGATCTTCCATGTGTGCTCTTTTCATAGCTTCAAAATCGGATGTCGTGCCTATGTAAACACAGTTATTGATTTTGCACCTAATGGAGTAAACTACGTAGTTCTCTTCATCTGTCATTGTCTTTTGGGAGTTGGAATAGCGTCGAAACGTACTGCTTTTTCTTGTGAAGTTGTTATGATGTTGGGGATCTCCTTGTTGGTTTCGTTGTCGATGTCCTGCACTGAAGTGATGTGCTGAATTAGTATGTAATCAGATAATAATCAAATAATTATATTGTATAAGGGGTGCATACGGTTACCATGTAGTGATTCAAGCTTTCGAAATGGATCAGTTGTCTGACCAAACCGGGCATGAAAAAGGTCCCTATTAAAATGCCATGTGAATTTCTCATCAGTTAAGATTGCTCTCTCATTGCCTTTGAATTCATTCCCAAACTCTTTGACCATGTTGGAAAGTGCCTGGCTTGCTGTATTCTTGTCGAGAATGACCAATTTGTCGAGGGAAATTTTGTAACCGTAGTGTAGCATCTCGATTGCATAGGTGGTGATACCAGCAGTGTTTAGGGTTCAGTATTTCTTGGGCTTCTGTGTCTAGCAATAGTTTGTTTGACTCATCGAACTCAATGCCCAGCGATAACAGTATCTCTTTTTGTAACCCTATAGAAAAACAAGGATAGATGTTGTAGAAGCAACCAAATTTGTTAACTTTTAGTGTTTGCAAAACGAGAATATGAAGAGCTCGAAGTACCTGTTGCCAGCTTTAGCTCGTTATTTCTATAATCTTTGTTTCGATTGCTGCATTTATTGATGTATGAGTGGAGCAGTTGAGTCGTGCGGAACCCTTTGATGAATGCACTCGGAGCCTCGCCAGCCATATTTTCTAGGCGCATTTGATTTGAAGATGGGTATGTAGAATAATTGTTTTTTGGTTTTGAGGTAGCTGCAATGTGGATGAATTTATCGAATATCTGAATGACAGAGAGATATGATGGTTGAGTTTTGTACATATTGAATGGTATAAAATGTAGCTACAAAATAGATTAATTTGAGGAATGGTTACCTGATCGGTGTCCATGAGGAGATGCTGGAGGTTGTTACTTGCTATGAAGAAAATATGCAGTCAAGAAAACTGTCGTCACATAATTGATTGTGTCGGCCATGCACCTTACGAGATGAAAGACTGAAAGAGCTAGAGGACTTGTTTGTGAAAAAAAGCGAGGAAATGTCTAAAAACAAGCGAGGAAATGTTTAAAGACAAGGGAGGAAATGTCTAACCATTGGGGGAGTGTTCTACTGTCCGGCCAGAACATCCTTGGGGTTGGGATGTTCAATATTTTGAGATGGCGTCTTTCTGTCACTCGAGAGAACATGACGTATGCAAATCCTGGGGCAAAAGCTTGTTTTATAATGAGGATGGCTTTCTTTGATATCGTAGCTCCTTGAGATTTGTGTCCAGTGATTGCATACGCGAGTGACAAAGGGAATGTGCTTTTGTGGAACCATTTGCAATTGATTGCTGTAGCATGTTTAGTCCTTCGTATTGTCATGGTGGTATCAGTGGAAAGTAGCATTACTTCTATAGCAGCAATTTGACCGGTACTGTCGTATGAATAGGAAAGTATACGACAAGTGGATCCATTTGCAGCACCCATAGCCAAGTTAATGTTTTCTGTAATCATACATCTAGCCCAATTGCAATATTGTCCATCTCATGGAATGCCTTGTCTTGGAGCCATTCTTGCAGCAATGGTTCATCAAGAGCATTGGTTTTCAGTGGAATGGCAACAATATCAGATGCTGAGAAAGACTTTTGCAGAATCAAGTTGTTGTACTTATACACGTCTTCTCTATGAGTACATATCAGTGTAGTAGCGTCATCGATTACTCGCAGGAGTTTAGTTTCATTAATTACACAATGTGACAACGTTTCTGCTATTTGTTGTTCTGTTGGTTGCTTGACACGGATCATATCCAAGAATTGGACATAAGTGGGGTCTGCAGCATGGTGAAATGAGAAGGTCATGCTCTGGGTAGTGGCTGTAGCGATGTAAGCTGAGTTTTGTATACTGCAAACATGGCATAATGGCTCCTGGTGATGGAAGACTGGAGGAAGTTGCGCCAAATTCCCAAAAAGCAATATGAGCTTCTGACTGAATGGGTCAAGAAGTGTTCCGTTGGTGATGTTAACTATCTGGCGAACGACCATATTGAAGATTGTACTCGTTAGCATTGATATCTCGTCTATGATATGACGTTGGCACCATGTATAGCGACAAATCTTTCATCTGTTGGATGAATTGCTTGTGGGAAATGTTGCTTAGAACAAGGGATCCTGAATTGATAGTGGACTGTAGTTGCAAGGCTGCTAAGGCGAGTGGCCACTGCTCCAGTTGATGTAGTCAGGATAACGGTCTTATTATTTTTTATGAAGCTTGAGGTGAAATTTTTTATGAGGAATGTTTTTCCACATCCTGGAACGCCTGTAATGACATGGAGGCCATTACTCAGGCCTAATATACGATCAAAGATTTCTTGCTGTTGAGAGGTCAGAGCTGTATTGTTGGTCTCAGCGAACTCTTGCAGTAGCTTCATCATTGTAGTACGACTTTGAGATACTCCTGGTTGAACTCTGTCATTCACTGTACAAGTGAGTGGATCTTCACGATTGAGGATGAACTTTTGTTTTATGAGGTTTAAAGTGTGTCTTGTATTTTCAGAGACGAGCATATTGGGTTGGGTGTGTTCATTTATGTACATCTCCAAGTCTTCATCATGAAGTATGATCCGACGGATTTTGCACTCCAAGAAGTAAGAAGAGAGTGTGTTGGTTGGTGATAGAAGTTCCATCTCGTTCCTAAAGGGAAGTTTTTGCAACAAGACATTAAATAAGAATCCCTCTGTTTGATGGCCAGGATCGTACTCTGTAAATCTGACGAGGTGTTGTTTCTCTATGATGTTGTTGTTGTACACATCATGGAAACTCAGTATAGGAGTATGTTCGTGTGACTTTAGAATTTTGTATCTTCTGTGGTAGTCATAGAATGTCATCTTTTCAAAATGAAGGGGCCTTGCACAATATAAATCAATTGGATGCATGACTATAGTCTGGATACGAGATAGCAACCTTTGCTGTAGTGATGGTGGAGAGGACTCGATGTATTCAACCCGTTCACTTCTCGTGATGATTGGAATCTTCAAATAGTTGATTGCTGCCTCTATCGCAGATATTGGCTTTGATAATACAGAGGCTGCAATTAGTTGAAGCTTTACTTTGTCCAAGCCGTGAAGTCCAAGCCTTGCTGCATCGTCTGTGGAGAGGTTCAGTTTTCCAATGGGTTGTGGTTTCATTGCATATTTGAGAAGGTAATGCGATATAGATGAATTTGTGACTCTTTGAATATTCATGTGTGCCTTCCATAGGAGCAAGATTGTGGGATGGTACGGGACAACATTTCAATGGTCATACCCAGGGCGGTAGTAAAGCCATCTAGCAGTACAGGCATCCATAGTTGAAGTCGTGTTGTACTGTGGTTCAAACGGGAATCCGTATTTGCAAACTCTAGCTGATCCCATGACTCTGCAAGAGTCTTTGCATCTGTGTATCTGTTTTGTGGTAATGAGGGTTCGCAGCTCGGTGGTGAAGGTGTCTTGTGAATCTGCTGGTATGTACGCAGCAATCTCATTTGTAACTCGGCACAAATCTTCGTTAGAGATCCACCGTATAACATGTGCATGCAGTGAGCCTCGATTTTGCACTTCGTAGCGCACCATGTGATGCTCTACATGGCCAAGTATGCTGCTTCCATTGATGATGTGTTTATTTAGGAAAGCGTGCAAGCGAAGGTGAAATAGTGTTGCACACTCTACAGGGCAATCGTTCCACTTGAAGTCTTGGTTATAGCCTTGAGCAAGTTTTTCAATTGTGATGACTTCTTGCCATCTTGTTTGGGAAACCTAATCAGTAGTGAATGTCAAGAACAGATGTGGTAGTCCCCATGTGTCCACCATTGTTATGAGGTCTCTCAAGTTTCGTCAATGCCATGGTCGAGTACCTAGCATTGTGGCTGGGAGATTGTATCGAATAATATGCTTCACTGCATCATGTGTAGATGTCGCGGTGCGCGCTCGTTTGTAGTTATCAATATCCCTTTGCAAAAATGTACTGTTTGTGGAGTTTACAATCATGATAGCTTGTTTCAATTGGTACATCATGAGCAAATATGGCTTGTACAATGTGTATACAGAGAAAGAACTTCCGATTCTCATTCTAATGTATTCACTGAAGTCGAATTCTCCTTGGTAGTTTCCTTTTCCTGTGGGAAAGAGGAAAGGGAATATCCCTGATTCTAATGTAATATCTTGCACTTCAGATTCATGAGACAGAAGTCCATTGTATTGAAAGTTGACTGTCCGCTCGCTTAGATAAGCGGTATCACGTATTTGCATGGAACCAAACTCGTGATTGTCTTTAGCAGTAAATGCAGTTCTCTTTGTTGTGCTGAACAAATTTTGCAATATGCTAATTTCACATTGTGCTTCTACTTGTTGCATAAGTTTGAATGGATTGTTCTCTGAGTGGTCCCTTACGATATTCTGTATAGCCGATGCTGATAGAATACAAATAGATGTCCTTTTGTTTGGCTGCTCAGCGATGCACCAGTACTTCTTGAGAATTGGAGTATTGTTTATGTTATATGCTAGCACTGCTGCTAGTGGCGTTTTTGCAAGTAACGAAGTTGACCGAGACATGTTTTGCTTTGTCGACCAGCAGATTAGTGGATTGTCGAGTAGCGATCTTCTATCAAGAAAGCCTTTTGCAACCGCAGCTGCTGTTTTTGTGACGCTGATTGTAACATCGATGACGCTAAGGAGTTGCACAATTAGTTGATTTGTGTTTAGGATGGCTTGTATGTAGTCGGGTTGCAAGATGACAACACTGCTTGCTCTTGAACTTTTTAGGCAAGCAGAACAGCAAGTCCAACTCACTTTGAGATTATGTATTGCAGTTGTTTGCAATAAGGTTGCATTTGCTAGCTTCGTGCATGTGGTATTAAGACCATCGTTCTGGGTATCTTTTTTTGATAGGCTGCAAATGCCACAACTTCCGCAAATGCGAGCTGTGATGTTGCATTCTTCTTGCCAAGCCTCATAAATATGTTGCACATTAAACCATGAAGAAGCAATAGGACAGATTAGAGCTTTCCGTATATTCATAGTTTGAAAAGCGGTGTATTATCGGCGTCTTTTGCGGGTAGCACGTAGCGTAGTAGCAATTGCCATTGAGAAGACCTACACTTAAATGCAATTGTAGACACAATAGATACAAGTTAGTCCAATTCAAATTAGAAGGGACTAATATAATGAAATTGGACAACAAAAAACAAAGTAGAAGGGATGAATATAATGGAAGTAGGTAGCAAATTAATTTTCAAAGAACTATTGCAAACCGTAATGGAACTTTCAGCTCAATAAATAAAAAGAGCTTGATAGTTGCGACAAATTTTCTAGGATCAGTGGAAAAAAGAAATACACATTTCAGAGATGGGACGCAAGCATTGTTCGGGGTGCATATGCAAATGTTCCAGATCTTTATCTAAATCAGCGAGCGTCTTTCTTTCAGACGGATTCTCCAGAAGGTAGGCATTGTTGATTATATTCTGTATGGCTTCAACCTCTATAGCAGTACTTGTTTGCATCAAGTTAAGTTTTTTAATACACACAAAATTCGTTGCAGAAAATACCGAGCTGATTGATGACCCATGCAATTGCATATACATCGGTTGATTTTCTCCAAGGGCATGTAGATCTGGTATTCAGTAGTTCGTCTGCTCGCCAAGGCCTCTTGGCATGCTCTTTTGGCTTACGAATATTTGTTGGTCTTCTCTCATACGGTGGTTGAAGGGCAAGACCCCAATCTATAATGCCTACTCTTGGTATTCCCTCTCTAGTGAAGTCTAGCATAATGTTCCAAGGGTGAAGGTCATTGTGAATAACTCCATTTTCATTTGCAAATGCCAAAGATTTTATTACTGTATGAATCAAAGACGAAGCATGATTGATGATAATCCTGCATTGTTGCAACTCCAGTTCAGTTGGTTTTTTGTGTTTTTGATCACCAATCGCAAGTACAATTTCACTGATGCTTCCAAAAGGTGTAGGCACACACTCCATCAAATCGCTAAGGGAAGATCCATTGAAATAAGGAAATATAAGTATCCATGGTGATTGAATTGTATGTGCAAGAGCACGCACAATAACTCGGTGATTGAGGTCAACACTGCTCTCGATTGCGAATGATTTGAATTGTTGTTTTGCTTGACCTTTGAATTCCTTACAGCAATACACATTGCTGGACGAAAGGAAAGAAATTCCTTCGATCTTGCATTCATAAGTGTCTCCATATGACCCAGATCCTAGTTTCCTTCCTCGTTTTATAGCCTCAAATGGAATGCCCAAGGTGACAGAGCAAAATGAGTTCAGTACAGTTTTCTGCATGTGCAGACTAGACATCGATCCTCTGGTATCCGCTCATCTCGCAAGGTTGTTGTTATCTCGTCTAATGTGAGGGAATCCACTATACGTACTAATTGTGTGCGTAATCTCTTTTTCAATTGCACTGCTTGATCGGGAAGCATTTTACCTACAACCAGTCAAACGACATTATGATGTATTGGCGAGAGAATTTATCACTTCACAGCTCAAAAGGCCCAGCGCTCGATTTCTTGCATCAATGACCAGTATTGTACTGAATAAATTAGTGTCTATAAATGAATTTTGTAAATGACATCAAATAGTTGATAAAGGAGTGCAATATGTTTGGGCAAGATCGATGCTTGTAACCTAGGACGGGCCCTCCACGTACAAACTACTAGGAAGTGCAATTGTTTCACATTGGATGGCGTGCTAAGGGTAATAAGTAAAGGGAATTGTGCTCCTACAATGGGAACTAATAGAAAGTGGCTCGGTCAGGCGCAACGGCATGGGGGGGGGTCAAAATGATAGCCAATGTTGTAGAACGGGATCGGATCTTTGTGGTCGCCAAGTTAAACAATTGAGTTCTATAACTAATTGCACCTTTACAGTTTAAAATGGGGTGTGTGTAAAAACGACGCAATCACCACAGTGTGTTTGGATGGGAGACAATGACATTTGTAATCAAGAGGACGATTGGTGTCGAAGCAATCATGCTTTTGGTGTGCGGTAAATTTTACAGTTAAAGACAGGGATGTACACAAATAAGGGAAGATGACATTTGCAATCGATAAGATAGTTGATGTCGAAATGATCAGGCTTTTTGAGTGTCATATAGGTCCCTATATTTACGCCACAGCAGAACTAAGCTTAATTTTATAGTTTAAGACAGGGGGGTGCACAAATCAGATGGTGACTACAGTGTGTGAATGGGAGAGCACGACATTTGCAACAGAGAGGACGATTGATGTCGAAGTGATCAGGCTTTTGGAGAGTCATACAGTCCTTCACAACTACCCAACAACAGAAGTAAAATTCAGTTTTCTTCTTAAGGCCGTAAATTGATATGTACAAGAGAAGACCCTAAATTGATATGTACAGAAACACGATCTCTGAACTTGGAACGGTAAATTGATAACACTAAAAAATATACTAGCAATCAATTGATCTCTGGATTTTCAGCAACAACATCATAGTATTGCATAATAGATGAGCAACCTTGATCACTAAATCACCAACCAATGGCAGAGTGTTAAAGAAATATGGTTTTTTCTCAGTAAAAAAAAGGCAATGCAGAAGTTTTACATTAGTTGACAGTATGGAATTATTTGTTGCATTAAATCGTACAATACATCAACATCCATGTGGACGTACACAAATGGGAGATGACGACATTTGCAATCAATAAGACAATTGATGTCAACGGGATCAGGCTTTTGGAGTGTCATATAGGAATGGGAGAGTACGACATTTGCAATCGAGAAGACGATTGATGTCGAAGTGATCAGGATTTTGGAGAGTCATACAGGCCTTCACATCTACTCAACAACAGGAATAAAATTCGGTTTTCTTCTTAAGACGCTAAATTGATATGCACAAAAAAAAAGTTCACTTTTCTTCTTAATACCCTAAATTGATATGTACACAAAAAAACGACCTCTAAACTTGGAACGATAAGTTGATGATAGTAAACAATATACTAGAAATCAATTGATCCCTAGATTTTCATCAACAACATCATAGTGCTGCATAATAGATGAGCAATCTTCATCACTAAAGGAAATATGGTTTCTCAATTAAAAAGGCAATGCAAAAGGTTTACATTAATTGACAACATGGAATTATTTGTTGCAGTAAACTATAAAATTCAGCAACATGCACGTGCAAAATGCTAGTGTTTTTTGTGCAAACATCGTGCACAAAATGCTGTTGTGTTGTGGAAAAAAAAAACCATACATAAGTATGGTGTGGAGTTGGCACAATTCTCCTCATTTTTTTATAATACCGTAAGGAATGTGCCCTTCCCCCGCCACTTTTATCCCCTCCAGTGTTGAAGGGGGGCTTATGCTTTTCCTCTAGTGTTAGAGGGGCTATTTTTTTTAGTAAAATTCTTTTTTTTATAAATGACGATAGTTTGTTAGCTTTGCTTTCTTACATTTGATTCAAGGAACAAGCATGCACGCAGTATTTTTTAAGAAAGGACTAGCATAGCCACTAACAATAGCATCGTGAATTACTTCAAAAAAATAATTGGCAACAGTATAATTGAAAAGCTTTAGGCTAGCAATATGATCATGAATTATGCAAGATGCACGCAGACTCCCTCTCTCTCTCTCTCTCTCTCTCTCTCTCTCTCTCTCTCTCTCACTTGGAGACAGCTAGAAAATTGAAAAGCCTTCGACTAACAATATCTTCGTGAATTATACTTCAAAAAAGTAATTGGCTACTGCTCAACAGTATAATCAAAAAGCCTTGGACTAACACTACCATTGTGATTTTTCCTTTTTTTCTACATTAACATCTTGCGATTGCAGACTGCTCTCTCTCTCTCTCTCTCAACAACTCATCAACGGCTAGATGTTTAAGGCCTCTTGGGATAGTTTCTTACAACGGTAAAAGTCTCTTAGACTAACAATATCATCGTGAATTTTATTTTTTTGTCTATATAAGCATCTTGCGGTTTTTTGCAGGCTGCACTTTGTCTCTCTCCCTCTCTCTTGAGTTCAACTCCTCGTCGGATAGGTCTTTAAGGTTTCTTGGGATAGTTTCCTACGATGTTAAAACTCTCTTAGACTAACAATATCACTGTAAATTTTTTTTTTGTTGTCTATAGTAGCATCTTGCAATTGCAGACTGCACTCTCCCTCTCTCTCTCTCCCTCTCTCTCTCTCTCTCTCTCTCTCTCTCTCTCTCTCTCTCTCTCTCTCTCTCTCTCTCTCTCTCTCTCTCTCTCTCTCTCTCTCTCGTTTAACTCCTATTCATCTAGATCTTTAAGGTCTACTGGGATAGTGTCCTACGTCGTTAAAACTCTCTTACACTAACAATATCATCGTGATTTTATTTTTGGTCTATATTACCATCTTGCGATTCCAAACTACACTCTCTCTCTCTCTCTCTCTCTCTCTCTCTCTCTCTCTCTCTCTCTCTCTCTCTCTCTCTCTTTAAGATCTCTTGTGATAGTTTCCTACGACGTTAAAACTCTCTTCTTCTTCTCTCGCTCTCTCTCTCTCTCCCTCTCTATCCATCTCTCTCTCTCTCTCTCTAAGCCGTCAAAGGGGCAACCTCAACAACTGCCGGCAGAGATGCAGCTAGCTCATTCCAAGTTCTAGAAAGCTTTGGGCATGTGAGCACGGTGCATGCATGCATGGCGGAACCTCTTGAGCTAGCAAGGTAGGCATGTAGGCATTTCTCTGGTCGACCATGGCGGAGGCTCTTGAGCTAGCCTCCCCAACAAAACAACAACACACAAGTTCACCATCAAGAGATCATGTTAGACCCCAGTTCATAGCCGCAGTCAACAACCCAACTAACTCAGCTGAGGCGCAACAGTCCATTGTTTTGGATGCTCAATATCTCATACAAGCATGGAGGTGAGGGTCTCGTTCCTCACTCAGAATTCTTCATATTCTCGTTACTCGGCATAACGGTTGCTCTCTCCCTCTCTCTAAATTTGCAAAACAAGAATTTTATTATTTAGGTCTTCTGGAGGTCAATTTAACCGTTTGAAAACGTTTACTGAGTAGGAGCTCTCTCTCTCTCTCTACCACACATACATAGATCTGTAGAGCACAATCTCTCCTTCTTTCTCTCTGCCCTGCAGTAAGCCCACGAAAGCTCTCTCTCTCTCTTGCTTGCTTGCTTGCAGCGTACAGTCTGTGTTTCTCTCTCTCCGGCCTACAATACAGTCTCTTTTTGTTTCTCTCCGGCCTGCTTGATGTCGGAATGGCATCTCTTGAAATACTGAGTCAGTCAGAGATGCCTATTGCCAGGGATATATATGTTGATGCATGCTCCGTAGAGCTAGCAGGGCCCGCTAGCATTGCATCGGCATTCGGTGGTCTCATGTATGAGATGTTGATCTTGAGACCGGATATCGCAGCTGCAGTGGGAGCATTTGCAGTTGGGGTTGTCAGTCGTTTGTTGACTGATGATGGCATAGTGCACGAGGGAGATATGCAGGTATTGCGTACATACTTGCAGTACGTGTGCGGTACGTCTGGTGGTGTATGGACTTACACGGGAGCAGGACAGCCGGATGCACACGATCACAGCCAGCCAGTGGGCATCGGTTGAGAGCGGTTTTCTCTCACCTTTTGTAGTCTTTAGACTAGGTTCCCTTGCTTAAAGGCACAGTCGCCTTTAAGTGGGAGGTTGTTGGGGTATAGGCGCCTGTGCCTTGCCCGGCCGCCCAGTGTCTGGGCGCCCACTGACTTGTATACCTTATACATAGCATAAGTGTATAGGGGGCTGCTCACTCTTCTGAGTCTCCCCACCCATATCTGTGTTGTGTGTCTCCTTCTCTCTCTCTCTCTCACTCTCTGTCTGTAGTGCTCCCCGATCCCCTTCAGGTAGTTGGCTCGCTGATGCTTCAAGAGCTCGACATCGAAAGCCAACTTCAGCGTCAGCATCAGCGTCATGGCTTCTCTTCTGCTCTCTCTCACTCGCAACAGAGATGCCGCTCTCTCTCTCTCTCTCTCTCTCTCTCTCTCTCTCTCTCTCTCTCTCTCTCTCTCTCTCTCTCTCTCTCTCAGCAGAGACTAAAGAAAATTCTCCTGCTCTACCACAGCGCTCTCTCTCTCTCTCTCTCTCTCTCTCTCTCTCTCTCTCTCTCTCTCTCTCTCTCTCTCTCTCTCTCTCTCTCTCTCTCTCTCTCTCTCTCTCTCTCTCTCTCTCTCTCCCTCCGACGGTAACATGGAAAAGCAAGGAATAATACCTGTCTGCGCTTCGTCTTATGCATTCTCCGTCAACCTTCTTCTGCACTCTCTGTGTCAATTGGGCCTTCTTCTGCTCTCTCTCTCTCTCTCTCTCTCTCTCTCTCTCTCTCTCTCTCTCTCTCTCTCTCTCTCTCTCTCTCTCTGTGCGCGCGTGCTTTGTGATGGCTGGGGTTGCTACATAAGCTGGGTCTGTGGCTGCTTTTCTGCTTATTTTTAGCAAAGGAACGCACGCACGCATACCCTTTTTATCTCTTCTTTATTATTAACTCCTCCAACGAGGTATTGCCAAGTGGCGTAGGTCTCCTTGCAGGAATCTGAAAACCGCTATTAGATAATCAAGGTAAAGAGAACCGTATGGCCTGAAGGCCATAAGAAACTTAGTCAAGGAAATCATCCAATGCAAGAAGATCATGGCAATAGAAAATGAGACTTCTGCTATAGAGCTTAAAGGCATAAATGTTTCTCCAAGTATACTTCTAGGCGCCACCATCATGGACAAAGAACTAATGTAGCTAGATAAAGATTAGGAATCTCTAGACAATAAGGAGCATAAAAATAAATCCATTGTAGATGTGTTTTCACTTAGTAAATTTGCTATTTGCGATTAGTTTTTTCTAAGAGTGTGACAAAAAAGAGTTATCAAAATGTAGATACTTTGGAATATAAAATTAGGTGTTCTTTAAACTTGCAGTCCTTCAACAAAATATTGCGGCTGACAAAGTTTTATTCGAGATTGTTGGTATAGAGGATGCTAATGCCATTGACCCTACTCAGAAATATCAATCTCCATGTCAACCAAAGAGTTTCTGGCGAAGATGACAAGAATCTACAAGTCTTTGAAGGCAACTGCTACAACGACTGGAGATAAATTTAAAGAGTAATCCAATGGAAGAAGACAGTGAAAGTTCTAGAACATGTGCAAGGGAAGAAGAAGAATCCAATGAAAATATTCTAGTAGCTCAAGAGTTGGGAATTGGATTGCATGACACCACAATGGAAGTAGAAGGCAATGGAAGTTCCAGAACATGTGCAACGCCAGAAGGAGAATCCAACACAAATATTTTAGCACTCCAGGATTTGGAAATCGAAGTGCATGGTGAGTCAAACCTTCCATCCACCAACATCATCAAGATTTTAGAAAAGGAAGCTAAAGAAAAATTTCCATTCTTTATGATCTAGGGGCAAAGCCAATGTCAACCATGCGTAGAATCAAGGATCACTCGCTTAGATAATCCAAGAGTAGAAGCACTTTTCAAACCGCTGGCTATTGCATCATCAAAATTTGGGCTTGATGCAAGAAGATTGCTTCTTGTAGATGATGAACCATTAAAGGGATGTGTGAATTCTGCATTGAATTGCATTTTTCCACCATCATTTAATGTTGATGATGAGGAGGATAATATACTCCTTGGGGAGCTGCTACCATATATCAAAGCTCTCGATCATGTTAATGACATTCGCACAGTTACAGGGTCTCATTTATATGGACAAGCACCCATTGCTCAAGGTCATGAGCTTTATAACCGTATACACAAGGTTGTTGCAGAGTGGGAGGAGAGAAATCTAATTTTTCTAGGAAAAACCTACTCCACGGGAAGGCTACCAGAAGTTTCTCGTCCTCTTCACGATGAGAAAGTTACAACATCTAGCACTAGTGGAATGTCCACTCGAAGTCAAGACAAGAAACACTCAGCACGTGATCGAGAAAAGTAAGGGTCTTAAAGAATATCAAATCATTATCAGTCTTGAAAGGTATAGAAGCAATCATGCTTGCCCAAAAATTGGGATACAAGGAGCCTGTGATCAAAGTACATAAAGCCAGGAATTATATAAAGCATCTAAAAATTCAGTATGATCTCAAATAGCCCTATATCAAGAAATGATGGAGCAATGTTTTGTAACATTTTTTCATTTACAAAGATCTTTATGTACTCAGAGACTTTGTTAGAGTGCTTAGGATTTCAAGATATATGAAGATGTAAATGATTAATAGTTTTTTAAATTGTCTTTCAATACTATAAGTAACTTCTGAGTTTCATGTGCCAAATGCTCTTTTTTTAAAAAGATTTTATAGTTGTTTGCTTTGAAATTTGAGTTCACTGTGCCATCAAGGACAATCTACATGCTCATAAGGTCAAATCTCACTCTATATGTCCTTGGGGGAATTTCACTTTATGGTCTCAACACCCTATGTATCTAAGGCCATAGGGTCATAGTTTAGCGTGTGTTCTTGCATAGGACTTACTAAGTGTAACCACAAATTAGCACCCTATGTCCCTAAGGTCTTCAACACACTTAAGATCTCTATATTAACTTTTTTTTTTTAATCATTTCAGGGCTTCTAAGAAAAAATGTTTTGCTATTAGATTATCACAAAATAGAGAAGCTCACTTTCATATTACATCAAATATCACATTCAAACCAAGAGCAATGGTTTCATTATCTACCAACATCTTTCAAATAGGACAAAAGAATTCTTATCTTGGATTTAGAGGGTGTGCTTCTTGCAACATTTGAGCTTCAATCAAGGCCAACTTGGACCAAGTACATGTGCATTGTAGAAGATAACAATGAGGTGTATGCGGTGCGTCCAGATGCAAAGTATTTCTTAAGATTTTGCTTTGAGTTCTTTGAGGTTTGGATTTGGAGCTGCCATCGTTTACAAAAATCTCAACACATATTAACTTTTTTTTTTAATCATTTCAGGGCTTCTAAGAAAAAATATTTTGCTATTAGATTATCACAAAATAGAGGAGCTCCCTTTCATATTACATCAAATATCACATTCAAACCAAGAGCAATGGTTTCATTATCTACCAACATCTTTCAAGCAGGACAAAAGAACGCTTATCTTGGATTTAGAGGGTGTGCTTCTTGCAACATTTGAGCTTTTCAATCAAGGCCAACTTGGACCAAGTACATGTGCATTGTAGAAGATAACAATGAGGTGTATGCGGTGCGTCCAGATGCAGAATATTTCTTAAGATTTTGCTTTGAGTTCTTTGAGGTTTGGATTTGGATCTGCCATCGTTTACAAAAATCTCAACACATAATCAAGACCTGTTTTCCTACACAAAGTCACAAATTCAAGATGATTATGAATAACCGGTGCTGCCAAAATTCAAATTTCATGATCCGTTACAAAAGAGCCTATCACAAAAATCTTTCAACCATATGGAAGCTATTTGATTATTTAGATGGGGACAACACTATAATATTTGATGATAGTCCATATTGAGTGATGTGGAATATGCAAGGAACTTATATGATTTTTCCAAAGTTTTGGAACCAACCTACTCAATTGCTTCAATGTTTTTTAAAAGATGAAATTGTTCCATGGTTATGTGGATGGTTGTATGCTAAAGACAGGAGAGACTATACCATAAAAAAATTTGTAATGTTCCATCCTAATCCTGAGACTCACTATGTAATGCAATGTTATATGTTTCAAAGGACTCAAAATCTCAAGAGAAGGAGGCCATTTTAAGTGTACTAGTTAAGTATTCTAAATAGCATCTACCAAGTATTTGGCAATGTGTACTTTTCAAAATTTAAACTTGATGGAATGTTGTGGGATATCTTGAAACATCTTTAAGCTATTTTTTTAATGAAGTGCATCCTATTGTCAGGAGACTTCTCTCATTCAAGTTCTTTGGTTTCATTGTTTGATGCTTCTATGGTATTGTTAACTTTTTCTTCGTATTAATTGTCTTTATTAAGTGATCCAAACAATCAGAATTTCTTGACATTTGGTAGTGTTACAAAACGGTGTTTTTTGAACACCCTCAATTTTGGAGATATCAAACTCTTTCTAGTTAGTCTTTTATTGTACATGCGATGAAGACCATCATTTTTATGAAACTGTCAAGTTGGTGGTAATCTTTATGTTTATACTTTATACTATTTTGACATAATCAATGTATACAATTCGTATTATTCACATCAAATGGTGTTTTTAAACACCTCCTTTTTTTGAGACACCATCTCTTAAACCTTTGAGTGAAGTTTTAAAGCATGTACTTGATGTAAAAAATATTCATCTTAACATTGATTCTTTGGCACAAACTTATATTAGGAGTTTTTATATTGTAGTTTTATGTTAAGAAATAATTTCAAAGTTAGAATTATGATAGTTTATCTAAGCAAGTGCCTCATCTAACTTTGTATAGTTAAATAAAATACCAAATGGAATTATAGGTCCAATAGATGACATCTTATGTTCTTAGGGCCATAGGATACTCTATAGTATTGTTTAGATTTTTTAATTGTTTGTGAACATAGATCATAGAGGGTTTTTCTCACTACCATAGAGGATATCCTATGGCTTTGGGGCCACATGGTCTCAATATTGAGCGTAGAGGATTTCTTACTAGCATAGAGGGTACCTTGTGGCCCTAGGTCCATAGGGTGCAAACACAGAGTATAGAGGATTTCTTACTAGCACAGAGGGCACCCTATGGTCTAAGGCCATATGGTGAAAACATATAGAATAAAGGGTTTCTAACTAGCATACGAGGCACACCTTGTGCGTCTGGGGACATAGTGTGACAACATAGAGCATAGAAGGGTTTCTTATTGGCATAAACAACATCTTGTGGACCTAAGACAACCTACAGCCTTAGGGACATATGATGGCACATAAATAAAGTCCCATATGGATTTGAAGGAGTGGACCTCTTTATACGTTGGGACCAGCTAACAATACTAACCCTATGGCCTTGAGGTCATAAAGAAACATATTAAAGTCATAGACATGCCTACAAAGAGCACCATATGGCCTTAAGGCCATAGGTGCAATAGATGGCATCTCATGGTCTTATAGCCATAGGATACTATATAGTATTGTTTTGACTTCTTAAGCGTGAAATATTAGTTTGAATGTTGTTTAAATTATCGTGTATTTAAAACTTGATAGCATGCTACAAAACCATGACCAAGTATTTTGTTATACATGGATTAAGGTCACCAAATTATGACAAGAGTGTTTAATAGTATTTTTCTTTACATATTATCTTTTTTAATTGCTGTAATCAATCTATATGCTGCTTTAAAATCATATCAATTGGTTTTTTTGACACCTCATTTTTTGAGAAGCTACTTCTAGAAGCATTTGTTGAATTTTGAAAAGCACTGATGTCATACAAATCCTCTTTCCAAAAACTATATTGGAGGTTTATTCTTAAATCTTATAGTAGAGAAATTAAAATAGACTCATACAATCATGATAATTTATCTAAATTAAAGGCAACTAGAGCTTAGAAATCATTAAATAACACAATCCTAGCATACACATTTAGAATTTGGGAAACGGTATTTTTCCAAATTATCTAAAATGGTGTTTTGATGCCATACTGCCAATATAATTTCGATTGCCGACATTAAGGGTAGCACAGAATCTTGAGTGGACTGGACATGAATTGTCAAAAAGATTTGAAGATTTGGAAAAGCTAAACGGGCAAAGGCTAACTGCTGTAGCTCATATCTATGTACAAAAGCAAAAAAAAAAAGTTTTTTGATTCCCACTTAATCACAAAAATCTTCAAGAAAGGGGAATTAGTTCTAGTCTATTCCCTTAAGCAACACATTCCCAAGTTTAAGAAAAAGGGAAACAGACCATTTATTATTGAAGATGTATCTCCAAGTGGAGCAGTAAAATTGTCCACCCTAGATGGTGAACCAATGGCTAATTGGATTAGTGGATGTCGTTTAAAGAAATACAATTTTCCACTAACCAATGAATTGCTAGAGAGAATGCATGCAGCCAAACAAAGAAAAATCAAACGACAGCAGTTATTGATGAATCCCAAGAGGAAGCTAGACTTCGGGTACTCAAGTGAAAAGCTGCTCTCAAGAATCAACAGATACCGATTCCCATCAACAATGGGAATTACCTAAAGATGCGATTTCAACAGATGATGACTGGTTAGATGGAATGGATTTGCACATCAAAATACAACTCAACAATGATAGGACCAATGCTTTGGTCGACATAGGAGCTAGAGTGAATGCAGTCAGTTAATCCATATACAAGAAGGAAACAAGTCAAGCATTGATGGCAGGAATAGTGACAATCGAAGGATGCAACAAGAATCCAACTCCAACATTGGGAGTAGTCAACTTGAACGTGATAGTACATGGATGTTCATTTCCTCACCAGTTTGTATGCTTACTAGATGAACACATGAATGAGACGATGATTCTTGGAATTCTCTGGATGCGTACATATAAAGCAGTACCAGATTGGGATACGAATCAACTAAAGCTATCACCTAAAGGAGGGCAACTCATTGTTCCAATTGCACCAAGCAAGGAGGAATGGAAAAGAAGCAACCAGCAGACCAATTCACACAGTCAATCTTCTCCATCCCCTCAACAATCAAATGCTACATGTAGCATGCAAGGAGTCAAGAAAATTTGGGTACCAAAAGCATAGCTTACAGATAAACCGAATCAGATCTAGGTGCCTAAAACTTCACCGCTCCGACAAAACAAAAGAAGGTTCCAAGGGTTCGAACATAGAATCGAGCATCTCTGAGCAAGGAACCTAACATGAAAATGGTTTGGAAGAAAAGGGGGAACATATCTTCTCCACAATCCGCGAAACCAATCAAGCAATGGCGAGTTAAGTCTCAACAGACTCCACCACACCATACAGCACCAAGCCAATCGAGCTACCAATGGAGAGAAAAAGCTCGACAACAGTCGAAAGTGCTATCAACAGCTCAAGCACTCAGAGTGCTAAAGCACCCTGATGGTACAATCAAACAGAGAGCACAAAAGCTACAAGATTTTCTCTTTGAAAGACATCAGCAACAAACCTCGACATCGGAAACCCTTGAGTTAATTACTCAAGACCTAGTTCTTGCACAACATATTGGTTTGAATTGCATTGATCTTCATATCATGGTAGAGCCATTCACGGATATGCATAGACACGGTTATTCAACCCATGCACGTAGTCGTTCTGGAGTACACCATCTAAGAGGGGTGGAAGGGCACTAAGTACTAAGTAATTAAGGGCAATGTTTGAAGAGGGAGGAAAATTTTGATGTTAACGTGTGATTTTTTGCAAAATTACCAAATAATGCCCTTATAATTCATCATCAAGGGATAGTTCACTGATAATATCTTCCCGATGAACGTAAATAGTGTATTTACTATCAAAAAATCATCAAAGATAGTCATTTTTTGGGTATTTTTCATCATTTTTGTTGATAAAGAGGTTTAAAAATAGAAAAATCTAACAAAAAACAATAAAACTATGTTTTTCAAGGGATTTTATTATTATTGGATTTTTATTCTACTTTTTTAGAGAATTTTTCTATTTTCTTTGATTTTTCTAATAAACATGTCAAAAATAATAATAAATAGCAGGGAGGCTCAGATGGAAAAATGAACACACGATGGTGATCAGAAAGACAAGGCGGACAAGCACAAAAATTTTCAATGAAATCAAAAGATGGAAGCGAGAAGCCTAAATTAGGCGGCTAGGCTTACTTTTGCAAAATTCTTGCAGAATGAGCTACAGGAATCTGATCAAAGAAATTTTTGAGTCTAACATAGATTTCATGGCCTAGTAGGACTAACGGGGGAATTTGGGGAAATTTAGTTCAGGAAGTCCGGGTATCCGAGGTAGGCTAAAAGTGCCTCATTTCCACTTGGAGCCTTTGCAGAGAGAGATTTTGGCCTCTTTCGCGACATTTTCGGAGCCCACAGTTGACCATTTTCAGCGCCGTCTCACACAAGACATGAGGGATAAGTTCTTTACTCGATATTGATCCATTTTGTACGGCCAGTAGCTAGTCTAAAGCCCTAGAAAAAACCCTAGAAATCGAGCAGTGTACGAAGACCTACGACCTAAAACTGACCATAGTGACCTGCCAGCTTGACCAAATCGGATGAGATTTGAACCATAGCATGCCCTAACATAATAGAACCTTTATACACCATCAGATGACCATTCGGATGGGGTCAAGGGGGTCCCTAGTAGAAAAGTTAGGTTTTTGGCAAATGCCAGAATTCCGACATGACTCCACAGCTGGCTTGCTAATGAGGTCCATATACAATGTATATGATTGGTTTGGTGAAATCCATCAAGCAAAGCCCTCAAAAAGAAAAAAACTACTTGAAGGTTACAAAGCGTCAAATTCGACATACGAGGCCAAACTGACTCGAAATGAGCCATAATTGGATAGGTTGCTTCATGACTATGTTACGGACAAGTCCAAAGCCTCAAAGTTGACCGACCAATCCAACAGACGGAGAAGTCACAAAAAATGGTGATTTCAGAGTCGACAGAGCACAAAGTAATGCTGGCATGACCAAACTTGACCAAATTCAATTTAGGACTTGTATTAGGTGTATGAAACATGTCTAGGTCAAAATTTGTAGGTTTTGCAAAGTTTTTGTCACTGTAGTTAATAATCGCAATTATTTACTTTTGCATCAGTTTTGCTTGGAAATTGTCAAATCATCTCACCTATCATGTATACACACACACCTATTACATGCCAAAAATCAAGTATGAGCCAAAATGACCACCCATTACTTGTAAAATTGCCAAAAAATGCAAAGAAGTCTTTGCAGGCCAAAATTTGGGTTATGAATAACTTTTCTTGATCCAAATCACCTCATATATCATACCCAAGGTCTATACCATACCTAGAACCAATTTGTACAAAAAAATGTCAATTTTGGAAGAAAAGTTAATAATCGCGATTATTTACTTTTTGGTCAAAACTGGGGAATGTTGATATTTTGCCATCATACATCCAAAGAACATGTTGTGATAAGCCCAGTAGACAATTTTGAATCAATTTGAAGTTCAAAATCTCAAATTTCCTTTATCTGTTTCAGAGACCTAAAACCAAAATCTGGTACCATTTTCATCCTATGCATCCAAATGAGCCCATAATTCACTCAGAGCATGTATTTGGTATATACTTTAAGCCTATAAAGCCAAGTTTGCAAAAAGTTGAAAATTTTTCTCAGATGTAAATAATCGCGATTATTTACTTTGGTTGCAAATTTTTGTTTTGACCATACAATTTTGTTCGTTGCATGATTTTATGCATCTTTGCTTGTTCAAAAATTGATTTGAAGCAATTTGGACCAAATTGTCAGCATTTCAGTTTAAAAGGACATTCCAGAGAAAAACCCAATAAAGATATATGCTAACTTTGCACTCTATTCACTGAACAAGAGCAATGCAAGCAGCGGAGAGGACCAATAAGAAGCTAAATTAAAAAGAGAAACTACAAGAACTACCCGCGTATCAACTGGACCCCGAGTCAGTCAAAGCAGCAAAGGCATCCTACCTTTCTAGAGAACGACTAGAAGAGAACCACACTACGGTCTTCACTGGCAGGTTCAAGAGTAAAGAGGGGCATCAGGTGGAGTTGCAACTCCTGCCCAAAGAAGTCTATGATGTAACTGCCAAGCCAGAGACAAAAGAGGCTAACCATAGGTTGGGGTTCAGGCATTTCTACGAACAAGAGCCTAGAGGAGTGGATTTTGAGAAAGCTTACGAGCTTCTATCCACCATCAAAGAGGACGGAACCGCACAAATATCCGACACCCAAGGGAACAAGGTCGAGGCAGTAATAAAAAAAGAGATAGTGGCAGAGGTACTCAGATTGCCTACTGAAGAAATGACCATGCGGGCAAGAGACAAGAAAACCGTAGGCACATTTATCAAGGAGATAGCCGCGGCTACATTCACTGATCTTATCCACAAACAAGTGTAAGAGCCAGACCGTTTGTACCATCAACACTTCCATTTTCTGGCAAAAAGGCCACCAAGGTACACAACACCAAATCACGCCATGGCCACCACCTTCACTCAAGTTCTTAAGTCGACAGCAAGACAGCCTGTGGACCACGCACTGTATGTCTTGACAACCTTGAAGGCACCAAGAAGGAAGGCAAAATATTATACTTGGGCGTGCCAGAGATGTTGACTAGAATAGCATATCATGCCATCGGCATGGCCGACAACCTACCGCCTGCCCCTTATCAGAATACATGGATCTTGGTAGCACAACCCTCTCCATGAGCTACAAGGTCAAGTAAAAGTTCACAGAAATCAGATGACGAGTCAGCTGACAGCTCACCAGAACGGCACAACAGCAAGAGCTCTGACAACAACAAAGAAAAGAGAGATCGGAGAGAAGAGATGAAAAGGAAAGTTGTGGCTGCACACCAAGAGGAGCTAGCTCAAAAACAAGCACATTTTGAAAGAGAAAAACAGGCTTACCAGCGCAGTAGGTAAGCAGAAGGGAAGGACGCAGAAAAGTGGGTACCTGCAGGACTTAAAGGCCTTCGAACAAAGCATCATGCCAAAAAAGAGGTAGATGATCCAACAAAATATTTAGAAAGAATATACCAAGAGGCTGAAGCCCTAAAGATAAAAGAGGCAGAAGAAGCTGCAAAGAAAGCTAAGGAAGCGGAAGACCAAAGGCAAGACGAGGAGAAGGCTAGCCAAGAGCAAAGCCATGGATCTCCCTGGCCCACCCCCAGGGGATTCACTCTATATACAAAATGGGATGCCACCTACGAGCGGGAAACTTTGATAAAACCCTATATACGACTCATATTATGGAATATGACCCCCCTTTCTACGCTTATACGACAATCAATGAAGAAAACTATCATACCCCTATCTTACATATAAAATTTAGGTCTCACATGATCTAACTAAGCAAAACTAGTCAAAGAGTGTGTAGCAAAGTGATTGGAAATGTCCTAAGGAACCACTTATATTGATAGCTAGATGTACACTCAATGTGTCTTGTTAAGTATGGAGCCTGATTTACCCTTGTAATTTTCTGTGGTAAAAGCGCACATTTGTAAGGCCCCCATTATGAGGAGAAGCCATCGTGCGTGAAGGAAAATCACTCACCGGAAACCAAAATTTTCACAGACAAGAATCAGGGGCAACTTTTTTCGCCGGAATATTCTTTTTCTCCGGAATATTATGGCCCGACGGCGGCCGGAAAGTGGTCGGAAAACAACCGGTCGGTTGGCCGGTGGCCGGTGGTCGGAAGTCAATGGCCGGTGGCCGGTGGCCGAATTCAAAAGCGGACTTGTCTTCTCAAGGGCGGCTACACATGGGCGGATTGGAGGGTCCAATTTGGACTTATTCGCACAAGGGCGGCTACACATGGCTGTCTCTCATAAGAGAGGGCAGCCCTTTTGGCCTATAAACGGAGGCCAATGTGGCAGGTAAAGTAGAGCAAGATGCTCTAATTCTCTCATTAGACAATGTGTCTAATTCCTGGATAGTAGATTCTGGGGCTTCATTCCATGCGACACCACATAAGCAACATTTCCAAGACTACGCCAAAGGTAATTTTGGGTATGTATACTTGGGAGATGATGAAGCTTGTGAGATTGTCGGCAAAGGTACAGTTTCTGTCAAAACTGCTAACGGAAATGAATGGAAGCTTAAAGATGTTAGGCATGTTCCTTCTCTTCGCAAAAATTTGATCTCTACAGGACAATTGGACGATGAAGGTCACAACATTGCATTCGGAAACAAATGGTGGAAGATCTCAAAGGGATCTTTGGTGGTTGCCAAGGGTGAAAAAGTCGGTACACTTTACTTGTGTACTGTTAGCACGCAACCTTCAGCTTGTGCAGCAACTACAGAAGTTGACAGTGCGGTGTGGCACTACCGACTTGGGCATATGAGTGCCAAAGGAATGCAAATCCTTCAAACAAAGAAGCTTCTACCAGGTTTGAAAGAAGTGGACTTAGAGTTCTGTGAAGATTGTGTTTATGGTAAACAAAAGAGGGTAAAATTTCAAAAATCAGGAAATGAAAGAAAAAATAAAAAACTTGAGTTGGTTCATTCTGATGTTTGGGGTCCTGCAAGCACACCATCACTTGGTGGCTCATTGTACTATGTAACATTCATAGACGATGCGACTAGAAAAACATGGGTTTATGTCATGAAGAATAAATCCGATGTATTTTCCATATTTCAAAGGTGGAAAGCCTTTGTGGAGAATGAAACAGGTACCAAGGTTAAATGCCTCAGATCCGACAATGGAGGTGAATATTGCAGCCAAGCTTTTGAAAGCTTTTGTGCTAGCAATGGAATTCGGAGGCAAAGGACAACCCCAAGGACACCTCAACAAAATGGGATTTCGGAAAGGATGAACAGGACAATCATGGAACGAGCACGAAGCATGCGGCTACATGCAGGCCTACCGCTTGAACTTTGGGCGGAAGCTGTAAGTACGTTTGTGTACTTAATCAATCGGTCACCCTCAACGGCATTGGATGGGGGAGTTCCAGAAGAGGCATGGACAGGTAAACCGGTGAATTATGCATTTCTCAAAGTGTTTGGGTGTGAGGCTTTCATGCACATAGATAGAAGCCTAAGATCAAAGCTAGATGCAAAGTCCAAAAAGTGTTTCTTCATTGGCTATGGAGAAGGAGACTTTGGGTATCGCCTATGGAATCCTGAAGATGGTAAAATCTTAAGGAGTAGGGATGTAATTTTTAACGAACAAAATATGTACAAAGATTACTTGGAAAGAAAACAAACAAAAGAAACATGTGATAAGTACATGGAGCTTGAGGACGGTGAAGACTCAAGGACTGCAAACAGTGACAATGTGCAACAACGTCAACCAAATGAGGAGCCTCAATCTATTCCCCGAAGATCTACAAGAGCAAGTAGACCTCCAGAAAGGTTTGTTCCTTCCTTCAACCATCTCTTGATCTCAGATTCTGGAGAGCCGGAATCATATGAAGAAGCTATGCAACATGAATCCAAAGAAGAATGGACGAAGAACATGCAAGTGGAGATGGACTCACTACATCGCAACCAAACATGGGAGTTGGTTGAGTTGCCTAAAGGTAAGCGGGCACTTCAAAACAAATGGGTGTACAAGCTAAAGGAAGAAGAAGGTGGGAAGAAAAGGTACAAGTCTAGGCTTGTGGTAAAAGGTTTTTCTCAAAAGAAAGGTATTGACTTCAATGAAATATTTTCTCCTGTTGTAAAAATGAACTTAATTAGGCTTGTCTTAAGCCTTGTGGCTACTCATGATCTAAATCTCGAGCAAATGGATGTAAATACGGCATTCCCTCACGGTGACTTAGAGGAGGAAATCTACATGCTTCAACCAAAGGGGTATGAAGTAAAAGGTAAGGAGAAAATGGTTTGCAGATTAAAGAAGAGCTTGTATGGTTTAAAGCAAGCATCAAGACAATGGTACTTGAAGTTTGATCGATGGATGTTGGATCATGGATTCACAAGATGCAACTCGGATCACTGCGTCTACACGAAGAATTTGGGAGATGGGAAATTCATCATCCTAATGTTGTATGTTGATGACATGTTGATTGTAAGTGCTAACATGCAGGACATCAAAGACCTAAAAGAGGAGCTGTCCAAATCTTTTTCAATGAAAGATTTAGGTGCTGCAAAGAGGATACTTGGTATGAAAATATCAAGGGACAGGACGAAGAAGACAATAAAGCTATCTCAAGAAGATTACATCAAGAAGGTACTAGAAAGGTTTGCAATGCAAAATGCAAAACCAGTTTCTACACCTTTGGCTGGTCATTTTAAACTAACGAAGGATATGTGTCCAAAGACACAAGAGGAGATAGCCTATATGTCTAAAGTTCCATATGCTGCAGCGGTAGGTTCTCTAATGTATGCTATGGTCTGGACACGGCCAGACATTGCACATGCAGTGGGAGTTGTGAGTAGGTTCATGGACAACCCAGGTAAAGAGCATTGGCAAGCTGTGAAGTGGATACTTAGGTATCTAAAAGGGACAACAACAAATGCTTTGTATTTTGGAGGAACTAATATTTTTCTAGAAGGGTATGCTGATGCAGATATGGCAGGTGACAAAGATACTCGAAGGAGCACTACTGGCTATGTGTTCACGGTTGGAGGCACAGCAGTAAGCTGGGCTTCAAAGCTGCAGAAAGTGGTTTCACTTTCTACCACGGAAGCAGAGTATGTAGCAATGACGGAGGCAAGCAAAGAAATTCTGTGGCTTCACAGATTCTTAGAAGAGCTTGGATTCAAAAAAGACAATTGTGTCTTGTACAGTGATAGCCAAAGCGCTATCCATCTTGCGAAGAACTCAGCCTTTCATTCAAGGACAAAGCACATTGAGGTGAGATATCACTTCATACGCACTCTTTTGGAAGAGGGACAGCTAAAGCTAGGAAAGGTGCATACAAGTAAAAATCCTGCAGACATGTTTACAAAGGTGGTCAACAAGGAGAAGTTGAGCTTTTACTCATCTTCAATCAGCATTCAAGGATAAGAAGCCAGAATGGAAAGCAATCACAGGTTTGGTTTGGAGATCAGTCTCCAAGTGGGAGATTGTTAAGTATGGAGCTTGATTTACCCTTGTAATTTTCTGTGGTAAAAGCGCACATTCGTAAGGCCCCCATTATGAGGAGAAGCCATCGTGCGTGAAGGAAAATCACTCACCGGAAACCAAAATTTTCACAGACAAGAATCAGGGGCCGGAATATTCTTTTTCGCCGGAATATTATGGCCGGACGGCGGCCGGAAAGTGGTCGGAAAACAACCGGTCGGTTGGCCGGTGGCCGGTAGTCAATGGCCGATGGCCGGTGGCCGGTGGTCAGAAGTCAATGGCCGGTGGCCGGTGGCCGAATTCAATGGCCGGTGGCCGAATTCAAAAGCGGACTTGTCTTCTCAAGGGCGGCCACACATGGGCGGATTGGAGGGTCCGATTTGGACTTATTCGCACAAGGGCGGCTACACATGGCTGTCTCTCATAAGAGAGGGCAGCCCTTTTGGCCTATAAAAGGAGGCCATTTCTACACACATTATATAGTGTGTGAAGTTGATGCAACAAGGTGAGTGTGAGGTGGTGAGAGTGAAGCAAGGCGGGAGCTCCATTAAGGGTATAATCCCTTTGTAAACTACTTCTTATTTTGAAGTACTAAAGCCATTGAGTGGCTGCTTTCCCGTGGACGTAGCCCACATTGGGTGAACCACGTATATCGTGTGTACTCTCTCTCTCTCTCTCACTACTCTATAATCTCGTGTATATAAATCTGTCTCTGTCCATTAAGTAATCTACTCAATTATCTATTTAGCTACGTCTTATTTCCTAACATGTCTTAGTTTGACTGTCAAACTATGTGCCAATCAGCCTGCACTTTGGCTACTCGTCCAATTCTGACCCATCCAAATCTGGTGTAAATCAACCCTTGCACTGCTCTAAATCAACCCTTATCTATGACCGGCTTGATGCAAAGTTTGATGTGTGACTTGATAAAAAACTTCCCCTAAATTCATCTGAGTTCTAGTGCACACCGGTGACCAATCGTTACAAGTAGTCAACCCGGGTACGTCCCCCCCCCCATAAATATGATACCCCTCTCCCTTATTTTTAATCTTGGGAGATAAATTATTCAGGGCCTGCCCCTAACTTATACGCTTATGTAGCTTGTAAAAAAAAACCCCCTCCCTTGCACTTACGTGGTGCGGTAAGTTTTCCATGGTGAATCCCCCGAGGCCCCACCTCACCGCCTCTGGAACAACAAGACTATCCCATGCCTAGCCCACCACCATCACCATCACGCAAAGATACCAACGAAGAAGCAGAGCCTGAAAAAGAGAAAGATTTTGAGTCCACCCAACAAACAAAATCTACACAAGAAGTTGACCACCCTGACGGACAAAAGGAAAAAGAAGCGGAGCCAGAACCGAAGCAGGCAGTAGAAGAGACTCAAAAGCCGGAAGAGGAAAATACAAGTCGATCAGAACAAGAAAATTATAAGGAACAAATGCAGAAAAAGAGCCTACTACTGCACATGAGACGGAGCCCGAGCCAGAGAAGGAAGAAAGGCCGGCATCTGAAGAGACAACAAGGGTTGAGACAACACCATCCACTTCTACTCAGCAAAAAATTGCCGAGGCATCAAAGCCTCAGGATGGCCAAGAAGAAGACCAAGCATCTACCTCCACACAAGAACCACCAACAATTACGACGCAGCAAGAAGCAACACATGAGGCTGCAGGCACATCCCAACTGGCACGATACGAGGAGTGGCAGTCAAATGATGAAGTAATAATATATTGAATATGCACATCAGATGCAGGAAATGACGGAGAGACTCCGTTCAGTAGATTTAAACCGCAGCACAAAGGCGAAGTAGCTGGAAATGGTGATCGACGCTCTTCAAGGAGAGCTAGAAGACAGAATGACTATCATCACTGATCTCCAAAGGCAAGTGCAACAGGTGAAGGTAGAAGCGGATCTGATTGGGAGGAACAAAAAGAAATGGAGGAGTTAGGTGATCTCCTCACCAAATTATCTGATGCTTGCAAGGTAAAAGACGAGCAGATGAGAGAAGTCACGAATGAACTTCTTACGACCTCTCTATCAGCTCAGAAAATTCAAGTGCAGTAAGATGTTGCCAATGCTTCTTTGCAATATTTTGAATAGAGAATCAATGATCATGCCATTTTCTTATGGCAAATCAGAGAAAACCCAGTCGTGGCCTCGATCAAAGGAATTGACAAAGTCTATACGGCACTTGAAAAGAAAAACAAAGACCTAGAACTGGAATTAAAGCTTGAACAATCACAGCATAGAGACCTGGCACTGATGCACGGGTTCAAAGAGAGGAGGAGCTCCTAAAGGAGATAGAAGAACTCAAGCGGATAAATCAAATCCTTAGAGATGGAAAGCCAAACATGTAGGAAGAGGCAGGCACTTCAAAGCCGCCACAAATAGACATACCCTCGATCTCATTTGCTGAGTTTGAGACGCAGTCCACAGCAGAGCCGAGTGGTGATGAAGGTTTTCAGGTTCACATCACAGATGCAGATACAGTGCCAATGGTCTAACTGTCAAAAACTGAAGAACACGCACTGAAGGAGAAGATCACCTTAGAGGTGGATGAGCAGTGGAAGGCCGCTATTGATTGGGAGTTGAGAGTTTTACACTCTGTCAACGTCACTCAACTCACTCCCAATCAGATCAATGCTCAATGGCACCAACAATCTCTGCCGTACCCTCTCATCAAAGTAGAACTATTACAAGTAAAAAACAGGTTGTACAAGGATATGCAAGAAGATGGTGCAGATAAAGACCACCCAAAGTGGAGGCTAAGCTGGCTGAACAAGAATCCGAGATACCTGATTCTGTTCACAAGAGAACCTGCAACCCTACAAAGAAATCCAACATTATGTCATGTACCCAGAGTAAGGAAATGGCAAACGCATGAAGCACTATAGAAGAAGAGGCCAACTTGGCTCAACTTCCCTAGGCTGCTAGCTCCAGAGAGAGGCCAAGCAACAGAGGAATACATGGTGAAAACCCTAACGGGCGCCATGTCTTTCTTCAAGAGTCTGCTTGATCTCTCTTGTGCAATGTTATATAAGATCTGCAGGATGATACTCACATGTATACAAGTTTTTAATGAGACTGAGCAAACAGGAGCCCCATGGCTCTCATTCTTGGAAGGAAACAAAGGCTTATGCTACAATCTGAGTGAGCAACCTTCAGAAGAAATCCTTTACGGATTCTATGCCACATGCATGTTCCTGCCCTTGAATAATATGCTAGCCTTTGAAGAAGCATTCTACATTGGATTCTTCACCTGGCGAATGAAGATATTTGCGCCGGTGATAAGCAACCTAACATCCAGGTTTGTAGGCTACTCAGTGGTGGAGCTGAAGAATCAAGTCACCATGCAATTTTTGTAAGTGCCTGACAAAGAATGAAGAATCAAATACCAGAAGGCAGTGGAGCGCTTAAAGGCCGTCTCTCGCCCGCCATCAAGCCGAAGACTACTTCAGCCCATAAAGTTGTGTCAAGGGACGACATAGGCAAGGAGGGGGGGGGAACGTTAGCAGCAAGCTAACGTGGACACTATTTTTGTACCAATTTTTGAAGTTCTCCTTGTAAAAATTTATTATTTTGATAAATCAGTAATATTGTAACTTCTACTTTCTTGGATAAACCTTGTAATTAATGAGCCGAGGCTACAACTTCCAGATTGTATCAGCCAGTCATTTCTCAGCTTTGGTAGAACTCCAGATTATTAGTTTTGACCACTGGAAAACCTTGGCTAAGGTATAAAAGCCAAATTTTGTAAGTTTTTTATAAGTTTTTGGATAAGAAATACACAGTGTGAGCTAACGGCGCTCACTTCTCTCCTTCTCGCACTTCCTACTCCATCTTCGGTTGTCACATTGCGTTTGTTGCATTGCAACCACCGCAGGTAAGAGCTCTATGCATTGACGTAAGCCATTCACAATAATTCGTAGCTTTTGGCATCGCTAACCCGCGGCCTAATTTCATCATAACTAGGAATTTACACTTTTAAATCAAAAACTAAGCATGTGTGCGGTATTGGGGCATCATTGCTAAGCATTTAGATGCATTCTGGGTTGAAAACGACTAGGTCTAAAATCCACTGCTGTTAATAATCGCGATTTTGGAACTTGACCTAAAGTGGGGTTTGAGACCATAGGCATGTGTGCTTAGGTCTTATAAACTTGTCCTAGAAGTTTTGTTACGTTTGGATGTCATTTGATGCTGTAATGGATGTGATTTGCTTATCGATGAGCGATTGGCTTTTGGTGATTTCAGTCACTTGAGTGTAGCTTGAGTTAGATGGGAGTTGTTAGTTGTTTTCCGAGAGACTGACAACCTCTTGTAGCCTCTATGCACTAGTCGATTCGGCTTCCTCCCATGGTTTGACAAATTAATCGTGGTTCTTGCTAATACTGCAATAAGATAGGATGGTGAGGTTAGACACGCGTCCCATAATAGATCATTGTGAGTTGGTATGGATACCGCATTCACTCTCAGTCATTTTGAGAGTGCATCGGCTACTTGATTATACTTGCCAACAACATGAGCAATATGAAAATGAAATTGCAAAAGGAAATTTGACCACCTCATTTGTTTGTCGGAGAGCTTGGTTTGTGTCATGAAGTACTTAAGACTTTGGTGATCCGTTCATAGAATAAAAGGAGTCCCTAATAAATAGTGCTTCCACGAGTCTAGAGCATGTAGAATTGCAAAGAGTTCCTTTTCATACACACCTAGAGCTTGCTCAACATGTCAAGCCTTTGACTTTTGTAGGCTATGGCGTGCCCTTCTTGGATCAAAACACCTCCAAGGCAATCACCACAGGCGTCGCATTGGACCTGAAATGGCTTTGAGAGATCCGACAGTGTAAGCACATGTTGAGAGATAAGATTCTCTTTAATATTTTCAAAATCATTTTTCTCCTTAATGGACCATATATACCTAGATTTTTTCTTTGTTAGGTCATGTAATGGTCCCGCAATTTGTGAGAACTTTTCTATGAAGTGTCTATAGTATGCACACATACCTATAAAGCCTCTTAGTTCATGCAGATTCCTTGGATTAGGCCATCCTTTTATTACCTCTAGCTTTGATGGATCCATTTGGATGCCATCTTGAGAGATAACGTGACCTAAATACTGAATCTCTTGTAAGAAAAATTCACTTTTCTTTCGATTAATATAAAGTTTTTCCTCTTGTAAACTTGAAATATTACCTGGAGCTGTTGCTTGTGTTCTTCTAATAGTAAAGCTTCGGTTGGAGGCTTGAATGGCTTCTCCATCAGGCAGTTAAATGTGGCTGGTGCATTGGTCAAGCCAAAAGGCATGACAATGTACTCATGAAGACCAAACATAGTGCGAAATGTAGTCTTTACAATGTCTTGATCAACTATACTTATTTGATGGTAGACACTTTTTAGGTCAATCCTACTGAAGTAGGTCGATCCATGTAGCTTATCAAATAGGTCTTCTAACTGTGGAACGGGAAACCTATTCTTGATAATGATCCTAGTTAGTGCTCTATAGTCGACACACATACAATATGTGCCATCTTTCTTTTGCACTAATAACACTGTTGAACAAAATGGAGATGAGCTAGGACTAACCATGCCTTTCTCAAGCAACTCATGCACTTGCCACATTATTTCCTCTTGTTGAGCTTGAGAAACTTGATAAGGAGGCTTATTAGGCGGTAAGCTTCCTCAAACAAGCTCAAATGCATGGTTGTCATCCCCTCGTTTGGGAGGTAGCTCACAAGGGATGTTGTCAATAGAAACATCTTGGAATCCCTTGAGGAAATTGAAAAACTCTAATTCCTTTTTATTGTTTATATCTTCTTTTGCAAGAACATAAGGTTCACTTTGGGAATCTTTAACAAAAATCATGTACACAAAAATAGAGCTCTTTATTGACTTATTGAAAGCTTGCTTATGTACAATGGGTATGGTGCTACCCAACTCCTTAGCATCTATGTACATATATTTTTCCTTATACCTAAAATAGATTTTTCTTTTAGGGAATTTAACATTGGCATCCATGCGATCAAACCATGGTGCCCCTAGGATTACATCCTCATGTTTGAGAGGAGAGATGAATAAACCTTCCTTGTGCACATATCTTTGGACATGGAGCCTCAATTTCCCAATTAAGGGAGTGATTGAGGCTTCTTGCCCCTTGAAAGCACCATTGGCAGGTAGGACATCTCCCATCTCATAGGCTTGGATGCCTAGCTTGGTGGCCAACTCTGTGGATATGAAATTGTGAGTAGAACCAGGGTCAAAGAGAATGAAAGCATCATGTTCTCTTACCTTTCCCCAAGCATGACATAGAGGAGATCATTTGTGATGAGCATCCACTTGAATTTTGACCAAGGTAGCTTTAGGAGTCTCATTACATGTATTCTTGTGGGGGAAAGCACTCTAGCTCTTTAGGAGAGAGTTAATCTTTGCCTTTATAAACTCCCTTCTCTTTAGTTTTATTGTTGTTGGAGATGCCTTTGGGAAACTTTTGGATGTTGTCCTTCCCCTTAGGCTCACTACGGTATGGTTTTCCATGGGCTTAAGGTTTCTCTCAGCCCCTTGTGGAAGTTGATTCTTGAAGCCACCATGGTATGGTGTATGACCGCAGATATGGTGCGAGGCCTTTGAGAGTTAACGTACTCCACCATATCCTCAGATAAACTCACACAAAATTGTTGTTTTTGCTCTCCAAAATCCATCTTCTTACAGACAGTGGCTTTGAGATGTAGATCCCAAAACTTGTCTACATATTTGTGAAAAGATTCATAGGGAGAGAGCTTCAAGCTTTTCCACTCGGTGAGTACTTTTTCTTTGGCATCGCTTGCCAAAAACTGCTTCATGATGGAAGATCTTAAAGATTTACATGTTTGTGGAGCTTCATCGTTTTCTCGTAGGCTAGACCACCATTGGCTGAAGGACTTTTGAAAATGCATAGCTACACGACATAGCTTACAGGACTCCGTGAAGCCCTCATCTCCAAACGCCGCACAGAATTGTTGGATAAAGGCCAAGACTTTGTCCTAGCACCAAAGATGCCATCGTAGGTAAGGAAAGAGATGTTATTTTCTCCCTCTTTGAAGTGTTTGATCTTGGACGAACTTTTCCACGTGGCATAGGATTTCTGATGGCGTCTTTTCTTGGGCGGTTCGAGACCTGCACCATCACTTTCTTCAGAAGAGGAAGAGGATGAGGAGGATGGAGAAGAGGGTGATCTCTTTCTCACATTTTTCTTCCCTTGTTCCTCCTATTTTTCACCATCACTTTATTCAGAATAGGAAGAGGATGAGGAAGATGGAGAAGAGAGTGACCTCTTTCTCTCCTTTTTATTCTCTTGTTTTCTCTCTTACCTCTTTGAATTAAGGTGAAGAGGAGTATGTGATGGTGTTATCCATTTAGGGGAGGTTGCATAGCGTTTTGCCCGCCATCTTCATGGATCCATCTCCACCAAGGTGGCAAGAGACTCCCTTCTTTCTTGTTCTTTCAGTGGGGGCTCTACCGTTGAAACTTAGGTTCTTGTTTGGGAGGGAGATGCATCATCGAGTAGTAAGTTTGAGCCCTTTGTACAGATCCTCCTCTTCTTCCCTTATCACAGAGAGTCCTCTTTTGGAAGTCTCACTAGGAGATTTCCTAGGTACTCTCTCTTCTTGGTGGGGAGGTTGGAGAATACCATGGGTGCGCAATTGCTGTAGCACTTCACCTTGGAGGGATGGATTGCCCAGGGCTTAATGAAGCCTAGAAACAAGATAGTTTACAAGCATAGGGGCATCATTAGTTTCTCTTTCATTAGCAAAATCAAAGCTATCAACATTCATTTCAATCTCTTTTCCCTTGTCAACTATACTAGCAAATTTTAGATGTAGATTTTTACTTGTACTTTGGCACTTCAAGACCTAGGTGCTACTCCTCTTTTCCTTCAAAGATAAGCACTCAAGCATCTATTCCCGTGGCTCAAATATTATTAATTGCAAGGAATAGAAGAGAGATTTCCACAGAGCCAAGACATCATCGACTTTTGTCAAGCTTCTAATAGCTCAAAAATGGTTAAGCCATAGGTAAGCCCCATAGGACTCCATTATTAAGACCATAGCTCTCAACGGTATCCCCGTTAACTGCATAAAGCAAGTGTGCTTCAAGGATGAAAACTACCTATTCTACTTAGTCTTGTTCATAACACCAACCATTTGTAACAAGCTTGAGGACCTTCTTCTTGAGCAAGAAAAAAGAAACCAATAGCTCTGATACCAATGTAACACTTGATGCACTAGTAACTTGTGTGCAGTGGAAAATGATAACATAGTGAGCATTTTATTAAGAACAAGTTCCTAATGAGCATAGAGAGAGTACTTAGTTTGAGAAAGAAACATAGTAATTTACGCCTAGCTAGTTTGGCATAGACAATACTTGAAAAGAGAGAGAAATAGAACAATTTGACAACAGTTGAGGACCGGATTTAAATGGAGCCGGTCCCTAGTCCAAAAAGACTTTGTATTATAGCTTCTCCCATCAAAGGAGACTTTTGTACAATACAATCTTTGTGTTCCTTGACAAAACTTGTTGGTGCAATGAAGATGGAAGCTTCATGCACCAAATTATGCTTGAAAAACACACCTAGTGGGCTTAGCCTCAGTCCCAAGACCTCACACACCTTCAAAGATGGTGAGAGCTAGCGGGGAATGAGGAAAGATTGAGAGGAAGAAGATGTATCTTACAAGAAAGAAGTATTCACCTCACATTATCACTCTAATAGCACAGCTTAGCTTAGTAATTAGCATGGTAGAGGAGATGAGCATGCCATTGAAGCTTGGCTCTTGGTTGGATTTGCATTCCATAGCCAAGAAAGTTTGTAAGTAAACACTTTTGGAAATTCTCAAAATCGTTACAAGTAGATTTTGAGATGCTCCCGCACCACCCTTCAACTCCATATAAAAGAACCAATGTCACCAATGTGTCAAAAAGGTACTTCATGAGAACCAAACACTTGATTTTTTTCACATTACACATGTTTTCAAATACATAGCTCTGTCTTGCTTCTAAAAGATGGATAGCAGATTCATGCCACCTGTGATTGGCCGAAACCTCAAGGCCAAGGTACTTAAAGCTCTCAACAACTTCAAATGTCTCATTGTTGTACACAATGCATGGCTTCTCCTTATGGTTGATTTTCACAAGCATAAACTTTGTTTTGAATTCATTCACAATCAGTCCACTATGCAAGAAAAAGTTCTCAAGGAAAACCATAGGCTTTTGTGTGTCCTCTAAAGTGTGTGCTAGAAGCACTACATCATCCACATACAACAAAATCATGATTACTACATTGCAAATAATGACCTCTTCAATTCCTTCTTCTTGCAATCAAGTACCATTGTTTCAATTGATTGATGTAGACCAAAGAGATTTGGTGACAACAAACATCCTTATTTAACCCAATAGTGCTTGCAAAAAATTTTGAAATTACTCTTTCCATGCACAGTTGACACATCACCTTCTCATAGATTCGAGAAACCACAAGTATAAACTCACTTGGCACTTGGATTTCTTTCATCCTTCTCCAAAAATTGTTACATGGAATCATATCAAATGCTTTCTTAAATTCCACAAAGCAAAAAAACAATCACTTGCCTTTCAATAAATCTTCCTCCATGAGAACACGAAGAGTAACAAGATGATGAATGGTGCTATGATGGCATTGCCAAAAGCCTGCTTGTCCTTTTGCATGCTTTCTAGTCTCTTCAACCCAATTACTCAATTTTATCTCCATTATGCACCCAAACAACTTTTCCATAAGAGAGCCATTCCATTAGGAAAATTTTGAACTCATTTTTGGGCCTTTTAAGAGTGCAACATCATCAAAGTTGTACTAAAGAAAGCAACCCGGTAGACCCCTCTAAATATTGCTTAGAACCCCATGATATGACCTATCATTGGAAAGTTCTTGAAAAATGGATTCTAAAGAGTCAAGGTCCAAAAAGTTTGGATGACATCTATGAAAGTTAAGCCATTTTTTTTCAATCAGCCAGATTTTGCTACCGTTACGGTAATCTAAAATCACCTTTTTCTAGATCTACATGAAAGCAATGTCTGATACATGCATGCTATATATCAATAGATAGCATTTGAAGAGTAGATTCTAAATATCAAACCTCCGACAAGTTTGGATCTTATTTGCAAAAAATTTACCGAGCCCCACTTTTTGAAAGCTATGCCACATCAACAATTCTTACAAGGCCCATTTTTTAGTCCAAATTTTTTCTAATGATTATAGTTTGGTAGTTATTTACATTCCTTACATCCCCTCCTTTAAGTAAAATCTTGACTTAATTAGTATTCCAGCCATAAGGCATGCCATGTTGATGTGCAAGGTTGAACATATCACACATCCACTCACGTGTAAAATCTCCCATCCATTTAATCATTTTCAGCTTGATACCTTGAAGATCTCCCGCTTTGCGAGTGGCCAAATTTTTGAGCCCATCACATACATCCTAAATAGTAAAAAGAGATAGCATACATTGGAGTGAGCCATAAAATTCTATTTTTCTAGAATTTGGTTGCTCATATAGTTGCCTACAATGTGTATTCATATCCACGAGTATCAAGTTACCAAAATTCTCAACATGCTTGCCCCTCAAGTTTCTCCAAATCTTCGACATGCATGTGCCTTTTCTTCGACTTTAAAAGTTTGTTGCTTTACTTCCCATCTTCTTATCTTCTTTTGAATCGATGCCTTGTATGTATGCAAATGACTTTGATAGTTTTCTTTGTCCATATAGTTGCATCAGGCTTTATCAAGGACTTTCAAGCATCTTGGCATTCTTTGTCAAACCACCTTTTGGGTGATCTATCTTTGTTGATACCATGAACATGATTTATGGCAAATAATTCTTTGGAACAGTAACAAATAACTTTCTTGAAAGCTTCCCATTTAGTTTCCAAAGGTACGTCATACTGAAGCTTTGTCATCCATATCGTTTGCTCAACCATTTCAATGTACATAGGTGCCCGCTTGAAATCCATACATAGTGATAACTTCTCTACCCTTTGGCTAGGTTTATCATGATTAGTTGCTTCTCCACATGCAAGGTCAATACATAAGGTCTGATGGTCTTATTTTGGGGTCCATTGGCCAATTGTAAAACTTTTTATGCGATACATGATGGCTTTGGAGAGTAGCATATACTCAATCACACTATCCCCATTATATTTTCTACATGTAAATCCATTGGTTACCCTCCACAAAGATACACCATTGGCAATGAGCATACCCGTGCTCTTACATATGTGTAAAAGTAGCTTTCCATGATGTGGGTCTTTCTCATTCATTGAAGTACAATCATAAAAGTGAACTTCCTCGAACTCCGTTGAAATGTATGGCATATTAACTTGTTGAGTATCATGTTGCAATGTTTTTGTGCAAGCATTCATATCCCCAAAGATAATAACATCACCTTCACCCCGTTAAAATAACAAATGTCCTCCTCTACATTAAAAAATGTCCAATCTCTATCCATGCAAGCATAAAAGAGAGAATCATGATGAAGAATGTAGCAACTAGCTACAAAAATGGGAGCTCTTTTTGGTGTCATAATTTTCAGCTATACATAATGTTTGTACTTGTCATCTTTCACAATTGATACAAAATTTTCCAATCTTTTCTTAACCATACATGTTACCCCTCCTTTCCCTCTTTGTTGCTTGAGATTCTTTGACCACATCAATGAATGTACATTGTAATCCTCCAACTCGTTAATCCTTTGTGTATCATGCTCCCAAGTTTTAACAAGAAGTACAACTTTGGCTTTGCTTGTTAGTTCATCAAAGCCAACCCCCGCATTCCATGGGTATCCATTGCAATTCCAAAACTTTACTTTCAATTGTAACTTGGTCTCATAGGTTGTGTCTTCCTATTTGCTCGAGGGACTTGCCTCCTCCTTGGGCAAATTTTTGTCATGAGAGATATCCTTGTTTTTCTTATTCCTCTCCTCATATACCTTGTGATACATATTTTGCTGCTTAATAGTGCAATTTTCACATATAAAACATTTTGTGCCCCTCAAATAAATCCAACTATTATCAAGGATAATCTTTCATTTGGTCTCATCCAACATGGTGCATACAATTGGCCGTTCTCCCGAGCATGCAGCTCCTTGCTTACCCACTCTATCTACTCTGTAATTCATGACTCTTGACATGCCAAAGTGGGTTTTGAAGAAATCTTTGATAACAATGGCAAGAGAAGGAGATGTATCTAACTTCTCTTTGAAAATTCCTTAAATAACAATGTTCTTGGAATGTCACTCCCGTTATTTCAATTCCTCTACATCCACATTCTCAACGTTCACAAACAATAGCACAAAACTTGTTTGTGCATATATTTTTCCTGTCGCATACATCCCGCCTCATCGTGTTGAATTTTTACTCTTTCAACACATGCTCATCCTCTACATTTCTCATGCACTCCTTCAAAGCATTCAAGTCCACAAGAGAGTGTTTACATTCCTTGAATTTCTCTTAAAGTTGCATCAAATGTGTTGTTTGCATCTCAAGTGTCCTCTTGAGATTCTCATTCTCAACCACAAGAACCCTGAGAGAGAGAGAGAGAGAGAGAGAGAGAGAGAGAGAGAGAGAGAGAGAGAGAGAGAGAGAGAGAGAGAGAGATTGAAGGAGTGAAAGATAGAGAGAGGTAGGAGGAGATAGAAGTGGAGTGAGAGAGAGGAGATAGATAGAGGAGAGATGGAGATGGAGATAGAGATAGAGATAGATATATATATATATATAGAGAGAGAGAGAGAGAGAGAACAAAAAGCTCGCTCTAGAAGATTACTTTGAAAATTATTTTTGGAGCGAGCTTTCAGAGCGATATTTTTTTCTAGATTTGGTCAATTGAACAATATCTAGAAAAAGCTCACTCCAAAGCTTGCTCAAAATGCTTGCTCCAAACCTCAATTCGAGAGGGAGCAAGAGAATCTTGCACATGAATAATCTAATTTCTTAGCCCGCAAACTCCATGGCACACACTTAGGAGTTTATTATTTGACATTTGTATTAAACTTAAGTTTAGAGACACCTCTTTACACTTGAGTTTCTTTGTGGCTCTCACCAATTATTCCATGAACAGTAATGGGCTGGTTCTCACCACCTATGTCCAAAACTGAGCAGTGTAGTCTTATTTGGTAAAAAACAAACTATCTAGAAACACTTCTGATAAAAAATAAATGGCCAAGATGGCTTTATTAGCTTTGTTGGAATCTTGTTCTCAAATTTGCATGTTCCAATCTACACAATGTCAACTTGCTATCAAATTAAAAATTATGATAGTAATAACCATTGCAGGCCCAACTATCCCAATTCTAATGCTAGACACATATAATAGAAGGGCCCCCAATATCGTAACATCCCTCCCACTGTAGATAGAAATTTCCCTCAGTTTTTAAATAGAGAATCAATAGGATTGTGAGTGATAAGGTGTGGAGAAGATCTTTATTTTCAAAAAATTGCAAGCATCTATTTGGCATCTTCTCTAGGGTTGCCCTTAAAGGTCAGGAGATATCAACCAATTCCTTCAAGGTGGTCTCATGATCAACTATTTGTGTGGGAATGAGTTACTCTTATTGGTTCATTGAAGTGAAGGTGGATCCTCATAAATAGAGTGAAGAGGCAAAGATCCTCAAAAAGGTCTTAATAGACTTATGTTGAATGCATTGTGAATATCTCAGTGTGATGGTAACTCTAAACAAAATGAAACATCATCAATGATATGAGAGATTTTTGTAAGGAATATGACGTAGCTAAGTAGGTAGTTGAGTAGATTACTTAATGGAGAGATATAATTTTCACACACGAGAGATTATAGAGTAGAGTAGAGTAGAGAGAGAGAGAGAGAGAGAGAGAGAGAGAGAGAGAGAGAGAGAGAGAGAGAGCACGATATACGTGGTTCACCCAATGTGGGTTACATCCACCACGGGAAAGCAGTCACTCAATAGCTTTAGTACTTCAAAACAAAAAGTAGATTACATAGGGATTATATCCTTTTGGAACTCCCGCCTTGCTTCACACTCACCACCTCACATCAACTTCAAAATACACCACAATGCTTCACAATCCATTTTTGTGTGTAGAAGAGGCCTCCTTTTAGGCCATAAGGGATGCCCTCTCTCATGAGAGGTAACCATGTGTAGCCGCCTTTGTGTAGACAAGTCCAAGTTGGAATCTCCAATCTGCCCATGTGTGGCCGCCCTTGAGAATAGTATTTCTTGAATTTGGCCAGTGTTTCCACTACAGGGAGTACTACCAGGGCTATTTTTTCATTTTGTGCAAAAAAATTATCAGTGCCGTTTTTTTCATAGCATGTCCCTTACAATCTTCTACGGTTTGTACTATATAGAATGTGTTGTTCCCCCTTTGTTTCTCCTCTTTTAGAGTAGTTTTCACATCAAGTGCGACATTTGCCATGGTTGACAACAACACATATGTGTTCAAGATGTTTTCTGCTATGTATGGAGACAATTACCCTATGTGGGCTTATATGATGCAACATGTCCTTATGTCAAAGGGTTTCTAGAATATTGTGCAAGGTATTGATGTACGTCATTATTTTGAGGATGTAGGCGCTGTTGAGGTGGTTGCAGGTTTTGATGACAGGATTACTTCTACCAGAGCTATTTTTTCTACAACTGAGAAAGATCGAGATGTAAAAGATAACCAGGCTCATGCATTGATTGTGTTGTCTGTGAAGTGCACTATTACTTTTCACATTCGTTGAATGAAATCTGCAAATCATGCTTGGGGTATTGTGGCTAGTCTTTATGCAAGTCGGAAAGAGGAAAAAATTGCATTCCTGCATAAAGAGTTGCAGTCAAAGATTATGCATGAGGAAGATGATATAGACACTTTCCTTGCTGGTGTCAAGGATATTAATGAGAAATTTACTTTTGTAGGCGAAGTCATTTTTTATAGTTCCCTTGTGCAGATTGTTCTTGATGCTTTGCCAGATTCTTACTAGACTTTTGGTAGTACTTAGAGACTCATGACCCAAGGAAATCCATAAGTTGTCAAGTTTAATGCATTATGCACATTGCTGCTACAAGAGTCACTTTCCAAAAGAAAACAGGATAAGATAGCATGCAGTTGAATAGGCCTTTATATGTTTCTTAAAGAAAAAGTGGTAACAACAATGTAGCCACTTCTCATGGTTCTTCTATGAGTGGTAAATCTCCTCTCCCTAATTATTTTGCTGTCAACAAATCATCTAAGAATTGTAGTGAAAAGGGCAAAAAGAAGATGTGTTGCCATTATTGTAAAGCTAATGATCACTTGATCAAACAGTGTCCTAAGTTGAAGGCACAAAAGGCTAAGAAAAAAGAGGTTGGTTCCACTACAAATATTGGTTCCATTACAAATGCAACTATTGTTGAGTCTTTTGTGAAATGAGATTGTGATGCTAATGTTGATGTAAAATGGCCTTTAAGTGCAGAGTGCACTTAAAGGCCATTTTAAGTGCAGAGTGCACTTATGATCCTGCACTTAAGTGCAGGATCATAAGTGAAGAGTGCACTTATGATCCTAATGTCCATGATGCATGCATGTCAGTTGCTATAGATTCACATGTTGCTATTTTGACAATGTTGCTACAAAGCACATTACCTCACATTGATTTGTTTACCTCTCTTGAGTATGTCTGTCCCTCATGAGAACCCAGTCCTGTGTGCCAACAATGCCTCTTATTTGGTTCAAGGATTTGGAAAGATTGTGCTTAGAGAATCTTTGAAGTAGATGACTCCTTATGAAGCATGACATGATAGAAAGCCTTCGTGTTTTTGGTGGTTTGGCATATGCTTTGGTGCCATAAACGCATCGCAAAAAACTGGATGGTAAGGCTGTCAAACATAGTTATAGTGCCGAAATCAAAGGTTATAGGTTATATCATCCACAAATAAAGCGTATCGTGGTTTCACGAAAAGTTGTGTTTGTGGAAGATTTTGTCCAGCCCTTCTTGTCATGTATTAGAGACGATAATGTAAGCTCACAGGATATTTATGACACTTTGTTGCCCCTTTTTAGTGGTTGAAGTTTAAATGTAAATTGCAATTAGGAAAATGTACAGCCTATGGGGGTTTCTGATGCAATTACATATCATTCTATTATTGATGCAAATGTACATGGTGTACTTGATGCGGAAATGGTTGAGAATGAGCAAGCTAGAGGTATGCCTAAATGGTTGGTGTATACTTTGTGTGATAGTAAATTGGATGCACAATTTTCTAGTCGTACTTGTTCAAGTTCTTGTCATGCATCTTATGCATCAGATTGTTATGCTTTGGCTATGTTGAGTTTATGTAATGTTGAGGAGCCTCTATCTTTTGATGAAGCACAGAATTCAAAAAATTGGATGGCTGCCAAGCAACTAGAATATGATGCACTTATAGAAAATGACACATGAACTTTATGTGATTTCCCACTTGGCAAAAAGGCCATTGGTACAAAAAGGTTTATAAGTTGAAACACAAGCCGGATGGTGAGATTGATCGCTATAAGGCTTGACTTGTTGCAAAGGGTTATGCACATAAAAAATGCATAGATTATCAAAAGACTTTTTCTCGTACTTTTTGTATGACTTCTATGCATTCTCTATGTGCATTGGCAGCTCATTTTGGTTGGGATGTACATCAATCACACATTATTATTGCTTTCTTGAATGGTGACATATTTGAGGAAGCTTATGCAACGTAACCTCATGGTTTTGTCAAGAAAGGAAAAGAGGATAAAGTGTGAAGATGTAAGAAACCTTTGTATGGGTTGAAGCAATCTCCTCATGCTTGGTATGAGAAAGTTGATACTCATTTGGTCAAACAAGGCTTTTGTAATAATAGTCCAGCAGAAAGCACATTGTATGTAAAGCATGAGGGTGATGTACCTATCATTATGGTTCTCTATGTGATTGATTTGTTGATCACTGTACCAAATAAGAGACATATAATTGAATTTAAGGTTGATTTGAATGCTACTTTCAAGATGAAAGATTTGGGGCTGTTGCATCATTACTTGGGTATACAATTTAAGCAATGTGACGATGGTATTGCCTTGTGTCAGAGAAGTTACATAGAGACATTGCTATGTAAGTTTGGACTTGAGGATTGCAAACCTATTGCCACTCCCATGGAAAAATGTTTGAAGTTGAGTCTACATGATGTTGGTGATCCTGTTGATGTAACTCTTTACCAAACTATTGTTGGCTTCCTCATTTATGTATGCAACACGAGGCCTCATTTATGCATGCAACACGAGGCCAAATAATTCAACAAGGTAATCCTCTGCAATCTCCTGTATACAAAGAAGAGCACTATTGGCCCATTGCATGCCCACTCTCCAATTCTCGCATATCTCTTGCACCACTCATTGAAAGGGAATCCTTGTAATGGCTCATTACATGTGCCTTTCAATCCTACACAGATCACCTCAGATAACTTTCTTCTTGCTTGAGCATGCAAGGACTCAACTGGTGCTCTTCTAGGTGTGTAATTTCGATGAGCCATCTCCACAAACACCATAATAAAAAAACAACCACATTATGTGAGCCAATGTTACTTTCACATAAGGGGATCTATGCATCAAACACAGCTGCTGCAAATAATATGGTCAGTATCAAGCAAATTAGAGCACCGAATACAGTAATGATGCCCCTATTTGCTTGGTACTGACCTTGAAAATTGAGTTGCAAAAAAGAATAAAAGATCTACAAACGACACAACAAAAAACCAACCACATACTGTGAGAAAATGTGCCTTTTACATAAGGGGTTCCAAGCGGCAAACACAATTTCAAGTAATATGGTCAGTACCAAGCGAATGAGAGCCCAAAACACAATTCTACCACCCCTAATTGCTTGGTACTGACCATGCAAATTTGAAATGCATAAAATAATGATAGGATACCTGAGAAAAATTGTGTCGAGATAGATCTAAGTCGAGAAAGCGAGGCTAAAGAGGATGCGAAAAGTGGATGGGAGTACTTATCCTTTTACTATTTTCACACTGCATGGAGGCTTAGCTAGGGCAAGTGTAGAGTTAAAATGCAAGTTGGGGGAAGGCTGATGCACAGAGGCAAAGTTACCTACCTCCAAACTTTGGACCATGTGCCTCTTTAATGAGCATCATTTCTAGTTTCATGGTGTTTGGTCGACCATACTGCATGAGAGTCTGAATTTTTTTATTGCATTTACACTGGTTGTCCTTGTGTGAGGCCAACCCACGTGTCCTTTTAAAGTTACCGTTTGGCGTCAAACACCAATCACCATCGGGGTTGGCATCTCCATCTCCATCTCCAAATAGGAGAATAGATTGGCCTTTCCTTTTTTGTGATCTTTCTCTCAGCCACCTCTCTTGATCTTGCTCTCAACGACCTCAAAATATTTGAGTCTATTACTGCCACATCTCCATCATCCTTGCCTTTGCCTTTTTGCAATCTTGCTCTCAGCCACCTCTTGCGGTCGTTCTCTCAGTGATCTCCAAAGCTTTGTGTCTGTTACCTGCCGCTCTCCATCCACCTCGATGCCATTGGATATTGTAGAGACAGTGTCCCTCTCTCTCCCCCCCCCCCCCCCCCCCCCCCCCCCCCCCCCCCCAGCTAGCTCTCCTCTTCATGGGTGTTTCACTTATCTTTGCACCTTCCTCAAGAGGTTAGGGCACAAGGGGAGAGTAGTTGTTAGGGTTGGAGCACCGTAAATTTTTTTATGGTCACACGATGCCAAAATATGCATAGTTATAAATCATAACAATGGGTTGAGATTCTCCATGCATAGTTGTGAGGTTCTCTACATAGTGGAATAGTGACCCCTTGTCTGACCGTTCAAGGTTATGGTTTCTCATTTAAGTCTCGTTTTGGGCATCGTGAGTGAGTGGGATTAGATAGTCTATGATCACACAAGGTTTCATTATCAGTTATTGATAACTATGCCAATACAGAGTATTAAATGAATAACTAATCCTCTTGTATGGTTCTGACCAGGCCTCTCAATGCACAAGTAACAACCAGGTGATTAGGGACCTCAATAATTTCCCAAGGGCTCCCTTCACTTGGTTCTAACCCTTTGTGCCAAATGGACGTGGATATACCATGAATTGTATTGATATATTCTCTTGGGTTAAAAACCAAGCAAAGAAGGGCCTAAAGAATCCTTCAAGCCCTCTCTTTGATTGGTTCTGACCCCCAAATGGACGTGGATACAATGTGGATAGTACCGAGATGGTCACATTGGTCAAACCAAGCAAATATGGGCCCTAGGGGGTTCTTCATGCCCTTATTGGCTTGGTTTTGATTTTTACCATGTCATTGGTTTTACTAAACAAGCCAATCAAAACCAAGCAAATAAATACCTTTAGGGAATCCCAAAGGCTCCATATTTGCTTGGTTCTGGCCCCAAATACCATTCATTATATAATATTGACTTTGTCTTGCTGTTTCTTTTAGACATGCAGAACATAGTAATAGAGACATATGATGAAGGGGAGGACACATGTGAAGAAAAATCGTACACGTTCTTATACAATGCCTGTGCTCATCACCGCGCACCGAAGATATCAAATTTTTTTAAGCAGAGTTTGATTACTCAATGGAGTACCTACAAACACATTTGCAAGAGTATGAAGAAGTCATTTGTGATAGCTCCCTGACAATTGATGGCATGCAATTTGTGCACCCAACCAATCTTGACCCTTAGAAGTGTGGTGCAAGAAGGTTGAATCATTGTCAAAAAAAGTGTCCTCCAATGCACTCCTTGTCAAAGAAATATGTCCTAGGTATCCTAAAAAGCATCACTTAGTGGAGTTCAACCACGGGTTTGTGTGTTACCTATACCTGTCTCGCCGGATGGTGAGTCAGAGACTTCCCAGTTGTCAAATTTTGGTAGTTTCCCGTTAAAGCCAGAGGAAGAGGTAGAGGATGTGGAATTATAGTTTGACCCAGAAGAAGAGTGGGTAGAGGTATTGAAGGAGACATTTGATGCAGGCTTAACTCTTGCTTCTCTTGCAAATATAGCATGTGGAAGCAAGCAAGAAAGTCCATATGAGGAAGGGTATTTGCCTTTAAACTGTACTCCCAATTTTGCTATGGACAACAAAATTCAGTACATTCTCCTCAATGGATATTATGTTTGAGTTGAATATATGAAAGGAATACTACTTAGCTGCAGTTGTAATTTTTTGTGAGATAGACATTGGATTTGTGGAGGATGGAGTGGACAAACATCTTCTTGCTCACACATCTATCCAAACACATAGTTCACTTCAAGGGTCCAATTGATCAAAGCTATATTCAACGAGGCAAAGTCTAGAGAAGCCAAATTTCCAACAGAGAAGTAGTTCCAATCGACCACAAGACAAATTGTCTTAGAAAACATGGGTCCCTATGGCACTCCTGGCCCAGCTAGCGAATAGCCACTCAATTCACTTGTGGGGAAAGTCCATGCTGAAAATGGAAGAGAACCAAATGGTAATTTCTATTACGTATGCAAATGGTTTTTCCTATGTCCCAATGATGCAATATTGAGATAAATTTGATTCTTGACAAGTGCTTGTGTATGACGAGAGTTTCCTTAGAAGAGCAGGACGCTCAAGGAAAGGACTTGTCACTGGAGTGCAAGGCAAGGATGCGGCGTTGTCTCACTACATCGGGCATTTTAACCATAAAAGGTTTGTAGAAACAATTCAAGTTCTTGACACTACTTTATGCATATCAATATTAACCCATGAATGTTTTGATATTGTTTTTTAGATCATAATATACCACAAGGAATACTCCGAGGATATTACAAAGTTTCCTTTGTTTGCAATGAAAGTTATTACAAGATTGTGTGGTGGGTATCTCGTGCCACTGAGTGCAAAAAGGATAATCCTGATAGAGAAACAATATTTTCTACGTGTTTTTGGCATTGGGTATGGGTGCCAAGAACTCAGGGCTCCCTATTTCATGTTGTACTAACATAGCTCATGCCATGGTGGCAGGAGTCGAAGACCCACAGAGCCTAGATCCATACAACAAAAGGCTATTTTTAAGGGACAAAAGATGCTTGATGCCCGTGGGGATGCTCCCATCAACAAAGGAAAGATTTCGGCTAAGGGGCGTGCACGTTGAAGAGGTACACAGTGAGGAAGAATGGGGTGTAGCGAAGAGAATAAAAATGATAGGATCATGCCCATCTTCTTGTGCTCTGGACTCATGACTATCTCCACCTCGCACGGCGCTCCCCTGCATTTGAGTTTCCCCAAACCCTTTGCTTCCTCTTTTTGTGGATGAGTTGTAAATAATGTGTAATTTATGAACTCTTAAGAAGCTCATTTTTCCTTGCTCTATGTATAAGTTGTCTATAAGTCCATTGGTGTAGCTCTAATAGGCTATTGGCTCTATCTTTTCCTCCCTCATGTCTAGTGTGCTTAAGGTAACCTGTTCTTGCCATGTAGTGGGTCTTTTCCATGCCTTGTGTGGACCATATTGACAATGAGCCGTATGTTTTGACAAAATATGGAACATGGTTGAACAATATGTGTTGCATTGGAATAAAACATGTTGGGGTATAAATCCCAATGTGGTCGCCCAGGTAAGTGGGCGAGCCGCTACGTATGTACACATATTCTTTTGTGAAAACCTAATAAGAACTCACTATGCTCTACACATTACAGTAGAGTGAGTTCACCATATTGTCGTGCTCTTCTTCTCGCACTCTCTCTCGTGTTGCACTTTCGCTCGTACTCCTTCAACTGGTATCAGAGCTCAGATCGAGGCTCGGGGAACCATTTGCAAGTAGCCAAAGTCACCTGCTCATATTGGAGTGAGATTCGACAGGCGAAGACACAGACCCAAATCCTGTGGGAGAGTCTGAGAGGCTTGGTGTTCTCAGAATTTCATTCTGAGGTCATTTCGACTACCGTTTGGCTTCGACAAAGTTCTGCGCAGGCCATTTTTGACTATGTGGTCTCGGCGGGTGCAGATCCCGGGTGCAGATCCGACTTTGCAAATTTGGGGTTTTCGGCCTACGACTGCAGGTGCTGAGGATATCGACACTCCCAGAGTGTTGATTTGTGGATGTCTACACATCGAAGGATGGCTCACAGTTCTTGGAGGCGTGTCACATACGACACGGGCGCATCTACACACAGACTGTAGGCGACATCCACTAGTTTATCAGGTAGCTTGTGTTTGCTGCTTGATATTCCAGATTTCATCCTGTTATTGCAGGTACTTCCACATGGTATGTATTGTCAGAGATGATGTATGTCTGTTGAGGGTTTGCTGGCTGTGAGTCACGCAGCAAACAACCGCCACAGCGGTTATAGCATACAGTGGGAAATTTGCGGATGTATGACTTTGTGGGAAGTCTATGTACTGTCAGATTTACTGCAGCCTTTGTTGAGGGGCGAGTGAGGTTTTATTGAGCTGGGGGATTCTCGAATGTTGAGATCCTTTCGGTGATACAGGTCTTGGAGCGATCCCTCGAGCACCCTTAGATAGGCAGCTAGGATGTATTGACTGTGAGTTCGACAGTTGGGATTGCATCTTTTCTTTACCGCCGTTGAGGCATTGCCGCAGTCTATGCTTATAGGACAGTGACAGGACAGTGCAGGACAGTGAGAGACAGTAGAGGTGCAAGACAGGTTTACCCACAGCTTACAGTGTTAGAGAGATAGTGGTTTTTTGAGCTGTTTTTGAGTACACCAGAGCCATTTTACAAAGGAGACTCTGCCAAAATTTTTGCAGAATCTGAAGCTTTCTTGGTTCATTTGACAGGTTGATATTGGTTCAGAGGTCAGTTTACAGGGGAAACTCTGCCGAATTTTTCCCAGGAAAGTAAACTACTGTGAAGCGTAGCTATGGCTAGATCACATGACACTGCTCTTTAAAATATCAAGAAGCTGGATGGAACCAATTTCCCATTGTAGAAGAAGCAGATTTGGCACGTGTTGGTACAAAAGAAGCAGATAAAACCTATAAAGCTCGAGGGGATAAAACCAGAAGATATGGACGAAGATGAATGGAGCGAAATGGATGAATTGGCACTTTCTACCATTATGTTGACTTTGGCAGAAAGCGTTTACTTCAATGTAGCAAACGAGATGTCGGCTTATCAAGCATGGTTAAAGCTGAGTGATCTTTATGAGAAGCAGAGTGGAGCTTCACAGGTATACTGGCTTAAGAAGCTTGTTGACTTGAAGATGAAAGAAGGGACACCTATGTCCAATCATCTGAATGAATTCAACACAATCTATAGTCAGTTGTCAGCTCAAGGTGTCAAGTTTGATGAACCTGCTAGAGCTATGTTCCTCTTGATCACATTGCTAGAAAGTTGGGACACTTTTCGCACAGCTTTGAGTAATTCTGCACCTCCAGATGGTTTGAACATAGCAGGTGTAGAAGGAAGTCTGCTTACTGAAGAAACCAATAGCAAGACAATGGACAAAGGCAAAGGAACAGACTTAGTTGTCAGGGGAAGGACCAAAGAAAAGTACAAAGGTGGAAAGAGGAATCAGTCTCGTAGCAAGTCCCGCAGTGCTAAAGGCAAGAGTGACATAGAATGCTACCATTGTGGCAAGAAGGGTCACATGAAAAGAGACTACAGAGAATGGAAAGCAGAAAAAGGCAAAGAGAAAGATGAAGACCATGGTGAGAAGAACAAGTCCTCAGTGAAGATTCAAGAAATAAATGTGACAAACACTGTTGCAGAGGATGACAGTCTAGTGTCAGGAGACATCTACTTCTTGAAGAATACAATGGACTCAGCTCTTCTTACAGCATCTGATGGAAATGCACTGAGTGACTGGATTATAGACTCAGGGGCATCACTTCATGTGTCTCCAAACAAGGAGTGGTTTACCTCTTATGTGACCACTAAAGATCATGTTCGGATAGGCAATGGCAGACATGTGAGATCTTAGGTGTTGGAGATGTCAATTGAAGTTTCAGAATGGCTCTTCTTTCACGCTGAAGAGTGTGAGACATGTTCCTGTAATTACAAAGTTTCAGAATGGCTCTTCTTTCACGCTGAAGAATGTGAGACATGTTCCTGTAATTACAAAGAGCTTGATCAGCACAGGTTTACTTGATGATGTTGGCTACGTCACCACTTTTGGACAGAACATGTGGAAGATATCCAAGGGTTCTATGACAGTAGCACATGGAGTAAAGTCTGGAGGACTTAACATGATTTATGTATCAAATGTCTCTAAAAATGTAATCAATGTAACCGAGCAGCGGCGAACGTTTCTTTGTGGCATAGCCGGTGAGGACATATGTCCAAGAAGGGAATGGAAATCTTGTCTCGTTCTGGTTATTTTCCTGGATTTTCATTTAATGATTTTGAATTCTGTGAACATTGTCTGTATGGTAAGCAAACACAGCAGCCACATAAGCATAGAAGCAGTAGAAGAGATACACAGTTGGCACTTGTTCATAGTGATTTGTGTGGACCTATGCCTAACCTATCTCTAGGGGGAGCTTCTTACTTTATGACATTTATAGATGATGACTCGAGGAAAGTATGGGTTTACTTTCTCAAGCACAAGGATAAAGCGTTTAGTGTTTTCAAAACGTTTGTGACACTTGTGGAAAATCAGAGTGGCAAGAAGCTTAAATGCTTACACTTTGACAATGGTGGAGAGTATGTTTCAAAGGCCTTTCAAGACTTTTGTGAGTCAAAAGGTATAAAACTTGAACTTACTGCTCCTTACAATCCTCCTCAAAATGGTGTTGCTTAGGACCATACAAGAGCAGGTCAGAAGTATGTTGTCTAATGCACAGCTGCCAAATGGGTTTTGGGCTGAAGCTGTATCAACAGATGTTCATCTTATAAATAGATCTGCTAGCAAGGTTTTGCAGAAGGATTTAGTGGCAGAGATGGTATGGTCAGGAAAGCTGCCCTCATACAAGCATCTCAGAGTCTTTGGGTGTGAGGCATATACTCACGTTGCAAAGGAATTTAGGAACAAACTTGAGCCAAAGAGTAGAAAGTGCATCTTTCTAGGCTATGGTAATTCTGGTGAGATGGGGTATAGACTTTGGGATCCCGAATCCAAAAAGGTTATCCGCATCAATGATGTTCACTTTAATGAAGCCAAATATCATTCTAAACCAGAGAGGGTTGAGGAGATTAGAAGATTTGTCTTCCAAGAAGATGGACCTGCACGTGCAAGACAAAATGTAAGGGCTCAAGAGGAGCAAGGACAGGATAGAGTGGAACCACAGGTTGTGGCTGAGCCTGAGCCACCTATTGTGTGTAGATCTGGACGTGTCACGCGACCTCCTGATAGGTTTGTTCCATCTATGAACTATGTCATGTTGACTGATTGCAATGAGCCTTCATGTTACAAGGAAGCAGTGCAAATGAAGGACTCCGGGAATTGGCAATTGGCCATGCAGTCAGAGATGACAGCTCTGCATAAAAACAAGACATGGAAGCTAGTTAAATTACCACAGGGCAAAAAGGCTCTACCTTGTAAATGGGTTTACAGGTATAAGATCACCGCTCATGATAGTCAGCCAAAGTACAAAGCAAGGATTGTTGCCAAGGGCTTTAAGCAAGAACAAGGCATTGACTTTGATGAAGTCTTCTCTCCGGTGGTCAAGATGACTACATTGAGATGCTTTCTTGCATTGGTTGCCATATTAGATTTGGTGTTGCACAAAATGGATGTCAAGACAGCGTTCTTGCATGGTGATTTAGATGTGGAAATTTACATGCAGCAGCCAGAAGGGTTTGTTGAGAAAGGAAAGGAAGATTGGGTATGCCAGTCGTTAAAGAGTCTTTATGGTTTAAAACAATCACCGAGGGCATGGTACCATAAGTTCCACAAGTTTATGCTTTCTCAAGGCTACAAACATAGTGATTTCGATCACGGTCTATATACAAAGAAGGCTAAGGATGGCAGTTGACTGATCCTTATTTTGTATGTGGATGACATGTTGATTGCTGGCAAGCACTTGGAAGAAATTTCAGCTTTGAAGTCAAAGATGGCAAAATCGTTTGACATGAAAGACATGGATGAGGCAAGTCATATACTTGGCATGCGCATTGAGAGAGACACATCAAAGAAGTTGATTTGGTTATCTCAAACAGAGTATATTGACAAGGTTTTGCAACGTTTCAATATGGAGAAGGGAAAGGCATTGAGTGTTCCATTGCCACCATATGTGAAACTTAGCAAACAAGATTGTCCTGTGTCTGAGGAAGAACAGGCTAAAATGGATAAGATTCCATATGCGTCTGCAGTGGGTAGTTTGATGTATGCAATGATTGCTACTCGCCCAGACATTGCATTTGCAGTGGGAGTAGTAAGTCGATACATGTCAAACCCAGGCAAGAAACATTGGGAGGAAGTGAAAGGAATATTGAGATACCTGAAAGCTAGAAAGAGTATGCGTATATGCTATGGGAGTTAGGAGCTAAGTGTAAAGGTTTTTACAGACTCAAATTATGCAGGTGACTTAGACAACCGAAGGTCTACGTCAGGGTATGTCTTTACATTGGCTGGTGGAGCAGTATCATGGCATTCTAGATTACAAGATTGTGTTACTCAGTCTACTACAGAGGCTGAATATGTTGCAGCATCAGAGGCATGCAAAGAATCAATTTGGCTTAATCGACTAGTAACAGATTTGGGAATCAAAGAAGAGATGCCTGTTTTATATTGTGATAGTCAAAGTGCTATACAATTGGCTCGCAATCCAGTTTATCACTCAAAGACAAAGCATGTGGATGTGAAGTATCATTTCATCAGGGAAATGCTCGAGGATAAGCAACTTCAGCTTGTCAAAGTTCACACCACAGAAAATCCTTCTGATCTACTTACAAAAGGACTTCCCTCAGAGAGCTTTGCGCATTTTCTCAAGCAGTTAGGTGTAGGGTAGTACATCACTTCTCTACATCTCTTGTATATTAGCTTGTATAGTAGCTTCTCTCACACTTAAAGTACCACATTGGACTTTAAGTGGGAGGTTGTTGGGGTATAAAGCCCAATGTGGTCGCCCAGGTAAGTGGGCGGGCTGCCAGGTATGTACACATATTCTTTTGTGAAAACCTAATAAGAACTCACTATGCTCTACACATTACAGTAGAGTGAGTTCACAATATCGTCGTGCTCTTCTTCTCGCACTCTCTCTCTCGCGTTGCACTTCCGCTCGTACTCCTTCAAAACAAAATGTTGAGTAGAGTAGGGATTTATGAAGCATATGTTGTTTGCATATGAACATGCTAATTCACCATGTAATGAGTGATATGTTGCCCACCCCACTCCAATCCAGCAAGGCTGCTTGAAATGATGTGAGCTTACTTTTGTCCCACGAATGCTGCTCAATGTAGTGGAAGATTTTATCAAGTGATCTCCACACATTTGCCTTGTCATTCTAGATTGTCCCACCACCAACATTGTCTTTAACCACTCTATGTAATTATTTCCATTTGTTGAACAAGTTTCTCTTCTCCTCTCTATCAGACTCTTTGAGGCTAAACCCAAGAAACCTTCTGGTCTTCATGACGCCTATTGACACTTCCTTCGTACCTTGTAACAACCTTGAGACATCTTAGGGTCCTCTTCGATTTTGACATTGCCTCCATGCAAAGTAATGTCTACGATCACTTCCTTAGGAAGAGGATGGGGTGTATGAGGGCCTCTTTATTTTCCATGAGCTTATGGAGGTGATTAAAATTTTTAAAAATAGGTGTACTCCATGTGTGCAAGAATGGTGGGTGTGTAAGAGATGTGTAAGAATGGTCAAAGGATGTACTTCCCCCCTCAAAAAAAGAAGGTGGATAATTTTATGATTTTTGGCCTTCCATAACTCCCACATATGATCTCTAATTTGAGTGGAGATCATAGATTTGCAATCTACAGTTGAGCTCTGTCCATAGATATGCTACATGATATGGTTTTACCCGCTAGATTTTAAATTCCATTTTGGGGAGAAACTTTGAATTTAAATAAACTAACCGTTTTGCCTGTTTGAATTCAAAAGCTATCCTTTGATTACTTTCTTAATACTAAAGGTTTGACTTCCTTAAATTGCCAAATAAAGAGGTCCGGCCCTCCTAGTCCCCATTCTCTTCCTAATGTTTCATTTATTATGTAGAGTGCATGGAGTGTACAAACATGAACTCTACACAGAGGAATATCAAACACTAGCTGAAAAGATTTATCTTGAAGATGTGTGTTAAGAGCTCTACTCCATTGCACATTCTCAAGAGATTGTGCATCGGCCATGCAGTATAAACATGGATTTTCCACAGATGCACTGTGTGTTATGTTGTACATGCACTAAGAGTCTTTAAGTCACTTACCATGTGCCATCTAACTTTGTAGTCACCAAGTCCTTCCACTGAAAGAACACCTCCATTTCTTTGGTCCTCAGTGATGATAGAAGGAATTTGGGTTTGACTAAAAACCCAATGGAGGATTTCAAAATCTTCTTTATCAACCTATATGTAAAAAAAGAAACATAAATCTAAGAACCATACATGCAAAATTTTTGTTGTTACAGATTGAACCAAGTATACCTCAAATAAACCTAGCATCGAAATATTATTTTTGGACTGCATGCTAAAATATTGTGGGTCCTCTTTGGTTATTGATGGATCCAAAACTCTATTCATGAGGGTAATAGTGAATCTCTCTAGCTTCATGTTCTTCAGGGCCTTGTACTCATCAAGCTTCAAAGAAAGCTTGAGAACCCCATTTCACTCCTCTTGACTCATATCAAAGAAGTGAACTACATACATTTGCAATGCTTCAAGATCAACAAAGAGGTTGTTATGCTTGTTATATTGTACCTCTCTCCCCCCCTTGCCTATGAATGTTGCTTCAATATGGAATGGTGATCCAAATTTCTCAAACAACTCATCATTTACGTGTCCATGTGCAACCTTTACATGTGATGGCTTTGGAAGCAATGATCCTCACTGTAATTTATTTTGATACTTTTAGCCAATGCTTTGAAGAGAGCCATGTATTCCATCTGCGAGATGCCATTCTCATCCATTATTGCTTACACTTCCATTGGCTCAAGCTGATTCTCCTTCATGAAGAAGATAAGGAACCTCTCTTTCAATTTATCAAATTTCTTTTGAGTTATCATCTCTTCAACTGCATGTTTTGGAACTAGACGGTTGTAATGCACACCGTCATTGAAACCTACTCCTTTTGAGTTTGGATGTAGCAAAGTCCTGCAAAGAAATCACCATGCATTATGATCAATAATAAGAAAGTGTAAAGCATATATATGATACAAAACCAGAACAAAACTTTGAGTTACCTTAAAGCTCGTATTCATTTTTTCAAGATGCCACTATCAATCTTCATATTCTCTATGTTACATAGATCTTGTTTTCTTTCTTGATTCCCAAGCACGGTGTCTTTCACTACAAACATGTGATCTTCTTCTCAAGGCCATGGATTGTCTCTTTGTTTGATGAAGTCTTATGAGTGCATGCTTCATTCCGTTTCTTCAACTACATGTTCTTCATCGCTAGGAGGTTTATTTGCTTTTTCTCATTCAATCCTTGCATTTCCAAATGTTTAGTGTATCCCAGTAGCCCATCCTTGCCATCACCTGTGAAATGTGAAAGGTTAGTGATATTAGAAAAGGGAGGTGATGTATTTGTTGTAGGATCCTTTGGGTAAATAGACCCATCGGTCCACAAATCCAAATGATGTTCCTTGTTTGTCCTTCTAAGTTCTTTCTCTTGTTGGGATAAAAAAGAATCCTTCCTACGTTTTTGCAAATGGTGTGTACTCTTGCAATGCATCAACGTGAAGATGATGTGTGTTCTTTCTTTGGGTAAGTGTTGAAGATGAAGGGGTTGAGGATTGAAAGTTCAAATTGATGTTTTCATCTGGAAAAGAAGTGTTGTCCATTCCTATGACTAACAAAATATCTCAAATTTTGGCAGTGGAGGCTTGGAAGCTCGCATTTGAAATCACTATAGTCCCATGTTTGGAGTTGATAGAGTTCTTGTAGCTTATGTTTTTGGAGGGAAAGCTTGTAAATTGGTGTTTCGTATCATTATTCATATGATTATTTAGATTCCTAACAAGAGAACAAAGGACAAGAAAAAAAAATTGTGGCTACCTAACAATGAATGTCATTTTGGTTGTTTGTTGGTGTAAAAAAGCATCACCTACAATGTACTATCTAACATTTTTATTTTATCTCTCTAAGATGATGTGGAACTTCTTACATGGCCCAAAAATAAGTCCAAATTTCTCCTAATAAAAATCCACAATCAAGAATAAAAAATAAAAAATTGACATTGACATCTACGAATTGAGAATTGACAAAATTGAGAGTTGACGTAATTTGGAAAGTTCAATTTGAAAAATCTAAGATAGAAAATGTGCAAACTCAAGGTAGGAGTATGTTGGAATTAGGGTTGCAGGAAAACACACACAGCTTGGAGAAGACAAAGGAAGCTCATGGCACACAACTGAGAGTGTATTACTTAGTGTGAAATGGAAGGATAGATAGCCCTAGAGTGATGGGCGTATATACAATGCACGGGGGAAAAAACCTCTTGAAGAGGGAAAACATGCTTTGATGGTCCTAGTGTGTGTACATACATCACTACCACATGTATATGATAACAAATCTCCCATGGAATGATGCAGTGAACAAGAGCTGGCACATGAGTAAAGGGAAGTTCCATGCCCTGAGGACATGATTAGTCCACAAAGGGGAGTAAGCCCAAAGCTTTGCAGAAAGCTTTGAACTGCCCACAAGACAATGCCTTTGTGAAAAGATCTGCAAGGTTGTCCTGTGTTGGCACATAAGTCAAGTTGATCTCTCCTGCTGAGGGACTCTCCTTGACATAGTAGTAATGCACCTCAATGTGCTTTATGCGAGCATGAAAACTTGGTTCCTCGCAACTGCGAATGTGCTCTAACTATCAGTGTAGATAGTGTTGGCAGTATCCTGGCCAACACACAAATCAGCCATAAGGTGAGCCATACACACTCAATCATAGCTGTGAAGATTTCCCTGTACTCAACCTCACAACTCATAGTGGCCACAATAGGTTGCTTCTTGCTCAACCATGATATGCACGAACTACCAAGCATGAAACAAAAACCACTTATGGACACTCGCGTGTGAAAACAACTTGCCCAATTTGAGCTCAAGAAAGCATGTAAGTTTGGCAGCAATGATCCTCCCTTGGGAGAAGACAAGCCAAGATGTAAAGTGCCACTAAGGTAACGGAAAATCATCTTGATATCCTACTAACCTATGAGACTAAAAACTGAATATCTGGCCTCATGCTGCATACATAAATGAGGCATCCAATAGCAGTTTGGTAAAGAGTGACATCAACAAGATCACCAGCTTCATGAAGACTCAATTTCAAACTTGTTTCCATGGGAGTGGCAATAGGTTTGCAACCCTCAAGTCCAAACTTACATAGCAATGTCTCTATGTAACTCTTCTGACACAAGGCAGTATAACCATCACCACATTGCTTAAACTGGATACCCAAGTAATGATGCAACAACCCCAAATCTTTCATCTTAAAAGTAGCATTCAAATCAGCCTTAAATTCAGCAATATGTCTCTCATTTGGTCCAGTGATCAGCAAGTCATCTACATAAAGATCCATAATGAGTAGTACATTACCCTCACGCTTTACATACAATGTGCTTTTTGTTGGACTGTTTTACAAAATCCTTGTTTGACCAAATGAGTGCAAGATTTCTCATATCAACCACGAGGAGATTGCTTCAACCCATGCAAAGCCTTCTTACATCTACACGCTTTGTCCTCTTGTCCTTTCATGACAAAACCACGAGGCTGCATTACATAAACTTTCTCAAATATGTCACCATTCAAGGAAGCAGTAACAATGTCTGATTGATGTACATCCCAACCAAAATGAGTTGCCAATGCACATAGAAAATGAATAGTAGTCATACCACAAGTGGGAGCAAAAGTTTCTTCATAATCTATGCCTTTTTGTTGCGCATAGACTTTTGCAATAAGTCAAGCGTTATGGCAATCAACCTCCCCATATGGCGTGCATTTCAACTTGTAAACCCACTTTGTACCAATGGTCTTTTTGCTAGGAGGCAAAACACATAAAGTCCATGTGTCATTTTCTATAAGTGAATCATATTTTAATTGTACGGTAGCCATCCAATTTTTTGAATGTTTTGCTTCATAAGAAAAAAGAGGTTCCTAAATGTCATGTAAGCTAAACACAACCAAAGCATAACAATCTGATGCATAAGATACATGGCGAGAGCCTGAACGAGTACAACTAGACAAAGGTGCATCCAATTTACAATCATGCAATGTATGCACTAGCCATTTTGGCATACGTCTAGCCTGCTCATTTTCATCCCTTTCCTCATCAAGTACATCATGTACATCTGCATCAGTAATAGGTTGATCTGTAACATTTTTGGAAACCCCATAGGTTGTACATTTTCTTCAATGGGATTTACATACGAACTTCCACCATTGAAAAGAGGCAACAAAGTGTCATAAATGTCATGTGAGCTTACATTAATATCTCTAGTACATGATAGCAAGAACAAACATGTTTGACATGTGCTTCAAGACGCGGCAAAGAAGCAACCATATCAGATATTTGCAAACGCAACAAACTGGAAAAATGTAGATGCCCAAAACGTGCATGCCATAGTTTTGCATCTGAAACAGCCCTTGAATCTACAACTGCATTTGCAAAATTTTTCCCACACTTGTCATACAAGGTGAGCTTATACATCCCACGACAAAAAAGGCCAGATGCAACAATTTCATCACCAAAACTGAGATCATGATCTGTACATCTGTCATCCATAAATTTGACTACAAGTCCAAGTCTAGAAAGTGCAGATACAGACAAAAGATTCTTCTTGATCCCAGGTACATAAAGTGCATCAACAAGTGTGAAAGAACTGCCATTTGCAACAGTAAGCATAATCTTTCCAACTCTCTGAACCGGATAAGAGGCATTGTTGGCACAAGTGACTGAATTCCCATGGGGGACAGATTTGAGAGAGGTGAACAATTCATGATGTGAGGTAATGTGCTTTGTAGCACCACTGTCAAAATATCACACATTTGAATTTGTAGCAACTGACATGCATGCATCATGGACAACAAGATTGTAAGTGCACTCTACACTAAAAGCCCATTCTACATCAACATCAACATCACAACCTCCTTTCACAAAAGACTCAACAATGGATGCATTTGTAGTGGAACTAGCATTTGCAGTGGAACCACCCTCATTCTTCTTAGCCTCTTTGGCCTTCAACTTAGGACACTGCTTGATCAAGTGATCATTAGCTTTACAATAATGGCAATGCATCTTCTTTTTTCCCTTATCACCCAAATTTCCAGACGAAGTGCTACCAGCAGAAGCATTGGGAATAGAAGTTCTGCCACTCGCAGTAGACCATAAGAAGTGGTTGCATTGTTGTAACCACCCTTTCTTTGAGAAGCAATAAAATCTTGTTCAACTGCATGCTGTCTAGTCTTGTTCTTTCTGAAAAGTGACTCTTGCTATAGCAATGTGCATAATGCATCAAACTTGACAACTTCAGGATTTCCTTGGGTCATAAGTCTCCAAGTACTAACAAAAGTCTGGTAAGAATCTGGCAAGGCATTGAGAACAGTCTGCATAAGGGAACTGTCTGAAATGACTTCACCTATAGAAATAATTTGCTCAATGATATCCTTGACACCAGCAAGGAAAGTGTCCATATCATCTTCCTTATGCACAATCTTCGATTCCAGCTCTTTACGCAACAAAGCAATTTTTGCCTCATTGCAGCTTACATAAAGACCAGCCATAATATCCCAAGCTTGTTTTATAGATTTTGCTGAATGAATGTGAGGAGTAATGGTGCGCTTTACAGGCAACACAATCAACACATGAGCCTGTGCATCCTTTACATCCCAACGAACTTGTTCTGTTGTAGGCAAAACAACTCTAACGGCAGCAATCCTTGCAGCAAGACCCAATATCTCCTACATCCTTAGAACCAGGATGTACATCAATGCCCTGCACAATATTCTAGATGCCCTTTGACACAAGAACATGTTGCATCATGTAAGCCCACATAGGGTAATTGTCCCCATCCAACCTTTCCTCAACAGCAAACATCTTGAACACATTTGTGTTGTTGTTAGCCATGGAAAATGTATGCACCTGATGTGAAAACTGTCCAAAATGAGGAGAAACTGAGTGAGAGCAGCACATGCCATATAGCACAACCCAGAGTAGACCGTTTGGGACCTGTTATGCAGAAAACGGCACTAACAAAAAATCTGCACTAAATGACAAATTGCCTGTGCAAATCTGTCTGTAGTGGAAACGGAGGCCAAAATGAGCCCGAATCAAAGATCTGAGCAGACTAAGCTCTACGAGCACTCCCAAAAAATTTCTCAACCTTCCAACACTTTCCAAAGCTCACTGAAATCGGAGAAAGAGAGCAAGGGTGTGCTGGAGCTGTTGGCTACTAAGCCGCTCGGGAGGACACAACCTCATCTAATACCAATTGTTGGAATTAGGGTTGAAAACACACACAGGTTGGACAAGACAAAGTAAGATCAAGGCACACAACTGAGAATGTATTATTTTGTGTGCAATGGAAAGATAGATAGCCCTAGAGTGATGGGCGTATATATAATTCACAGGGGGAAAAAGATCCTAAACAGGGGAAAAATGCCTCGTCGGTCCTAGTGTGTTCACACACATCTCTACCACATGTATATGGTAATAGAATAGACCTCAACAAATGGCAAAGGTGGATGATGGGAGGGAACTTCGACAATTCTCGGCTATTTTTTAAGGTTTTTACGCTAGATTTCTTTGAGCTTTGTCAGTGCTCTTGCCTTTAGGTTGACTTGGATTTCAAAGGTGAAGCTGAAAATTTGTAAGTGGGAGTGCACTAAATCTAGGTTTTCTCGAGCGTTACAGGGAAAATTAGAGTTTTTGAGGCAAATCTCAAAATTTTGTAAGGGGGGTTACAATAAATCAAGTTGAGACATAGTGTTTTCTCCTAAAAACTTAGAAAACTTGCATATGAGAAATTTTAGGGGCAACTTGATTATATTTGAAGGCTTGTACACTCAATTTCTCTATCCTTTGTAGATTTCCTCAGCTTCAAATCTATAAATTAGAGATAAACTTCAAAATCTGTACGTGGGATTACACTAAATTGAGGATTTTTCAAGCATTTAGCTATGCCATACCTTTTTTGAAAAATTTAGAGGCATATTTACTCTATTTGAAGGTTTTTGCACTAAACTTCTTTGCATTTTGTAGATTCTCTAAAGGCTTAATTTATGTTCTCTAACCTTTACAGTTTTTTTTTAAAAATTTACGAGCTTGATTTGAATTAACTAAAAAATAATACATGCAGACCTTGGCATATCCTTTGCATAGGGGTCTCCAACTAATACAACATGTGCACACTATGACCCAAAACATATCCAAACATTTTTGCAAGTACACTATATTTCTATCAAGGACCTATCTTCTTCTTCTCGGTAAGCTGCTTCCTCCTACTTGATAAAAGCCTTGCAAAAAGAGATAGATATTAAAAAATTAATATAGGATTATACTAAACCTAAGTTTTTCCTCTAATCGCTCTGGGTGTCCTAACATTCAAATTAAATCTTATGAGTGTGTGGTCCTTCCTATGGATTGAGAGAGAGAGAGAGAGAGAGAGAGAGAGAGAGAGAGAGAGAGAGAGACCCTTTTCTTGGCACCCAATCCATTCTCTTTCTTTCTTTGCCTTAGCCCCGCCCCCCCTTCCAATCCCTTTCCTTAGGTCACGTGGCAAAGGCCTCCAGGTGCATTAGATATAGTTTAGAAATTTGTAGGTGGGACTATACTAAACCTAGGTTTTTCTTGAGCACTATGGTACACAATATATTTTTTCTATATTCAATAGTCCATTATCTATACTCTTTATAATGGAGTTTGAAAAATTAGAGGAAGGAGAAGGCCTCCACATGTTGTTTTTTGGTTGATTTGCATGGCTTGTTAGATCAATGCCGAAATTTATTGTTAAGTCCCTGCTGGGTCATCCTCCCTACCATAGACACATTAAAGAGCCTTTGAAAATTGGATGAATTAGTAGATTCTATGAGATTATATCCTTTTTCAATGAAAATAGTCAAAATTGTACGCCTGGCAACCTCTTGTCATCCCATGTGTGTGAAAGAGAGAGAGAGAGAGAGAGAGAGAGAGTGCAAATCATCTTTTTTTGACAATGTGCAGACTGCAGTAGTCAAAATTGTGTGTGTGTGTGTGTGTGTGTGTGTGTGTGTGTGTGTGTGTGTGTGTGTGTGTGTGTGTGTGTGTGTGTGTGAGAGAGAGAGAGAGAGAGAGAGAGAGAGAGAGAGAGAGAGAGAGAGAGAGAGAGAGAGAACTCTGACACTAGCAAGTGGACAGAGAAAGAGAAAGAGTGAGGTGGGTGATCGGGACCAAGACCAAGAACTTGATCAAGATATCAACTAATGATTATATAGAGGCGAACATGGTATAAGCACTACCAATTGGTGGGGAGTTCTTGGTAGTAGAAAATAGTGCTCAAGGCAATAGATATGCATGGGTTTTCTTGAGCCACTAAGAGTTTGTTCTAGTATCAAGAGAGTAAAGAGCTAACGGCTTAGGTGGGAGCAATTGTAGCCACAACTTGGACAGACTTTGTGTGTGTGTGTGTGTGTGTGTGTGCTCCAATAACAATATAGCATATACACCAAAGAATCCTTTCAAATTACAAAATACACTAGAAACTATGTCAATGAAAATGTGGTATAATTCCCATTCATAGTATAGAACAGTCTTTACACACAAGTACAAGAGAATCAAGAGGCTAAGGTATGTAAGTCTGTCATCTTCTAGCCAAGGAACTTTGAAAACCATAGTTGAGAAGGTAACCCTCACCTACACCCATGGAAGCACAACATATAGTTAGCATTAAGGTAAAGCTAACCATGACATATATACAAAGATGGTTTCATTTACAAGGGGTTGCAGGGAAACCATGTGGAGCCCCTTTTGCTTTGTAAGCTCTCATGAGATAAGACCGGAGACGAGTTTTATGAGGCAATTTAGCCTCTAACTGAGCCACATATACCTGTTTCTTAACTTTACAGAGTTTGGCATTAATTGCCGCTATTGTTTTTGGGGTCAGTGATAGTGCTCATATGTGTAGTCAATCAATACTTTGGAGTCACCTATAACACAAAGAGATTTTAGTAAGTAAGTCCTACACCTTCCTAGATGGAGTCAAAAACCACATAAAAGGTAGTAAGTATGAGTGATTAATCCCCCTTAATCATAACACATATAGGTGGATACTCCAGAATCCCCCAGTTATTCCAAAAGCCAAGGGAGTGTGCATAAAAATTGATGCAATAAGCAACCATATACGGCCTCATGAGCAGTCATAAGGTAACCATTTACAACCATATCTACCATATTCCACAACCCTTCATAACCATATTCGGCCCCAATCATTCTTAACCCTATTCGCAACCAACCATTCACAACCATATTCGGCCACGTGAGCAACTTTGCCAAAGATCTGTACACAAAACACTCAAACGGCATAGACCATATCTAAGCAAGAAAAGGTAAGCTCAATAACAAACCCAGAGGCACCTCATCAATAGAATAACTGCAACAGGACCCCCAATAAAATAGACCAGGCTGCTTGTCTTAAATCCCACAAGTAATCCAATTCTACCATGTAGGGTCATTCACCAAGTAGTAAGAAAAATTATATCATTACTCTTTAGCTAAAAAAGAAAATCAAGGCAACCATTATCCAGTATTGAAGGAGGGTAAAACATTTCAATGTTTTTTTTCTGCTCATATGCATGCCTATGTGACAGGTCTGTAAGATATACCTAAACTCAAAAGGGAAGTAAAAACCAGTGCCGCAAACACCAAAAATGTGCATGCCCATGATAAGTCAGTCATAAATTGAAAGCATTTCCTAAATTGAAAAGGCGAGTAAAAAAACCCAGTGCCGTAGATACCAAAGGGTCAGTGGAAGTTGCCAACCATATTCATATTCCCACTTAGTATAGCCAAGACATGCATGAGGTCTATTACTATATCAAAAAGTGAATCACAACACATCCAAACAGTTTGGATAGTAGTCCCATACCAGTGCCTAACTCACCTGAGATTGAGTCGAAGAAGCCAGCTCCACAATATCCTGCTTATCTTTGCCTTTTTCCATAGATCCAATCACTTTAACAATACACACCTTGGCAGGCAAAACCGTCACAATCCCAAGGTACAGACAAACACTCACTAGTACACACACAAACACACACCACAGAAGCACATATGTACCAATACTAAGTGAGCATGGAATCTCACCTTTTATAAGGTTTGGTGCCAATAGCCACATTCCTTCACAGTAGTATGGTGGGCTCAGCTTCATGAGGGAGAAGATTCATTAGCACCGCCTCGAACAGAGAAAGAGAGAGAGAGAGAGAGAGAGAGAGAGAGAGAGAGAGAGAGAGAGAGAGAGAGAGAGCACGCTATAGCATAGATCCTCCAGGAGGGAGCCACCGTATCATCAAGCGGATGAGGACAAGGTTTACAAAGCAGGACAACCTGCCCTAAACCCCATTGCCCTACTTAACTTCCAAGGGGTTAGGTACCATTAAGAATCCACCTACTGATATCCTTCTAGAAAATCACCTAGAGAATTCAAACCTTTTATTCACGAGGAATTTCCCAGGCCAATAAGTCCCAGCTAATTATACCTAGGAAATAGCAACAAGCCACTCCTATATACTAGAAGGAGTTATACTTCGTATAAATAGCAACATGTGTGTGTGTGTGTGTGTGTGTGTGTGTGTGTGTGTGTGTGTGTGTGTGTGTGTGTGAGAGAGAGAGAGAGAGAGAGAGAGAGAGAGAGGCATTGTTATCTTCCTAGAGTGATTCCAAGGACAACACTTTCATTCTCCTCACACATGGGCATCCAGATACACACACACCTACCTATATATGACTTTGTGTGTGTGTGTGTGTGTGTGAGAGAGAGAGAGAGAGAGAGAGAGAGAGAGAGATTCAGTAATGATGCTTTTCTTGGTCCCAGCAGGGTGTGGATCATGTACTAGTGGTTTACTATACATAAACAATATAATTAGCAGCTTAGGGCCTAATTTTCAACGTTTCATCAGAATAAACATTGTAGATAATGAAATCTACGCTCTTTATTTAGTTCCAAGATTATTATATCTTGATTAAGATTTCCTATTTAAGGTCTAAATTTTTTAATCCAAGAATCCTAAATTTTTCTCTCAAAATATATGAAAATAAGGGTAATTCCCTTATTTAACTTTGATTATCCTAACATAGGTCTATGATGTCTTATTTATTGGTAATTTTCAAGATTAATGCCTTGATTTTATAATCACTTTAACATGGTTAAGGTTCTAAATTAGCTTTTCTCTATAATCAATTTAAAAAATGTACTAAATCTTACAAATTGAAATTTTTGTATCTCTTTCCTTAATTGCAAGTTGTATTTGTACCAATTAATTACTTAACACCAAGAGTCTGTGCGCAAGTGGTTATAAACAACTTTTGGGTAATTCTTGTTCTTGGGTAATTCTTGTTCTCAAGAACATCCATAAATGAGCCATTCGAGACTAAGCCAAAGCAAGAAAATTTCCAAGGATGAATGCCCATGAACTTTTGAACTTGAAAGCCCATTTTTTTCAATCCTCTCGGAGTTTTCATGTGTTTAAGGGCTAGCATGAATAGAGGGGGACTAGGTCCAGGTCAAAAGTTGTAGCTTAAATCAATATGATTATTTGAATGCTTTGAATAAGAGTAGAGCGATGAACCCAAGAATCCATTTCGAATCAAGGGGGAACAGAGTGCCTCCACTTGTGACAAGTCAAATTTCCCAAGATCTTAAGTTGAAGTTCATGGAAAGATCAACGCCCATAAACCAAGTATCAAATATGGGGTAATGGCTATGTTGTGGACTTGTGGAGTCTAATGGCTTGTTTGACAGAGCGTTCCACCACCACCTTATTAGGGCTGTCTATTGTGGGCCACCACATGGAGTCATCGCGCATGAGATAAGGTTGCCCATTTGGTGTGAGAGGAGCACAAGGACATTACTACTAGCTTTATGGTGAGCTTGTTTGCTAGGAGATTTATATCGATGATTTTGAGTACTCCTTTCTCTCTAGTGAGAGAGAAAAGCTTCCATTTATTTGTGGCTGAGTTATAAATGTAGAGTTTATCGACCCATGCTTTGATTATCTATTCTAAGGGGGAGACGACAGGCTTTTTGGTATGGATCCTAGAAACCAGTCCATCTTTGAAGTTTGGTTCTTAAGTTGTCTATTTGGAGAATTCCAAACATTTGGCCTTCTTAGAGCCTGAGGCACTCCGCTTCTTTTAGAGATATTTCCAATGACCCAATTGGATTTTGACTTTTTTTTTTATGTCCCCCCTCTTCATCACTTTTTTTCATAAACGCTGGCTTCCCCCCCCCCCCCCCCCCTCCCTCTCCTTTTTTTTGGATTTTTTGCTCTTCCAATTTTTAAGATTTTATGGTTTGGGTTGATTGGTGCGCATCATTCTGCTAATATAATTCACTGACCATTGTAAGTTTTGCAAAAAAATATGTATTTGATTTTTCATCCAATAGGCGGCCCCAATTTTGGCAAGCTGGTGCAATAAGTAGAATCTATCGAGATCCTGCATGAATTAATGAAGGTCTGAGATGCTGCATGGATTAATCAAGCTGCTGCGTGTCACCCAGCCTTTGCTGTCGCGAGACACGTTGCAGCTAGGCTCGAGAGGCAGGCCTCTATTTTTTTGCAATGCGTTTTATTTTTGCGCTGTGCCTCACACCTACTCGTCGCTGGAGTGCTCTGCGAGTCATCGTCACACATACAGGTAAACAGCTCGACATCCTTGAGATTAAGTGCTTGGCTCTGTGTTTGGGTAGTGCATACGCCATCGTGTAGGTGCTGTAGCTGATAACGGAACGTATGATCATGTTGGGCTGTCTGTTTACAGACTGCGCGGTATTTGGGTGTGTCTACACGTACTGTTTAAGCTACTCTGTCTTTACACACTGCAGAGTATTGGTTTAGGTTCATGGACACACTACTGAAGTGAGCCTTTGTCTGAGAGCATGCTCGTTTTGTGCTTGTTGGTGGCGTCAAAGTAGCTGGCTTTAGAATTCATTTAGGTCGATGGGAAAATTATTCAAGTCAGTACTTCTCTGACAGCATGGTTGTTTTGTGCTTGTTGGTGTGCTCAGTAGGTGCGTTGAGAATGGCGAAGCTGAAGTCTGAGGCACGGGGAAAAAGGAAGCAACCTGGCACGAACACTTAGGGCTGTAACGTTAGGTCGTCGAAATTGAAGAAACCGGAGGCGAGAGTAATGGAAGTGAGTGTGACGATATCTATTGGTGGTGGTGACGTGGATGTAGGCTTGCTGGGCTGCATGCAATCATTTCTTGAAAGAGAAACTTTAGCAGGACTATGTGCATTGGAGAGAGGGGGAGCGCTGCTGCACCTTCACTTGCAAATGGTTATCCGTATTTGGGCAACTTCGTTGATCGCTGTCAATAGGAAGATAAAAGGATACTTGGGTTGGGCTAAGTCAGCACCTGTAGGCGCGATGGTTTTGTGCCGTGGCCTAAAGCAACACAAAATGCATACGTTTGAGGGCATGGTAGGGTACTGTTTAAAAGACCAAGATGAAGCACACTTTCAAAAAGTTGTTCACAATATAACCAGTGAAGATGTAAATGCCGGTGTAGAGCTATATAGATTATATGGTGCTGATGAATTGAAGAACAGGGTTTGCCTAACTCCAACAAACATCTTTGATAGAGCACTAATGTATTGGAAATTCAAGCTTCGACATCCAGCAGGAAATGAGTTTTTCTCCACACTGCACATAATGGTTAAGAGTGGCAATTATTACCCATCATCATGCTGGATAACTCCGTACCAAGGCCGTGGAATGCATCTTGCGAAGATCAGAGCATTGTGGAGGTGTATGATATACCCATCCACGACAACATATAAAGACATTTTGAATGTATTTGTTAGTGATGATCCCTATTTGAATAGTCAATCTCGTGCTAAGTGCTTTAACTCCCGTTTGCAAGAAACACAAAGGTATGCTTATCATAGTACAAGCACAATTATATTTCCTGTCAAGTTTTTGACAATGGCTACGTCTTTTGTAGTCCACCAACAACTGTAGTCAATGTTTTGATGTTGAACCGCCAATGAGAGATGCAGAAATAGGAGATGATTTTGTTCCACTTGTACACCGTGTTGACGTAACGACAGTTGCATAGTCTGGTCTGTTTGCTAGTAATAAGATTCTTAGTTTTGAATCTAACCAAAAAATGTAAGCTGATCATGATTTGTTTTTGTTGCAATGTTCAGATGGATGAAGAAGACGAAAGCCGGATGGTTCAGCTAAGCGAAACACAACCTGATGAGTCTTTTGCTATGGTGGAAGATACACGTATTGATAGGATAGAGGATGCTCTTGCTGCAATTTTGAAAGAATTACTTGGAGATGAAACAAGGAACACGCGTCAGCTACGGTTAGAAATTATTGAGGCGATACGAACTTCGAGAAACGCGATCAAAGAGTATGCAATCAATGTTGCAAATGTGCAAGTAACAAATCTCGAAGAAAAAATTTACTCATTGCACAAAGAACTAATCGCTTTGAAAGCGCAAGTTAACCGGCTTAACGCAATACTATCTAGGTTTTCGAATATTTTGAATCGTACCCAGAATACATGACGGATTACTATCCGAAGCTGTGGTGCTCTCTAATAATGTAAATGCCAGAAATTCTGTATATGTTTTGATCTTTTTGCTTGTACAAAAATCTCTACCTACTTCTGTTATAGAACAAATAGTGATCCCTTTTGTGCCAATAGTCTGTCGACAGCTGAATCATACCCAGAATACATGACGGATTACTATCCGAAGCCGTGGTGCTCTCTAATAATGTAAATGCCAAAAATTCTGTATATGTTTTGATCTTTTTGCCTGTACAAAAATCTCTACCTACTTCTGTTATAGAATGAACAGTCATCCCTTTTGTGCCAATAGTCTGTCTATACAATCTACAGAAGGTTCAGCTGGTCTTGCTTTCTTTGTCATGTCTGTGATGAGTACCGACAGACTCGCTATACACTGCATGCTTGGTCTAACTTCTTCTGTTATACGCTGCCTCCTTGGTGCGTCGACCTCCGCCTGGGCAATCTCATGCGTGCGAGCCAGTGTCCACCAGGAGTTCTTTTTTGGTTGCGCAGGCAAAAAATACACGTCAGCAGCATCTGCGCTGATTCTGTTTAATGCGCACATCGACCCAGTAGTAGGAAGGCTCACATTTTCACCCACCCATGAAAACCGAGCAAAACACCCTAAGACGGGTAAAATGCCCAACAAAACAAAACCTTGCGTGCCCCAAGTCCACTAAAACTTGAGATCCGTTGATGAATGTCCCTAGGCTATAAGGCATTTTCTTGGCTTGAGCATAGGCCAAGCTACAACCGTCTTGAATTTGCACTATTATGTGAGATGCCACTTTGTAGTTTGCGCAATGTTTCTCATGTCTCTCGTCAACACATGTAGTTTTTGTGCATGCCAACCTTAGATCAAAATGCCACATTATAGGTCACGTTTTTGGGCACATAAGATGCATCCATGTTGGTGAATGTCAACAAACCTAGTTCGGCGCACTTCCTAGTTCCTGTGTTGCTATATTTAAGCAGTTACTTGAATCAAGGTCATATTGGCAAATGGCACCCTCGACACTACACTACACATACTCATTTATTATAAAGGAGGGACAATATTGTCATCTATAAATTTTGGGCGAAATTTTCTTAAACCATAAAAATGAGTTGCCAACCAATGCAAGAATTTGCACATGCCCATTGCCTTCCTCACCTTACCTTTTACATGTCCAACAACTCCGATGAATCATAATATGCAAGATCCAAAATGAAATTCATGTGCAGAGTTGTGAAATATTGGTACATCGCATACATATTTTGAGATCCGTTGTTTAGTGGTTTACAATGATGGTTGATTGAAGTAACTTCCCTAGAGTAGCTACCCAACATATGAACTACCAAGTCATGGTGGCTTGATGTTCTTTTTGTGAGCACTCCTACAATGTACACTAGATCCAACAATTGTTCTCAGGGTGTCGAAGCCTTGTAGTAGAAGGACAAACAAAAGAGACGAGAGAGAGAGAGAGAGAGAGGGGGCGGGGGGGGGTGGCACATGGAGAAAACATTGGAGAGAGTGCCTAGTAGCTCCAAATGTTGAACTCTTATGTTACAAGACAAAGGACAACGATTGATATAGGTCTAAGACAGTCAAGTTGTTGGTCCAAACCCTAAACGTGCTTGAGATCCCTATCCTACATGTGCACATCTGGCCAATCACAACCAAAGGTCAGTCTTTGTGTGATGAGAAACCTATAAGTAGAAGGAAAATCATATCGAAGGTGAACACTAACACCCCTCCCTCTACAACAAGTATTGAGAAGCTAGTGAGAGAAATGCATGAAGTTTTATAAATCTTGAATGAATGAGCACCAAGCCAACAAAATGACAACCTATACTACAACACGAATGTGATGATGAACAACATGAAGATGAAACCGATCAAGTCGCACAAGGAAACAGAGGGGGTGGCTACCTATGGAATAAGTCACTTAAGAATTTTATAGAAAGTGACCTTTGTGAATGGCTCATTAGTGACCTAAGAGGAGCATCAAAAGCTCATTTGTGACAATCATATTTGAGATAGAGAAACACAGTGTAGCAACATTAGAGGAGGTAGAAAGGAGTATAATACGGGGACCCCTGAAGAAGAACACTTGGACCGAAAGGAGGGAAAGCTCCAACAATAAATCCAAGTCAAGAAGTCTCTACCATAGGAGAGAGGAAGTTGTCTAGAAGAAGCTAAAGCTGCAAAATTATCTACCTTTCCATGACAAACAGCCAATGTTGGGCCCAATAATTGTAAGAGGTCCTAGCAAAGTCCACCTTTGAGAGCACTCGGGGGTGTCCTTATAAGAAACCAACTATATCATGTGTGTTAAATTGGTTAAAAAGATCTTTGTACTTACATATTGTGAGGCGACAGAATGACCCTTTTTCCCTATTAAACTCACATATTTTCCCTCATTTTCAACTAATAAAACCCTTTTCTAAGAACGAAAAATAATTTCATTTCAAATAAATTTTATGAGCTAACGTATCCCTCCTTTATAATAGGCGTGACACCACCATAGAGTTTGCATTAACCTATCCATAGAGTTAGAGCACACCACCATAGAGTTTGCATTAACCTATCCATGAGAAATCTTGCAAGTGCAAGTTTATAGAGAAGCAATTCATAGGATAAAGCCCTCCTTTAAAAAAAAACAAAAGTTATGGAATCTATATCTATACTATATATAATTGAGTTTAAAATTTTCAAGGAAGGAGAGGGCATCCATGTGTCACTCTCTCCTTCATTTCAACAACTTCAAGAAACATTTGGTTTGAAATGTAAAAGTGAAGGGTAAGTAGCAAGTACTCTGATGGCAAAAAATGAAAACACTTCGATTTGACTTCTTACTTCTGTGAAAAAGTCATAATACTTAGTACTCATTAGGAAGAGGATGGGGTCTTTATTTGCCATGAGATTATGGAGGTGATTAACATTTTGAGGAATAGGTGCATGCTATGTGTGCAAGAATGGTGGGTGTGTAAGAGAGGTGTAAGAGTGGTCAAAGGATGCACTTTTCCCTCCTAAAAAGAGGGTGGCTAACTTTATGATTTTCGGCCTTCCATAACTCCTATATATAATCTTTGATTTGAGTGGAGATTGTAGATCTATAATCTACACGCTGAGCTCTTTCCATGGATATGTTACATGATATAGTTTTTCCAGCTAGATTTTGCATTTCATTTTGGGGTGAAAGTTTGAATTCAAATAAACTAACCGTTTTGCCTGTTTGAATTCAAAAGATGTCTTTTAAATGCTTTCTTAATACTAGAGCTTTCACTCCCTTAAACTGCCAAATAAAGAGGTCCTCCTAGGTCCCATTCTCTTCCTAATGTATATCTATATTTATACTATTTAAACTCTTTAGCAAGGCCATGAAGTTTCACTCGCCTTCAATTTTGAAGGATGATTACTTTCTGGCTTTCTAAAAGAAACCTTAGTGTTGAGCCGGGTTAGGCATACTTTCAATGTTTTCAGTACCATGATGGAGACTTAATTTAAATGTTTTCAATGTGACGATGGAGACTTATCTTAAATGTTTTCAATGTGACGATGGAGACTTATCTTCAGTTCTAAAATAATAAAATGGATCTTTTTATTTCACCTTTCATTTCACATGTGACATGTGTTGACTTCTCTTGCGTTAACCTTGTATAATTCTTATAAATTCTATAGATACACACACACACACACACACACACACACATATATATATATTTATTTATTTATTGATGATTTTTTTTAAATTTCACAACCTCATATTTTTTATTTTTCTTGCATTCTATTACTTAATTCTAATCAATATTGGGGAAAGTCTCTTTTATTTTGTTTTAGAATGCGCACATGACCCTTCACTTTGTTTTTTTGTAAAGAGTGGCTCTTCTTCGCATTTTGAAGGCCGTAAAGAACACTGAGCACTATATGGCATAGGCGTGGTTAAATGGGATCAAGGGTGGAGGTGACAGATCATGACACACATGAATTGTAGACCATGTGATCGGCACCAAATCAATTTGCACATACAATGTAATGCATAGGAGTACCATGATCTTCAATGAAAGCATGTGAGTGTGGTCGTTAGAGTCCATGCCTTGAATAGGACAGGTGGTGGCTTTGACATGCAAGGTGCGAGGCAATCTTGACTAGCTCAAATTTACTTGCTGGCCTAAATTTACTTTTTCGCCTTGAGTTTACTTGATAATCCAAATTCAATGATCGGAATGACCCCCAATGTCAATCCCATTGGAATGTGCCCGGGCTAGATTGTGCGGAGCATAATGAACTCCCTTTTCCTTTCTAGCCTTGAAATTTATACTTGAGCTTCAAAAAATGTAGAACTTTCAAAGATTTCACGTATTATATAATGTTAAGCTAAAATCTCGCACTTGACACCTTCATGTATAATTTTTCTTCTAGCCCCGAGAATGTGCACATTGCATGTTGTAGTTTTGCACAAAGGGTTAGAGTCAAACAATCTCGGAGTCGATTGGCGCTACCTACACCTTATGTGGGATAGCATGAGTGTGTACACACACACACACACACACACACACACACACACACAGGGGAGGGGGGGGGGGGGGGGATGGGTTTCTCGAATAGGACCTGCCAAAAATATTTTTTCTAATCGAAGAAATCTTAAAATGATAAGTTGCACAATAAAACATGCTTTTGAATTTTAGGTTGCAATTTGAAGAATTGATAGTATTGACACTAAAACTTGTAAAATTTAGCCAATTTTCTTTATCCGCAAGCTTGGAATCTAGCAAAAAAATTGCAATTTTAGAGGCAAAAATACACTAAACTAGAGGGGAAATAGGGAATCTCAAATAGCCCCAAAATAGAAGAGCATGATAGAAGTATAAAAGTTGAATGCCTACTACATCCACGATCACTCTCTCACCATCCCGACCACACCTATCAAGAATCTGCTACACCCTTGCATGGGACACTGGTGTGCGTGTGTGTGAGAGAGAGAGAGAGAGAGAGAGAGAGAGAGATGATCCCTAGAGGCATCCATGTGTCACTTAAAGGGTTATTGTACTTTTCTTTTTGAATAAAGAAACTCCAGCTTTTAAATTTAATACTTCGATATTTATTATTAAGCTTGAGAAATCCTGAAGCACTGAAGCCTTCCACGCATCAAAAAGTGTTCTCTCTCTCTCTCTCTCTCTCTCTCTCTCTCTCTCTCTCTCTCTCTCTCTCTCTCTCTCTCGTGCACGTGGGTGAAGGACCAATTTTTTCAGAAATGTAGAACCTCACAAGCATTGAAAATCAAGATGGCTATCTCCCCTATTCCCATGACACAATGAGCATTTCATTAAGAATAGATTCCTAATGAACATAGCAAGAGTGCTTGGATGGAGAGAGAAACAAAAGCATAACACCTAGCTAGATAGGCATGAACAATATTTCAAAAAGAGAGAGAAATTAAGCCAATCCATGTGAGCCATCTCATTGATTGTTCTAAGAATCTGGAAGGGACCATAGTAAACTTTTGCTAGCTTAGCATAGTACTTTTTGTGTCCCATAGGATTCTTGCCTATTGTGTGCCTTAATCGAGGCTTGGAAAATTTAAGCAAGACCCAATCATTTTGTTTAAAGGCTTGAGCTCTTCTGTGCTTATTAACGGAAGCCTTTTGCCTTTGCTGTGAGATAGAGATAGCATCCTTAATCTTTTGGAAAGATTCTTGTAGGTCTCGACTATACTCATCTGCAGCAAAGATCTTTCTGTGTATCTTAAGTAGCAGGGGACTTTTGGATCTTCCCTCAATTACCTCGAAAGGTGATTTTCTGGTGGAGGTATGTACAATGTTATTGTAGGCATACTCCACCAACGATAAGTACTTATCCCATTGGGACCTTTGATCTACTTCTTCTACATAGGCTTTTAGTAGATCAAGAAGTGTTAGATTAGCTATTTCACTTTGGCCATCTATTTGTGGGTGATAGGCCGAAGAAACGTTTAGCCTTGTCCCTAAATTCTCAAAGAGACCCTTCCAAAAATTACTGGTCATTATAGGATCTCTATCTAGCACTATGGAAATTAGCAAGCCATGGTACTTGAAGATTTGTGATATAAAGAGGGATGCCATTTGATGGGATTTGATAGTCTTTTTGACAGGTATGAAATGTGCTTGTTTGCTAAACCTGTCTACTATCATCCATATTCCTGTATTCCCATGGATATACTTCGGGAATCCAAAGATAAAGTCCCTGGATATGCTCTCCCACGGTGAATTAGGGATTCGCAAAGGTTGAAGCAATCCAGGTTGCTTCTCTCTATCAAACTTCATCTTTTGGCATACTACACATTTTGAAACATACTGTTGTATGTTTGCTTTCATGGCAGGCCAATAGAAATATGTTTCTATCCCTTTTAGGGTAGAATGAATCCCTCTATGCCCCGCATAAGGAGGATCATGAGATAAATACATTACTTAATAACATAGTGAGTTAGTAGTGCATAGTCTATTGCCATAGAGAAGATAACCATCTTGTAGGGTAAATGGTTCTTCTTTCTTTCCTAGTGCGAGGGCTGAAATCACATCTCTAAGAATCGGGATCAATAGCGTATTCATCTATCATAAAAGATAGATCATTGTGAGTTTCTATGGAAACCGCATTCACTCTTGATCGTCTTGAGAGTGCATTCCTTGATTATGATTTCTAGCAATGTGAGAAATATGAAAATGAAATTGCGAAATAAAATTTTCCCACCTCATATGTTTGTTAAATATCTTGGTCTACCATGGAGTACTTAAGGCTTTGGTGATCCGTCCGCAGAATGAAAGGAGAACCCAGTAAATAGTGCTTCTACGAGTCTAGAGCATGTAGAACTTCTAAGACTTCCTTCTCATATATGCCTAGGATTTGGTGATCCGTTCGCAGAATGAAAGGAGAACCTAGTAAATAGTGCTTCTACGATTCTAGAGCATGTAGACCTTCTAAGACTTCCTTCTCATATATGCCTAGAGCTTGCTCAACTGGGTCAAGCCTTTGACTTTTGTAGGCTATGGCGTGCCCTTCTTGGAGCAAAATAGCTCCAAGGCAATCACCACAGGCGTCACATTGGACCTCAAATGGATTTGAGATATCCGGTAGTGTAAGCACAGATTGAGAGATAAGATTTTATTTATGTTACCATATACATGTGGTAGTGATGTGTGTGAACACACTAGGACCGCCGGGGCATTTTTTCCCTCTTTAGGAGGTTTTTTCCCCCGTGCATTGTATATACGCCCATCACTCTAGGGCTATCTATCTTTCCATAGCACACTAAGGAATACACTCTCTATTGTGTACCTTGAGCTTCCTTCGTCTTCTCCAAGCTGTGTGTGTTTCTCTGCAACCCTAATTCCAACAATTGGTATCAGAGCAGGTCACGTCCTCCCGGGCTTAGTCGCCAGCTGCTCCAGCACACGCCTGCTCACTTTCTCCGATTTCAGTGAGCTTTGGCAAGCGTTCGCAGGTCGAAAAATATTTTGGGCGAGCTCGAAGAGCATGGTCTGCTCAGAATTTTGATTTGGGCTCATTTCGGCCTCCGTTTCCACTACGGGCAGTACTGCACAGGTTATTTCGTCATTTTGTGCAGATTTTCTGTCAGTGCCGTTTTCTGCATAACAGGTGCCTTATAGTCTTCTACGGTTTGTGCTATATAGCACAAGTTGTTCCCGCTCCATTTCTCCTATTTTCGGGCAGTTTTCACATCAGGTGCAGCATTTACCATGGCTGACAACAACAACACAGATGTGTTCAAGATGTTTGCTGCTGAGGACAGGTTGGATGGGGACAACTATCCTATGTGGGCTTATATGATGCAACACGTTCTTGTGTCAAAAGGTGTCTGGAACATTGTGCAGGGCATTGATGTACGTCCTGGTTCTGAAGATGTAGGCGATATTGAGGATGTTGCAGGTCTTGCTGCAAGGATTGCAGCTGTTAGAGTTGTTTTGCCTACAGCAGAACAAGCTCGTTGGGATGTTAAGGATGCGCAGGCTCATGCATTGATTGCGTTGTCTGTGAAGCGCACCATTATTCCTCACATCCGTTCAGCAAAATCTGCAAAACAGGCTTGGGATATTCTAGCAGGTCTTTATGCAAGCCGCAATGAGGCTAAAATTGCTTTGCTGCGTAAAGAGCTAGAGTCGAAGATTATGCATGAGGAAGATGATATGGACACTTTCCTTGCTAGTGTCAAGGATATCAATGAGCAACTCATTTCTGCAGGTGAAGTCATTTCTGACAGTTCCCTTGTGCAGACTGTTCTTGATGCCTTACCAGATTCCTACCAGACTTTTGCTAGTACTTGGAGACTGATGACCCAAGGAAATCCTGAAGTTGTCAAGTTTGATGCATTATGCACATTGCTGTTGCAAGAGTCACTTTCTAGAAAAAACAGGACTAGGCAGCGTGCAGTTGAACAGGCTTTTATTGCTTCTCAAAGAAAGGGTGGTAACAGTAATGCAGTCACTTCTTATGGTTCTGCTGCGAGTGGCAAAAATTCTGTTCCTAATGCTTCTGCTGGCAGCACTTCGTCTGGCAATTCTGGTGATAAGGGCAAAAAGAAGATGAGTTGCCATTATTGTAAAGCCAATGATCACTTGATCAAGTCGTGTCCTAAGTTGAAGGCCAAAGAGGCTAAGAAGAAAGAGGGTGGTTCCACTGCAAATGCTGGTTCCACTACAAATGCAGCCATTGTTGAGTCTTCTGTGAAAGGAGATTGTGATGCTGATGTTGATGCAGAATGGGCTTTTAGCGCAGAGTGCACTTACAATCCTGCTGTCCATGATGCATGCTTGTCAGTTGCTGCAGATTCACATGTGTGGTATTTCGACAGTGGTGCTACAAAGCACATCACCTCACATCGTGAATTTTTTACCTCTCTCGAGTCTGTCCCTCATGGGAATTCAGTCACTTGTGCCAACAACGCCTCTTATCCAGTTCAGGGAGTTGGAAAGATTGTGCTCACTGCTGCTAATGGCAGTTCCTTCACACTTGTTGATGCACTTTATGTACCTGGGATCAAGAAGAATCTATTGTCTGTATCCGCACTTGCTAGACTTGGACTTGTAGTCAAATTTGTGGATGACAGATGTACAGTTCATGATCTCAGTTTTGGTGATGAAATTGTTCCATCTGGGCTTTTGTGCCGTGGGCTGTATAAGCTCACTTTGTATGACAAGTGTGGACAAAATTTTGCAAATGCTGTTGTAGATTCAAGGGCTATTTCAGATGCAAAACTTTGGCATGCACGTTTTGGTCATCTGAATTTTGCCAGTTTGCTGCGTTTGCAGAAATCTGATATGGTTGCTTCTTTGCCGCCTCTTGAAGCACCTATCAAACATGTTTGTGAAGGCTGTATTCTGGGTAAAATGCAGCGTTCTAAGTTTCCAAAGGATGGTTCAGTTAGGGCCACATGCAGGTTGCAGCTTGTGCATAGTGATGTTTGTGGGCCCATGCAAACTCCGTCCTTGGGCAATTACCTGTACTTCGTGACTTTCATTGATGATTACTCCAGGCATGCATGGGTATTTCCGCTTAAAGCAAAGTCCGAAGTTTTTATGTGCTTCAAACAATTTTTGGCTATGGCTGAAAATGTCTCAAAATGTACTATGGGCACCCTCCGTTCCGATCGAGGGGGGGAGTATATGTCTCATGAATTTAATGCATTTCTGGCTAGTCGTGGGATAAAACACCAATGTACAGTGCCTTATACACCTCAGCAAAATGGTGTTGCTGAGAGGAAAAACAGGTCACTAACGGAAATGGCACGATGTATGGTCAAAAGTCAAGCTTTGCCGCATTCTTTTTGGCTTGAGGCCATCATGTGTGCCACTTATGTACTTAACAGGTGTCCTACGAAAGCTTTGCAGTCTATTACTCCATATGAAGCATGGCATGATAGAAAACCTTCTATTGAGCACATGCGTGTTTTTGGCTGTTTGGCATATGCTTTGGTGCCACAAGTGCAGCGCAGAAAATTGGATGATAAGGCTGTCAAATGTATTTTTGTTGGTTATAGTGCTGAAAGCAAAGGTTACAGGTTGTATCATCCGCAAACAAAACGTATTTTGGTTTCACGGGATGTAGTGTTTGTGGAAGATTCTGTTCAACCCTTGCTGTCATGTACTAGAGACAGTAATGTAAGCTCACAGGACATTTATGACACTTTGTTGCCTCTTTTCAGTGGTGGAAATACGAATGTAAGTTCCAATGAGGCAAATGTACAGCCTATGGGGGTTTCTGAAAATGTTTTAGAACAGCCTATTACTGATGCAGATGTACATGATGTACTTGATGAGGAAAGGGCTGAAAATGAGCAGGCTAGATGTATGCCAAAATGGCTGGTGCACACTTTGCGTGACAGTAAATTGGATGCACCTTTATCTGGTCGTACTCGTTCAGGCTCTCGCCATGCATCTTATGCATCAGATTGTTATGCTTTGGCTGTGTCTAGTTTACATGATGTTGAGGAGCCTCTGTCTTTTGATGAAGCACAGAATTCAGAAAATTGGATTGCTGCCATGAAATCAGAATATGATGCACTTATAGAGAATGACACATGGACTTTATGTGATTTGCCTCCTGGCAAAAAGGCCATTGGTACGAAGTGGGTTTACAAGTTGAAACGCAAGCCGGATGGTGAGATCGATCGCCATAAGGCTCGACTTGTTGCAAAGGGTTATGCACAACAAAAAGGCATAGATTATGAAGAGACTTTTGCTCCCACTTGTCGTATGACTACTGTGCGTTTTCTATGTGCATTGGCAGCTCATTTTGGTTGGGATGTACATCAATCAGACATTGTTACTGCTTTCTTGAATGGTGACATATTTGAGGAAGTTTATGTAACGCAGCCTCGCGGTTTTGTCATAAAAGGACAAGAGGACAAAGTGTGCAAATGTAAGAAGGCTTTGTATGGGTTGAAGCAATCTCCTCGTGCTTGGTATGAGAAATCTGACACTCATTTGGTTAAACGAGGCTTTCGTAACAGTCCAACAGAAAGCACATTGTATGTAAAGCGTGAGGATGATGTATTTCTCATTGTGGTTCTTTATGTTGATGATTTGCTGATCACTGGACCAAATGAGAGACATATTGCTGAATTTAAGGCTGATTTGAATGCTACTTTCAAGATGAAAGATTTGGGGCTGTTGCATCATTACTTGGGTATACAGTTTAAGCAGTGTGATGGTGGTATTGCCTTGTGTCAGAAAAGTTACATAGAGACATTGCTATGTAAGTTTGGACTTGAGGATTGCAAACCTATTGCCACTCCCATGGAAACAGGTTTGAAGTTGAGTCTACATGATGCTGGCGATCCTGCTGATGTCACTCTTTACCAAACTGCTGTTGGCTGCCTCATTTATGTATGCAACACGAGGCCAGATATTCAGTTTGCAGTCTCGCAGGTCGGCAGATTTATGCATAGCCCAGGGTCTAAGCATTGGCAGGCTGTCAAGAGGATTTTCCGCTACCTTAGTGGCACTTTACATCTTGGCTTGTTTTATCCCAAGGGGGGATCATTGCCGCCAGACTTACATGCTTTTTCGGACTCAGATTGGGCTGGTTGTTTTGACACGCGAGTGTCCACAAGTGGTTTTTGTTTCATGCTTGGCAGTTCATGTATATCATGGTTGAGCAAGAAGCAACCTATTGTGGCCACTTCGAGTTGTGAGGCTGAGTACAGGGCAGTCTTCACAGCTACGGTTGAGTGTGTATGGCTCAGACGCCTTATGGCTGACTTGGGTGTTGGACAGGACACTGCCAACACTATCTACACTGACAGCCAGAGCGCATTGGCAGTTGCGAGGAACCCAGTTTTTCATGCTCGCACAAAGCACATTGAGGTGCATTACCACTATGTCAGGGAGAGGCTCTCAGCAGGAGAGATCAGCTTGGCTTATGTGCCAACACAGGACAACCTTGCAGATCTTTTCACAAAGGCATTGTCTCGTGAGAAGCTTGAAGCTTTCCGCAAAGCTTTGGGCTTACTCCCCTTTGTGGACTGATCCTGTCCTCAGATCATGGCACTTCCCTTTACTCATGTGCCAGCTCTCGTTCCCCGCATCACTCCAGGGGGGATTTGTTACCATATACATGTGGTAGTGATGTGTGTGAACACACTAGGACCGCCGGGGCATTTTTTCCCTCTTTAGGAGGTTTTTTCCCCCGTGCATTGTATATACGCCCATCACTCTAGGGCTATCTATCTTTCCATAGCACACTAAGGAATACACTCTCTATTGTGTACCTTGAGCTTCCTTCGTCTTCTCCAAGCTGTGTGTGTTTCTCTGCAACCCTAATTCCAACAATTTAAGCTTTTCAAAAGCATTGTTCTCCTTGGTGGACCATATATACCTACCATTCTTCTTTGTTAGGTCATGTAATGGTCCCGCGATTTGTGAGAACTTTTCTATGAAGCGTCTATAGTATGCACACATACCTATAAAGCTTCTTAGTTCATGTAGATACAATATTCCACATGAAGAATACACCCTTGCGTGCAAGAGATTGCAAGAGGGATCCCTTTGCCATTGAAAATCTTGTCCCTAGAGGTGGTGGCCAGATAACCATGGTGTGAACGACCATATGTAACTACCTACGCTTACTATAGCAAGGTGCTCATGCTCGCATGAGACATGCTTAGTCTGGTCCTATCTTGCATCCCCCATATTCACACCACATTGGTGGAGGAGATGCGCACATAGACAGTTATAAGAAGGTCCTTCTTGTTTTGTTTCTTGCTTGACATGCACATCCATGGCATATCCTACAAAGAGCCAGACTAGACAACACATGTAGCATCTCAAAACTCACAGTGGCATCATGTATTTCCCGTAGCTCAACTCTTTTTGCATTAACTCGTAACCCTATCCCTAGGCTAAACTTGACACAGATGCCTTCAAAGTCGGTTATCCTCAAGAGGGCACGATCAGAGCTTTCTATTGATTACTCAAAACCCTTTGTCCTTCCAAATATTGATATGTTTTTGCTTGTCTTTGCTTGCCTTCGACGGGAATCAAGTAAAACAAATTGCATCATTTAACCAATGTAGAGAACAAGTGAGGCTCCCCTCCCTCATTTGCTAATATTCTAGTTTCATATGAACACCATGTGCCCATCATCATAGATTCTTTGAATAGTTCATGCACTAGCTTGTGCTGTTCTTCCATAGACTTTGCTAGGACCTCTTACAACTATTGGGCCCAACATTGGCTGTTTGTCATGGAAAGCTAAGGTAGATAATCTGCAACTTGAGTTCTTCTAGACAACTTCCTCTTTCCTATGGTAGAGACTCCTTGACTTGGATATGTTGTTGCGTTTTTCCTTTCTTTTTGTCCATGTGTTCCTCTCTACGGGTCCCCGTATTATACTCCTTTCTACCTCCTTTGATGTTGCTACACTGTGTTTCTCTATCTCAAATATGCTTGTCACAAATGAGCTTTTGATGCTCCTGTTAGGTCACTAATGGGCCATTCGCAAAGGTCACTTTCTAAAATTCTTAAGTGACTTATTCTATAGGTAGCCACTCCATTTTTTTCCTTGTGCGTCTTGATCGGTTTCATCTTCATGTTGTTCATCATCACATTCGTGTTGTAGTAGAGGTTGTCATTTTGTTGGCTTGGTGCTCATTCATTCAAGATTTTTAAGAATTCATGCATTTCTCTCCCTAGAGGGAGGGGTGCTACTGTTCACCTGTTGTAGAGGGAGGGGTGCTAGTGCTCACCTTTGATATGCTTTTCCTTCTACTTATAGGCTTCTCATCGCACAAAAACTGGTCCTTGGTTGTGATTGGCCACATGTACACATGTAGGATAGGGATCCCCGGAACGTAGAGGGTTTCGACCAACAACTTGACTGTCTTAGACCTATTTCAATCGTTGTCCTTTGTCTTGTAACATAAGAGTTCTACATTTGGAGTTACTGGGCAATCTCTCCAATGTTTTCTCCATGTGCCTCTCTCTCTCTCTCTCTCTCTCTCTCTCTCTCTCTCTCTCTCTCTCTCTCTCTCTCTCTCTCTCTCTCTCTCTCTCTCTCTCTCTCTCTCTCTCTCTCTCTCTCTCTCTCTCTCTCTCGTCTCTTTTGTTTGTCCTTCTACTACAAGGCTTCGACATCCTGAGAACAATTTTTGGATTTAGGGTACTCTGATACAATGTAACATTTAATGGTCTAGTAACACTAGACAACACATGTAGCATCTCAAAACTCACAGTGGCATCATGTATTTCCCGTAGCTCAACTCTTTTTGCATTAACTCGTAACCCTATCCCTAGGCTAAACTTGACACAGATGCCTTCAAAGTCGGGTATCCTCAAGAGGGCACGATCAGAGCTTTCTATTGATTACTCAAAACCCTTTGTCCTTCCAAATATTGATATGTTTTTGCTTGTCTTTGCTTGCCTTCGACGGGAATCAAGTAAAACAAATTGCATCATTTAACCAATGTAGAGAACAAGTGAGGCTCCCCTCCCTCATTTGCTAATATTCTAGTTTCATATGAACACCATGTGCCCATCATCATAGATTCTTTGAATAGTTCATGCACTAGCTTGTGCTGTTCTTCCATAGACTTTGCTAGGACCTCTTACAACTATTGGGCCCAACATTGGCTGTTTGTCATGGAAAGCTAAGGTAGATAATCTGCAACTTGAGTTCTTCTAGACAACTTCCTCTTTCCTATGGTAGAGACTCCTTGACTTGGATATGTTGTTGCGTTTTTCCTTTCTTTTTGTCCATGTGTTCCTCTCTACGGGTCCCCGTATTATACTCCTTTCTACCTCCTTTGATGTTGCTACACTGTGTTTCTCTATCTCAAATATGCTTGTCACAAATGAGCTTTTGATGCTCCTGTTAGGTCACTAATGGGCCATTCGCAAAGGTCACTTTCTAAAATTCTTAAGTGACTTATTCTATAGGTAGCCACTCCATTTTTTTCCTTGTGCGTCTTGATCGGTTTCATCTTCATGTTGTTCATCATCACATTCGTGTTGTAGTAGAGGTTGTCATTTTGTTGGCTTGGTGCTCATTCATTCAAGATTTTTAAGAATTCATGCATTTCTCTCCCTAGAGGGAGGGGTGCTACTGTTCACCTGTTGTAGAGGGAGGGGTGCTAGTGCTCACCTTTGATATGCTTTTCCTTCTACTTATAGGCTTCTCATCGCACAAAAACTGGTCCTTGGTTGTGATTGGCCACATGTACACATGTAGGATAGGGATCCCCGGAACGTAGAGGGTTTCGACCAACAACTTGACTGTCTTAGACCTATTTCAATCGTTGTCCTTTGTCTTGTAACATAAGAGTTCTACATTTGGAGTTACTGGGCAATCTCTCCAATGTTTTCTCCATGTGCCTCTCTCTCTCTCTCTCTCTCTCTCTCTCTCTCTCTCTCTCTCTCTCTCTCTCTCTCTCTCTCTCTCTCTCTCTCTCTCTCTCTCTCTCTCTCTCTCTCTCTCTCTCTCTCTCTCGTCTCTTTTGTTTGTCCTTCTACTACAAGGCTTCGACATCCTGAGAACAATTTTTGGATTTAGGGTACTCTGATACAATGTAACATTTAATGGTCTAGTAACACTAGACAACACATGTAGCATCTCAAAACTCACAGTGGCATCATGTATTTCCCGTAGCTCAACTCTTTTTGCATTAACTCGTAACCCTATCCCTAGGCTAAACTTGACACAGATGCCTTCAAAGTCGGGTATCCTCAAGAGGGCACGATCAGAGCTTTCTATTGATTACTCAAAACCCTTTGTCCTTCCAAATATTGATATGTTTTTGCTTGTCTTTGCTTGCCTTCGACGGGAATCAAGTAAAACAAATTGCATCATTTAACCAATGTAGAGAACAAGTGAGGCTCCCCTCCCTCATTTGCTAATATTCTAGTTTCATATGAACACCATGTGCCCATCATCATAGATTCTTTGAATAGTTCATGCACTAGCTTGTGCTGTTCTTCCATAGACTTTGCTAGGACCTCTTACAACTATTGGGCCCAACATTGGCTGTTTGTCATGGAAAGCTAAGGTAGATAATCTGCAACTTGAGTTCTTCTAGACAACTTCCTCTTTCCTATGGTAGAGACTCCTTGACTTGGATATGTTGTTGCGTTTTTCCTTTCTTTTTGTCCATGTGTTCCTCTCTACGGGTCCCCGTATTATACTCCTTTCTACCTCCTTTGATGTTGCTACACTGTGTTTCTCTATCTCAAATATGCTTGTCACAAATGAGCTTTTGATGCTCCTGTTAGGTCACTAATGGGCCATTCGCAAAGGTCACTTTCTAAAATTCTTAAGTGACTTATTCTATAGGTAGCCACTCCATTTTTTTCCTTGTGCGTCTTGATCGGTTTCATCTTCATGTTGTTCATCATCACATTCGTGTTGTAGTAGAGGTTGTCATTTTGTTGGCTTGGTGCTCATTCATTCAAGATTTTTAAGAATTCATGCATTTCTCTCCCTAGAGGGAGGGGTGCTACTGTTCACCTGTTGTAGAGGGAGGGGTGCTAGTGCTCACCTTTGATATGCTTTTCCTTCTACTTATAGGCTTCTCATCGCACAAAAACTGGTCCTTGGTTGTGATTGGCCACATGTACACATGTAGGATAGGGATCCCCGGAACGTAGAGGGTTTCGACCAACAACTTGACTGTCTTAGACCTATTTCAATCGTTGTCCTTTGTCTTGTAACATAAGAGTTCTACATTTGGAGTTACTGGGCAATCTCTCCAATGTTTTCTCCATGTGCCTCTCTCTCTCTCTCTCTCTCTCTCTCTCTCTCTCTCTCTCTCTCTCTCTCTCTCTCTCTCTCTCTCTCTCTCTCTCTCTCGTCTCTTTTGTTTGTCCTTCTACTACAAGGCTTCGACATCCTCAGAACAATTTTTGGATTTAGGGTACTTTGTAAAACATCAATCCACCATTACTTGGTAGTTCATATGTTGGGTAGCTACTCTAGGGAATTTACTTCAACCAACCATCATTGCAAACCACTAAACAATGGATCGCAAAATATGTATGCGATGTACCATTAATTCACAACTCCGCAGATGAATTTCATTTTGGATCTTGCATATTATGGTTCATGGAAGTTGTTGGACATGTAAAAGGTAAGGTGAGGAAGGCAATGGGCATGTGCAAATTTATTGCATTATTTGGCAACTTATTTTTATGGTTTAAGAAAATTCCCCCCAAAAATTATACACGACCATATTGTCCCTCCTTTATAATAAATGAGCACGTGTAGTGTAGTGTCGAGGGTGCCATTTGTCAATATGACCTCGATTCAAGTAACTGCTTAAATATAACAACACAGGAACTAGGAAGTGCGCTGAACTAGGTTTGTTGACATTCACCAAAATGGATGCATCTTATGTGCCCAGAAATGTGACCTACAATGTGGCGTTTTGATCTAAGGTTGGCATGCACAAAAACTACACGTGTTGATGAGAGACGTGGGCAACATTGCGCAAACTACAAAATGGCGTCTCACGTAATCGTGCGAATTCAAGACGGTTGCAGCTTGGCCTATGCTCAAGCCAAGAAAATGCCATATAGCCTAGGGACATTCGTCGGTGGATCTCGAGTTTTAGTGGACTTGGGGCACGCAGGGTTTTGTTTTGCTGGGCATTTCACCCATCTTGGGTGTTTTGCTCGATTTTCATGGGTGGATGAAAATGTGAGCTACACTAAAATGGATGAAAAATCATAAACATATTAGCAGAATGGTGCGCACCATTCAACCCAAATCATAAAATCTGTGGATGAAAATGTGAGCTACACTAAAATGGATGAAAAATCATAAACATATTAGCAGAATGGTGCGCACCAGTCCACCCAAATCATAAAATCTGTGGATGAAAATTGGAAGGGCAAGGGCTTTCGGAGAACGCAAAAAATAATAAATTGCCCCACATGGGAAGGGGTGGGCTGGGGCATCCGTTAAAAAGGGGGGGCGTGGAAGACAGCGTTTATGAAAAAAATGATGAAGAGGGGGGACGTAAAAAAACGCATTTTCCTAGGCTTGCTCGCATGGCTCTGCGCCTGCGGTTTTGGCAGCAAGGAGGCCCCTCGACGTCCCGTACATACTGTAAATAAGTGAGGTAGGCGGGGAACTCGCCACCCACGACAATCCACAAACCGAGAGAGAGAGAGAGAGAGAGAGAGAGAGAGAGAGAGAGCGCTGTCTGATCTGATCTGTGAAGGGGGACTTCTTCAAAACCTTGGTGTGTGGTGTTGCGTGGATGGCCGCTTGGGTGTAGTCCTTAATTATTCCCCTCAAACAAAATAATTGTCTTCACCTTGAGATGATTCAGCTGGGCTGCGCACTGCACACAAGTTTAGTTGGCCAACTTATTCTATAAACAACATCAGCATGATATGTTTGATAGTAAATTAATCTATTCTCAACTTAAGTCTGTTAGGGAAAGGTTTCTCTTCTCTTCAGAAAGGTTTCTCTTTCTTCTCTCTCTCTCTCTCTCTCTCTCTCTCTCTCTCTCTCAATCAAGTGTGGTAGATTGGCTATGCCATTTCCCTCAAGAATGACAGCTCTTGTGTTCAACTCTCGTCGTCGGCTAGATCTTTAAGGTCTCTTGGGATAGTTTCCTACGACGTTAATTAAAACTCTCTTCTTCTTCTTCTTCTTCTCTCTCTCTCTCTCTCTCTCTCTCTCTCTCTCTCTCTCTGTGTGTGTGTGTGTGTGTGTGTGTGTGTGTGTGTGTGTGTATCTTATGGGTCGGCACACACTACATTTATAGCTCAGCCACAAGTTAATGGAATCTTTTCTCTCTCACTAGAGAGAAAGGAGGACTCAAAATCATTGATATAAAGCTCCTACCAAACAAGCTCACCATAAATCTATAAGTAGTAATGGCCTTGTGCTCCTCACACACAAAATGGGTGACCTTATCTCCTGCACGATGACTCCATGTGGTGGCCCACAATAGACATCCCTAATAAGGTGGTGGTGGAACGCTCTGTCAAACAAGCCATTAGACTCCACGAGTCCACAACATAGCCATTACCCCATATTTGATACTTGGTTTATGGGCGTTGATCTTTCCATGCACTTCAACTTAAGATCTTGGGAAATTCGACTTGTCACAAGTGGAGGCACTCTGCTCCCCTTTGATTCAAAATGGATTCTTGGCTTCATCACTTCGCTCTTATTCAAAGCAATGAAATGGTCATAAGGATTTAACCTACAACTTTTGACCTAGACCTAGTCCCCCTCTATTCATGCTAGCCCTGAAACACATGGAAACTCTCAAAGGATTGAAAAAAATGGGCTTTCAAGTTTAAAAGTACATGGGCCATGGACATTCATCCTTAGACATTTTCTTGCTATGGCTCAGTCTCGAATGGCTCATTGATGAATCCATCACACTGCTCATTTTGATTGCTAACTAGTCCAAAGTATCTAATTGTGGAACCCAGTTTTTCTCCTCTAGTTTCCCATATTGTCATAGCATTGGTCACATCTGGCCATTGCCTACTTCTAGCCACTAGAGGACTAATCGTGGAACCTAGTTTTTCTCCTCTAGTTGCCCATATTGTCTTAGCATTGGTCACATATGGCCATTGCCTACTTCTAGCCACTAGAGTTTCCTCATGGGTACAAGCATGAGCCACCACGATATTGTACTTTGTTCCATGGATGTCATCTTCAAATAACACCTCATAAGCATCAACGAAGACATGTCTCTTATTCTTCATTGCTTATCTCTTAAGAGAGAATCTATTCATTTGTTTGCAATGTAATATACCCATCATTATGAAGAGGTAGCTCAAAAACTTGAAATCTCTCTTTTTCTTTCTTCACTGCACTATACAACTTGGTTTGGATCGGCATTGAAATTCTAATGCCAACCATGCATTGAGAGGTGCAAGGAAATTCTTGTGTGATGCATCTAATATTATTAGGGCGACACTACTTCGTGCAGATTGTTGTGTTAAAGGATTCTTGTAAAACTCACAATTGTCTTCGTTTATCATGAATCTATCTGCACCCTTGTTGATTTGAATGACCTCTTATTCTCCCATTAAAGCTAGACAGCTCTACTACAACTTATTCTCCCATTAAAATCAGAAAGCTATATCAAGTCAAGGAGCACTTCAAAGTCCAATTAGTACCAACTCAAAATATGAAAAGGTTTCCCGCTTGCTAGTTGTTCCATTGCTGGGAGTGCACACAGTACGACAAAGAGAAAAATTTCCACTAATAAGGCACAAATCCATGTCACACTTTAGAAAGATTTAGGTTTAGTGGAATTCCACTTATGAATTTTTGAGTTTATCTCTCGAATTCAATTCTAAGGTGATAATTTATCTCTCAATTTAGAGAGAGAACGAGAATGAGAGAGAGAGGGAGGGAGTGAGAGGGGAGAGAGCAGTGTGAAGAGAGAGAGAGAGAGAGAGAGAGAGAGAGAGAGAGAGAGAGAGAGAGAGAGAGAGAGAGAGAGAGAGAGAGAGAGAGAGAGAGTGAGGGGGTGTGAGAGAAGGGTCGGCCCGCCATATGTGAAACAGGAGGGGGGGTTGGTGAGGTGGCGAGAGAGTGTGTGAGGGAAGTGTATATGGCGGTCTGCTAGAGGTAACAAAACAAGAGGAGAGGAGAGGGGGTGAGGTCGAAAGAATGTGGACGAGAGGTGTGCACTCCTTGCCGCACTGTCGAAGCAAGGGACTTGCCAATACACCGTGTGCGAGCCACAAACGGCTCCAAGCACACAACAAGCCTAAACTAGCAAGCTCAAGAGAACAAAGGGTGTGTCACTCACCGCTCTACGCTCGCCTTCGTGGTGGATTCCTCGCCGCGATGAAGAAGAAGCTGCAGTCGTGCCGCGCTCAACCGCTTCGCCACCGTCGTGCCTTCGTAATGCTCGATCGCACACACACTCTCCCTCTCTCTCTCTCTCTCTCTCTCACACACACACACACAAGGAGGTGAAGAAGAAGAAGATGGAGATGGAGCAAGAGCACTCTTCTATTGCACAAATGAAAGAATGAGTAAAAATTAGGTTTAGTTGGCTTTTATAGGAGCTCACCCCATTCACACTTGGGCGCCCATGCTTAGCCAACTAACCCTAGCTTGTTCGTGTTAGAGTGCGCCTCTCATCGGCGATCACTCTTACCCTTTTCCTATTGGTCCTACAAGCCCGGTACCTGACTCTAAATAATACAACGTTTATAGATCATAGGGTGTCCGTGTGCCGTGAGGGTTAACATGCCCCCCTTCCTGATGTAGATTCCGTCCTCGGAAGCTATTGAGTTGAAGCTGGTTCGTCGAGGTGGAAGAGCATTTGAGATAAATGTCCTTAGCCTTCTTCAGTCACTGCAAAATCAAACAACATTGGCACAGTAATGGCATTCTCTTAAAAAGCATATGCTGTTTTAGGTAGACAAATTGATTGGTAAAAGAATTTCAAACAATTTGGTAGCAATGAACATTAAATTGCAATGTAATCAAATGCATAAACAGATGTAAAGGTAAAAAATCAAACAAGTCTGGGGTCTCTAATTTGACGGTCGAAAGGTACTAGAGATCGAATATTAATACCATGGGTAAGCTTCTTAATTTTCAGTGGTCAATTAAGTTGTTTAATCGCGAGAGCCAAGTATTCATGTTCTAGGGCTGACTAGAGGCTATATCTAGAAGACTTTGTAGTTAAGCTACCATAAAAGGAATTTCTCATGAAATCATCGCCTGACTGATTACTTTTTCTTTGACCCCCCAAAGTCTTTTCAGATTGATTCAATTATGATCTGTGTGCTTATTTTGTATGCCTTGGGTTTTTTGCTTTTCAAGGAAAAGCGCCCACGCTGGGAACCTCTAGGGCTCTAGTACCATAGGCGATACATGTGAGTGAAGTACCAATTTAAGCAGGGATTTCTCTTCCAGCTTAAAATTTTACATTGTGGCACTTTGATTTTTGCTTGTTCATTTTCAGCATTTAAATTTTGTAACTTTGGGGGGTCATATAGCACTCTTACCCTCCCCAGGCTCATCACATTAGTAAACTCCCTTTATAATACTTAAACTAAAGGTCAATAGGGTTAAGCCCACTAGAAAGCCCTAGTACATTTCATACAATGCTGCCTAAATCGGATTAAGAACCTAAGTAACCATTGATTATTAGGAAGGCATTCCCCATGGTATTAAGAGAAGATTTCTAATACCTAGCTTGGTCAAACTAGCTTAGTCAGACTGCTTGATTTTTAAACCTAGACAAGTGATTATGACAAAACATTACATTGAATTAAATGTTTGATACTAAGCCAATGCGCTGAATATTATGCTACCAATCACAATCAAAGCAGACAAACATAGATGCAAAAAGATAAGGGCAATGCTAATGGACAAGAAACACCTGTTTGTGTTGATGGTCGCGCTTGATATGAAGGTTCCATGAAGATCCAAATCCTATCAATAGTAACACGCTCCTGTACACACTAGGAAACAAAAACAATACCTCTAGGAGGCACATCAGTGGGAAAAGAGAACTTCGCTAATCTCTCAACTCTAAAACAGAAACACTCCTATTGTACTAATGTTACCTACCCTCCATCACTCAAGTGATGAGGATCAAAGGTGTTTTATGGCATAGGTTTCTGTTTCACTGTACCAGATGTGACATGTGTAGGTCTGAGTCAATGTTTTGACTTTTAATGTGCATACTTGTTTGCTAATTGCTCTTGCTCTTTATTTTTATTTATTTTTTTGTGAGTATAAAGCTTTATATGTACATTCCCTAAGATCGGGAGATATAGAGGTCAGGGAAAAAGGTTGAGAGGGAAGCAAGTGAATGATGGATGTCCACAAACACTCCCCCCTTCCTTGGGTAGATCATATCGTTTGAAATGAGCTTGTCACCCTTTGAAACCAATTGTTCCAGTTGGTAATAGGTGAGGATTTTTGCCAGTAGTTTTCTATTACCCTAGGTGCCTCGTCAAGTTGCAAGGGTGGTAAGGTACTCTCCCAGGATTGAACTTGAAGTGGTTCATTAGGTGATTCTTGAACACTGGGAGGTGTGGGTTCTTTTGTAGCTTCATGGAGGTCCACTACTATAGATGGAGGCTGTGTAGAAGCTTTTACCTCTATGGATGTATTACATGAGGAGCTAGAAGCTTCATGGGACTCCCCCCTTCCTGAGCTAGGTGGAACAAATCTTTCTTTCTTTGGTACCCAAACTAGCTCGGGAGCGGGTGTGTAGCATTCTGTGATTTTTTTCTTTTCACGATCATTGATTCGTTTTGGAGCTACGGGATTGGGCTCACTTGGGTCAGGTGATAGGTAAGAGCACAATCTACGTTTTGGCACCCAGATTTGATCATTTCCTTGATAGTAGCCTTGGGCTTCCAATAGTCGTTTAGGGATCCATCGCAACATTTTCTTACTTTTATTGGAGCGAGTGGTACGTTTCTTACAAGGCTTCTGTTTTTTAGCACTAGCTATGGTCACTAAAGAAGCTTTAGGGACCCACTTGTATGTTTTCTTCGTTACATTAGGATGAGTCTTGTCGGAAGCGATATGCATTGCTTGTAGCATATTTAAGGGTATAGGCATTTCATCCCCCTCAGGTGTTACCCAGGTCGTCCCCCTATTTCCCCAAGTGTCTATGGTTGATGCTAGGTGGACCCAATCCACATTGTCCGACTCAGTCATCCCAGGTAGGATATCCATATAAGGAGAATCTTGGCCAATGTCTGTATCCTTCTTACAAGTGTAACAATATTGTAGTGGGGCCGAGTGAACTGTGGTGTCAGAGCGATGATCAATAATGGTTTTACTCCCTAAGGGGTGTACCTTACCAGTCACCAAATCCACTCTAAGGACAGAGTCTTGGAATTGCAAATAGACATGATTTTTAGACCAATCATGAACCATTTGTGCTTCCCTCATGAATGGTCGTCCTAAAATCATTTCATATGACATAAGGTGTTTAGAGAAATCCATTACAATGAACGTATGTCGTACCTTGTGTCCTAGAACTTTGATCTTAAGATCCTTGAGCATCCCCATAGGTTTGGCTATGGTACCATTTGCCATCTTTACCACAATGTTAGTAACACTGAGGCGGGGTTTTCCCATGGATTCCCAACAATCTTTTGTAACGATGCTAACTCCCGCACCACCATCAAGAATTCCCTTTATAGTTAATCCCTTGGTAGTGATGGGTAGGGTCGCATTAGACTCGTCGCCTTCAAAATACTGCCCTAATTCGTTAATGGGTACCTCGATCACAGACTCGTGTCCATCTAAGTCAAGTGATTGCACATGATTTTCCTCATCAATCATAATCGAGTCAGGCCTATTTGGTTGCGCAAACTGCGGTAATCCCGTTCGTAGCTCTCCGTTAAGGAATGCTCGAAGTGCAAGGAATAACTCAGGATCTCCATACAGCTTTGCTATGATCGTGGTTCGGACCTCAGAAGACATGAAGTCCACTAGTTTGGCAACATTCATTGGCGTTTTGCAGGGTGTAGGTCCTTGACTAGGAACTGGTGAGGATGGAATCTCATATTCCTCAATGGGATCAGGTATTCCTTCGTTAAACATCCTTTCCAACAAGAAGGGTGTATGCTCACTTTCTGATGTCCCGTCCTCACTCCCTTCTTGGATGATACTAGATATGGCTAACGGTCTATGGTTCATGTGGGGTGGATGAACTTGCGTGGGAAACACTGTGTCATGAATTTTGACATGCATGGGTTCTGGTTCTAGTTTCCTTTGAGTCTCCTCCACTAAACCTCTTAGATGTTTCACCTGCTCAATCTCGTCTACTGGGTTTGGGTACGTCCCAATCTTCTTTTTACGATTCTTCCCTTTTTGCCCCTGCGGTTTATCTTGGGGGTCTTGGATTGGATTTGGAAACACTTGTGGTGTTTTCAGAGGCTCTTTATGGTTTTCTCTTATTCGGTTTTCATTTGGTTCCATGTTACGGTTTTCTTTGTCGGTCTTTCCCTTTGTGGTATTGGTTCTAGTCTCCATTGTCTCGACTGAATCTGAATCATCCTCGAGGTCATTCATATACACGGGGTCATCTCCTGTTCCTATGTTTGTTTTGGAACTTGGCTTTGAATTTTCCGTATTCTGCGACTTCTTCCTTCGTGTCTTCTTTTTCTTTGCTTGGATAACTGACGCGGTATCTCTCTCTTCGAGGATATGTCCTGGCCCTTGAAGCATGGACCGTGTAATCGCATAAGCGGGTGCGACGGGTGGTATTGGCGATGTCACACTAGCAATTTCGACCAAATTCAGGGGTGTGATTTTAGGCGCATTTGGGTTATAGGGGCATTGGGCAATCAAGTGATCTATGCCACAACGATTACATGTGAGTATTGGCATTGCAGACGTGCTCCCTTGATTCATTTGCATCTGTGCAGCATTCTTTTGCAGCCTAATAGGGCACTCCGCTGCTCGATGTGGTCCACCACACTCGTAGCATTGAAGAGGTGGCCTCCTAGCCTGGGTGTTGATATTTTGACCTCTGGATGCGAGAGCAGCAGCTTGATAAACCGGCTTGACTTGTCCCCAACAATCTTCCATGTAGTATATAGGACACTCTTCCAATGTATCAAGTCCGTAGGCAATACTAGTGTCTATTTCCTCCTCACAGCCATCTGCATAAGCATTTGATGGCTCGCAACCCACTTGGTTCATAGGGGCGACTCTTGGATGCGGGGGCTGCGGTCCTAGCACAGGAGGTGGTAGCGGTGTAGCTTGTACAACATTTTGAGATCTAGGGACCATGTGTTGCGGTAGTTGCTCAACAGGTGGAGTAGGCATCAATACAGGAGCTCGAGGCGCATCCGTCCAGGCTACAGGTGGTCTATTTGCCATCATACGTTTGATCATTAAACAATCCTTAGCTTGGTGACCATACCTACCACATGCGTTGCAAGTTCCATTAAATTTTACTCTAAACGTAGGGCACTCACTAGTGCTATGTGGACCTAAGCAAATGGAACACCATTGTTGCTCCCTTCTTGGATACATGTGACTATTTTGAGGGGGTCGATTATCCTTAAGAGACTCTTGGATTGCCTTGGTGAGGTCTGTCAAGAATGTCTCAAATACCTTTGGCTCATTGGCAATGGGCTTTGCAGTCATGGGTTCATACTCAATGGCTTGTGAGCTAGTGGATCTCGTGTCAGTAGACACCCTCATGCCTGCTATCATCAAGTTGTCCTCTAATTGGATTGCATTGGCAGTGACATCTTCCCAGGTTGTGATACCTCTAATCACTAGTCCATTATAGATTCCTTCATTCCTCAACCCTCGAATGAATCGATCAAGCAGTTGGTTATTGTTGAAGCGCTCATTTACAGGGCAACGAGAGTTTAAGTGCTTTAGACGACTAATGAAGTCCCTTACTGACTCTCCTTCCTTACGTTCGGCCTTCTGTAGCTGAGATGCTACACCCCAAAGCACACCTTCTCGTATGTACTCCTTTAGAAACAACCTTCGAAGGGTAGGGTAGATTGTTTTCTTGTCCACCCTTAGGGTTCTATACCAATCTCCAGCCTTCCCACTTAATGTCAAGCTTAAGGCATTGCACTTATGTAGTTCGTTGCGTTCCCCTAAGGAATCACATACTTGTTCAAACACTTCAATGTGTTTCCTAGCATCTTCGTCCCCATTGAATTTTTGCGTGAGTTTGGCAATTTGTACTGCCTTACTTCTAGGCTCTCTATCAGATGCGTGACGCATATTTTCCGCGATAGATCGACCTATGGTTTGAGCAAATGCTGCCAAGTCACCTATGTGAGGAGGTAGGGCCGGTGGAGGTACTCTTGGAATCATATGTGGAAGAGGGACGGGTGCCGGTCTTGGCATATGTGTGGATGATGCAGGATATGGAACATAACCGGGCATAGGTCCACTCGGATAAGGGCTAGGGAGCGGCACTCGCAGAGCATAAGCAAGTGGTACAATTGGAGGTGTGGGGGCCATGTGTGCATAAGGGGCTAGAGGCACATATGGTCGAGGCCCCATATTAGGTACTCGACACTAGGTAGTGGCACTGCGCTAACCGTAGATGTCATCGATACATTCTCTGTCAGGCTTATCCTTGGAGTGAGCACTGTGTTTTCCTTAATAGAGGGTTGAGCCAAGTTAGGGAAGCTAAAGTTTTCGCTTGGAGGCTCAGATTGCATAGAGACCCCAAGTGAAATGACGTAAGATGGGTCCAGGGGACTCATTAGAGGAGTCTCCATTTGTGATAGAGTAGGCTGTTGAGCCTTGCTCGTATCCAGAAATCTCATGGGGCCAGTTGAGAGTATATTTACCCCTCGGTTTTGCCTTTCTGATTGAATAATGCCATGGATAACATTACAGATCATTTTCTGTTGATCTTCTATGCTCGTGGCACTAGAGGTGGATTGTACAATCTCTATCCATCCTACATGGTAGGCGTGGCCAGAGTGTAGATCCGTCAACACCTCAGTGTGGAGGTCGTATGTCCAATGATCATTAATGAACAATCCTTCTAGAGTCGACGTGTTAACGGTTTCTTGTGAGGTAGAAGCAATGTTGCTCCCCGTGGTTTTACTTGTCACCAACGGTACTCTAGAGGGAACTTCTGAAGGAGGCAGCTCAACAGGGCCTTCTTGGTAAGAAGTTGGCAGGATATCCACATGGACACTCTTTGGGGGTGTGGGGTCCACGTGCGATGTGAAAGGAGATTCCACTTCCCCACCCCCTTCGTGTGCTTCATTTGCATCAGGTTCCGAGCGAGTAGCTCTACCTAATGTTTCCATGAAACGGCTAAACATACTAGTACTAGGCTGTGGAGCTTCGGGAGGTGCATGGCCTTCTCTCTCAGTGTTTTGGGTAGGGTATGCTTCCATGATTTCTGAGTCGGAGGAGGAATCACTAGCGGCTATTTTAGGGTCTTGGGTGGTGCTACCTTGTGTCCCCGCTGAGGGTCTAGAGCTTATCGTGGATGGGTAATGGGTGTCCGTATGAACAGAGGCACCCTCAATATACTCGTGTTCTAGCACCCGCCTAGAGCGTAAGTGCATGTGCTTTTGATACCCTAAGGTGTCAAAAAGCTGCTCTAAGAGGCCTTGTGACTAGTTTTTAGCGTGTTTTTTGTTTGTTTTTTTGCTAGATTTTTTAGAGCGTGTCATGGAATGGGCCGTGTGATAGCTCGAAACGAGCGTATCGGTCAGAGGGTCGTGCCGTGCTTTACAGCCCTCCGTTTGGTCACTCTATGCCCTCAGAATCCCTAAAACTGTCAATTTCCAGTAGGGAACTAGGCCCAAACTAGAAAGTCTAAGGGTGCAAGTGGGAAGAGAAAGGAGGAGAGTGGAGGACTTGTCCCACATGCTCTCATTCTCTCTTGAGGGAGTAGGGTATATATATAAGAGTGAGTCTAGTGTATATCATCAGACTGAGGACTGAGGCCTGGGCTTGGGCTTGGGCTTGGGCTTGGGCTTGGGCTTGGGAAAATGATCCCGATCTATCTTTTATACAAACCAACCCGTCCGTTTTAAGTGTCACGTTGAAAAATTTCGCCGCCCGCTCACTCGCGTTTTTAATCTCCGATTTATTTTTATTTTTTTTTAAATAAAATTTTTTTTCCAGTTTTTTTTAAAACTTTTTTTTCTTTTGATGCAGAAAATACAGAAATTGAAAATGCAGAAATGCAGAAAATTGAAAAACGCAGAAATGCAGAAAATTGCAGAAATTGAAAACGCCGAACTTGAAAATGCAGAAATTGCAGAAATTGAAAAAACGCAGAAATGCAGAAAATTGCAGAAATTGAAAACGCCGAACTTGAAAATGCAGAAATTGAAAAAAACGCAGATAATAGCAGAAATTGAAACTTGACAGCAAATGCAGAAAACGCAAAAAACAGAAATCTCCACACACTCCTTCCCTGCCTTTCCTATGATAGAAATTGCACCACAAGGAAGCGTAAAGTGCTAACCGAGCTTAGTGTAGGGCACATCCCCGGCAACGGCGCCAAAAATGTGCGCTCCTTGCCGCACTGTCGAAGCAAGGGACTTGCCAATACACCGTGTGCGAGCCACAAACGGCTCCAAGCACACAACAAGCCTAAACTAGCAAGCTCAAGAGAACAAAGGGTGTGTCACTCACCGCTCTACGCTCGCCTTCGTGGTGGATTCCTCGCCGCGATGAAGAAGAAGCTGCAGTCGTGCCGCGCTCAACCACTTCGCCGCCGTCGTGCCTTCGTAATGCTCGATCGCACACACACTCTCCCTCTCTCTCTCTCTCTCTCACACACACACACACAAGGAGGTGAAGAAGAAGAAGATGGAGATGGAGCAAGAGCACTCTTCTATTGCACAAATGAGAGAATGAGTAAAAATTAGGTTTAGTTGGCTTTTATAGGAGCTCACCCCATTCACACTTGGGCGCCCATGCTTAGCCAACTAACCCTAGCTTGTTCGTGTTAGAGTGCGCCTCTCAGCAGCGATCACTCTTACCCTTTTCCTATTGGTCCTACAAGCCCGGTACCTGACTCTAAATAATACAACATTTATAGATCATAGGGTGTCCGTGTGCCGTGAGGGTTAACAAGAGGGGAGAGGGAGAGGGTAATGTGGTGGCCCGCCAGGCAGTAGTATGGACCAGTGAGGAGGGGTAAGAGAGAGAGAGAGAGAGAGAGAGAGAGAGAGAGAGAGAGAGAGAGAGAGAGAGAGAAGATTGAGCTGATATGAATAATGGAAGTGAGAGAGGGAGACTTTTTTAAAGCATGGCGGCCCGCCAGTGGAAGAAAAGGGGTGGCGGTTTGTTCTATGCCCCCACTGGGCTAGGTGACATAGAAGCAAGGTAAGAGAGGGATGGTGAGTTGGCGAAGATGAATAGGAGAGAGAGAGAGACCTCTGTCATCTGGTGATAATAGAGGGGTGTGGCAACTGAGGGGCGGCCTAGTGCCTGCAAGGTGAATGTAAAAATTAGTTTTTTATTGTTTCCTTGTATTGTGCTTCTCCCCGATCGGGGTTGGTTCTTGCGGCCGGGGCTCCGAAAGCCGGTGCTAATGATGGATAGTGACGGGCCATGACCAGGGGTGCTGCCGGAGCTGGGCCGCATGGGCTGTGGCGGGGGTAGGGAAAAGAGAGAGAGAGAGAGAGAGAGAGAGAGAGAGAGAGAGAGAGAGAGAGAGAGAGAGAGAGAGAGAGAGAGAGAGAGAGAGAGAGAGAGAGAGAGAGAGAGAGAGAGCGAGCTTGTGGCTCATTGATTGACCGGGGAATGGTCGAGCCCTCCGGTGGTGTTGTCGTGCTTCAAGCAGAGGAAAGATATACCTTTTTTTTTTCTTGATTTTCAAAAATCGGCTATTATTAGCCCTCCCCTTTTGGCTAGAGGCATTCATGTCTTTAGCCCTGACTTTGATTCTTCTTCAGCTGATCTGTAGGAGTCGATATCGAGTTGCATTTTGAACTAGCCATTCCATTTGGCCATTGGTGAGATTTTTGGGATATCCATGAATCTGGAATAGGCCCGGATGAGAACCAGTTCCTTGGAATAGTGCGGGCTGATTAAATGGGAAGCTCATGGCTTCAAGAGATTTATTTTCCCCTCAAAAAAAATAATTGTCTTTACCTTGAGTTGATTCAGCTGGGCTATGCACTGCACACAAGTTTACTTTGCCAACTTATTCTATAAACAACATGAGCATGATATATTTGATAGTATATCTATTCTCAACTTAAGTTTGTTAGGGAAAGGTTTCTCTTCTCTTCAGAAAGGTTTCTCTTTCTTTTCCCGTGGGAGGAAGCTTGCCACAGGGTTCCTTGCATTCTGGTGGTAGCAGCCGAGGCTCTTGCCCACGCGAGTGCCTGATTGAAGACCAAGGCCTCTCTCTCTCTCTCTCTCTCAAGTGTGGTAGATTGGTTATGGCATTTCCCTCATGAATGCAGGTCTTGAGTTCAACTCTGCTCGTCGGCTAGATCTTTAAGGTCTCTTGGGATAGTTTCCTACGACATTAATTAAAACTCTCTTCTTCTTCTTCTTCTTCTTCTCTCTCTCTCTCTCTCTCTCTCTCTCTCTCTCTCTCTCTCTCTCTCTCTTAAGGTTTGCCTCCTCGTTAGGAGAAATATGGACCTTGCATGGGCCTTGTAAGGAATCCTAGTTTTTAGGGATTAAGGCTAATGTTGTGTAGGGTTAAGGGGACAAGGGCATTCAAGAAGTTAGTTTTGAGTAGGCTTTTCTAGCCTTTTTGACTTTTTTTCAAAAATATTATTTTTACTTCTTTTTTACTTAAAACTCCCCCCCAACATATATACATATCAAAAAATCATTTTTTGACCTTTTTTAAAACCTACAAGCACTAAAAGTCCAATTTTTCAAAGAAAAAGCCCCCCCAAACAAAAAAAAAACCTTTGTTCTCTCTTCCTCCTCCCTCCTTTCTCCCTCTCCTCTCCCTCCGTGCTCCCTTATCTCCTCCTCCTCCCCTCTCTCTCCCCCTCTCCCCTACTGCCCCCTTCTCTTCTCCCTCTCCCTCCCTGTCCCCTTCTCTCCTTCTCCTCCCCTCTCTCTCCCTCTCCCCCACTTCCCCCTTCTCTCCTCCCATGTTCCTCCCTCTCCCTCTCCCCTCTCTCTTTTCATCTTCTGCTTCCTCATGCAAGAGATGTCATGGTGCTCACGGACATTAGAAATCGTATGCATACATGTTTTGTTGTCCATGGCGTTTGCAACGAAGGCCACACTTGAGGGTGAACAAAGGTCATCCCAAGAACGTCGTACCGTCGGTGAGATGAATGTTGATGGTTCTTCAATATCTTGCTAATACCATCACATATTTGAATAAAACACCCCTTTGTGCAAGGTAACAATTTACTTCTTTCTTTTGGTTGTGTTCTTCTTATCATAAACATTGAAGTATAAGCTGTTGCCTCTACTTGTTTTGTAGTGCTTGGCACTGATGAGAGCAAAGCGAGCCCCGAAACCCGACGGCCTCTAAAACACCGGGGACCGAATGGCGCGCCTCGAGCCTGTCACGATAAAGCGAACAAGGGGGCACCACCTAACTTTGAGCGGCTAGGACACAAACAACACACCACCATAACAAAGTTTTCATCCAAGAGAGATGGATGCTTGAGAGTAATGGTGAAGAGGAAGGAGAATGAGATCAAGTTAGAGAGAGAGAGAGAGAGAGTATATCGGCTTAGTACTTAGGCACCACAGAAGGATGTCGAATCCGCACACCCTTCACACATACACAAGCTCACTCCAAACACAAGATTAGGTGGCGATTCCGCACACCTCACATGAGCAAAACATTGCAAGAAACATAATCACAAAACCTCAAGCTTTAATTATAGAATAAGGCAATGAAATGGGGAGCATAGGATAGGGGAAAGAGAAGGCAGAGAGTGGTAGAGCACATGGCGGATAGGTGGGAGCTGATGGCGAAGACTCGCACGAGGGTTATGGCCATCATCCTGCTTTAGCTGCCCTTCATCTTCCATAGCCCAAGGGTGTAGAGGTCATGCTCAAGTCGAGCATGGTGACTACAGTGATGGTGATGGTGTGGGTGTGTGTGTGCGTGCGCTAGGCACACACAATGTATAGTATACTCTCTGGTGATGTTGTGTGTGTTTTTAGTGTGATGGTGATCCCTCTTTATATAGGGGAGGAGGGGAAGGATTTCTAGAATTTTAGAAATCAAGAAATTATTATCTGCACCGGCCATGTGAGTGTGGGCCCCACTTGTCTAGCTAAAATAAGTAATTTTAAGAGGGAAGAGAGAGGAGTGTGTACAGAGGTAAATCTGTGTGTGTACACTAGAAACATCCGGTAACCTTCATGTAAAGGTTGGTCTGTGGGCACCTTTTTCAGTAGAACTGAGTGTGTGTGAGTTGGGGGAGGCCATCTGGCTACAAGACAAGAGAGATTTTGAATTTTAGAGAGAAGGGGGGGTATTTGGATCATGGGAGAGTGTAGGAGAGAGAGAAAAAGGGGTGGGGTATGCTATTTTGGAAGATAGGAGAGGTGGCATGTGACAAAGAACGTATTATTGGTGAGGACAGGGATGGGGTAGCTTGAGGGGAGAGAGAAAGAGAAAGGAGAAGGGAAAGAGAGAGGGGGTTGACCTTTTGAGTGGAGGAGAAAAAAAGGCACACACGGTCGGGCAACAGTGAAGAAAAAGGAGGCAGGGTGGGGATGGGCTGCCCGGCAGGCACGAGGTCGCCTATTTTACCTTTCTCGCTTATTTACATACTCATACTTTTTTTTTTCTTACTTTTCCAATGCCTTTTATCACTCCCTCCCTAAGAGGGGGTTTCCATGGGGTGCGGAAGAGAGAAGAGGGGTATGGGAACCTGGCTTGTGAAAAGCCCCCATCATTAGCCCTCCGCTTTTGGCTAGAAGCATTCATGTCTCTAGCTCATCTGTTTGATCATTATCGTCGGAGGTGGCGGCTGATGGTGTGTCCTTATCTGGAATGTCAATATGTGGAGCCTCGTCAAATCGAAGAAAATAAGGTTTAAGTCGCCAACCATTTACCCTGGTTTAATGAAGTTTTCCATCAGCCTCCATAAGCTAGTAGCTTCCATTGGCATACTTTTTCCTGATGATGAAAGGACCTTCCCCTCGGAGTAGGAGTTTCTTATCCTTGCGCGTGTCGAAGCGATTGTCGTAGCGGAGCACCCACATTCCTTTCTTCAATTCTTTTTTCCAGAGATGCTGGTTAAAGCTAAGCCGTCTATGCTCTGCTTGTGCCGCATAATAATTTATTACTTCTTCTCTGTCCAGCTGCAGTCTTTCCAAGTCGATGATGTGGTCTCTCAAATGCATGTTGGGATGTTGAAGTTGGCTTGTCATTACTTTGAGACTTTGTAGTTGCACTTCAATGGGCAAGATTGCTTCCTTACCAAATACTAGATGATACGGTGTGAGTCCCAAGGATGTACGGAATGAATTTCTGTAGGCCCATAAAGCTGGTAGTAGGTACTTATCCTAGTCTCCAGGGTGATTGTTTACCTGCTTGGTAATAATTTTAGAAACCATTCCATTTACCTTTTCAACTAGGCCATTACATTGAGAGTAATATGGTGAAGAGTGTCTCCTTGTAATGCACAATTTCTGCATTAATTCTCCTACCAAGTCTGCTCTGAAACTTGGCCCTCTATCAGAGATGATCTCTAAAGGTGTGCCAAACCTACAACATATGTGCTCGTAGATAAATTTAGCTACCTCTACCGTTGTGATTCTAGTGGTGGCTATAGCCTCTACCCATCTAGTCATGTAGTTGACCCCGTGATAATGTAGAATTTTCCTGAGTTGGCCCTAGGTAATGGCACAATGGCATCGATACCTCATTTTTCAAATGGGCCATATGAGAGAATAGGTGTCTGTGGTTCAGGCATAAGTGACCTAGTGCCGGCCTTTTGACACAACTTACACGTTTTGCACTAGTGGTGTACAGTACGGTTGAGGCTAGGCCATATGAAGCCTGCCTGCAAGATTTTCCTACTTGTTATGTCTAGGGCAAAGTGACCACCACAAACCCCTTCGTGACAACTAGCAATTACTCCCGTGATTTCATGAGAGAGAGGGACCTTCTTGAGTATTTGGTCCTTACCCTTACAATACAAACCTTCATTGATGAGTCGATACCTTGTGGCCTTCCGCGTCAGCCGTTGCTTATGTCCCTTTGTTAAATCTGATGGCTATCCCCCTGTTTCCAAAAAATGCATGATGTCAGGCAAGGCGCACTGCCTTGAAATAGAGGGAGCTTTAGCTTTATTGCTCCAACCACCACTTCCTGTAGTCTTTCACTTGCTAGGGCATCTGCTTCTTGGTTTTGAGCCCTTGGGATATGGTGTATTTGAACTTCTGCAAACTTACCCAGCAAGGTTTTTACACCACTTACGTGAGTCCTTAAACTAGGATTCTTGCATGTCCATGCTCCATTTACTTGCCTTACAAGAAGTAGAGCATCCCCAAATACATTAAGGCATTGTACACCTTGCGAGACGCACCATTGTAGACCCTTGGTTAGTGCTGCATACTCAGCTTCATTGTTAGAATGTGAATCTAACAATTGGCCCAACGAAAATACCTTTGTCCCTTTGTCATCAAAGACCGCCATGCCTGCAGCTACTTTGTCGGACGCTCGCTTGTAGGCTCCATCAAAGTAGAGAGAGTATGCTCCTTCTACCATCAGTGGCACTGGAGGTAATCGGACTTCTCCTCCCTTAGATTGCTTCTCCTTCCTTTCAAAGACTTGGTAGGTCATGAGTCCCCCCAAACTTTCCCTTGTCGTGCTTTCTACCTATACCGTATAGTCAAACTCTTGCAGACGAACTAGCCATTTAGTACTCCTAGCAGACACATCCATGTGTTGTACGAGATAGGAAAATATTTCATCCGTGGTTAGAATCACAAATTGCTTAGGCAACAAATATGACCTAAACTTTGTAGTTGTGAATCTAAGAGCTAGGACTAAGTGTTCCACATGGGTGAAACCTTTCTCTCCTGCTGTCATCATTCGACTAGAGAAGTAGATTGGCCTCATGAAAGATGTCGTCATATCCTTTTGGAGTAGCACAGCCCCCAATGAGTCATTACCAACACTTGAGGTGACATAGAATTTTTCATCCCACTTAGGTGGTGAGATAGTTGGTAGGGTGGCTAAGACCTCCTTTACCTTGTTGTAGTGATGTTCGCTTTCCTCGTCCCAAGTGAAAGTTGATCTTTGAGTGAGTTGTTGCAGTGGTAGAACAAGTTGTGATAGTAGATATATGAATCTACTTAAGTACCTCACATTCTGCAGAATAGAGACCAGTTGACGTGCGGTCGTTGGTGAAGGTAGGGCTATGAGTGCGGACACCTTACTTGGGTCGGTGTTGATACCTTTTGCTGAAATTTCATGGCCTAGTAGAATGACTTTACTCTCCCCAATGTGGCATTTATCCACATTTATTTGGCCACCTAGGCTCTGCAACCTGGCCAAACCTTCAGTTACCTTTTCTAAATGTGAAATATGGGAGCTATATATACAAAAATCATCAATGAACACTCTTATGGATGTTCCACAGAACAGTTGAAAAACATATGTGACATGTCTTTGGAATGTGGTAGGTGCATTTGTGAGACAAAATGGCATAACCCTGTATGCAAAACAATCCCATGGCGTGATAAAAGCGGTTTTTAGTTGATCTTCCAAGGCTATGCGTATTTGAAAGTATCCAGAATAACCATCACAGACGGTAAAGCATTCAAAACCCGCTACTTCATTCAGAATTTCATCCAAGAAAGGGAGAGGAAAGTGGTCTCTCTTTGTAGCTGCATTTAGTGGTTTGTAGTCAACACATACCCTCCACTTACCATTCTTTTTAGGCGTCAGCACTACGGGTGACACCCATCCAGTAGTTTCCTTACCTCGGCCAAGAGTGCCTTTTCTTGTATGACCCCCAGTCGTCGTAGCTTTTGCACAACTAGTTTTACCCCTTCCTTCAGCTTAATATGATGTTGCACCATTGTAATGCCTATCATTCTTTCATAGTTGTCAATGAACAGGTTAGGAAATCCCATCAACATTTGCAAAAAACGATCTTTCTCCTCAAGTGTTAATTCCGTAGACAACATACCCTTAAACCTACTTCCTCCTAGGCCAGATGATTTGCTCTCCTCTTCATTGGGTTTCCCTTTTGGTGATGGATCACCAGTTGTGCTTACCCTTTGCGGATCCTTCATAATGATACCCATCACATCAATGGAACTGTCACTTTCATCGGTGGATGTGGTCTCCTCCTCAGAAGTGGAAGATTTGCTAGTGGTTTCATCTGCTGATGTTTCCAGGTTCATTTGCTTCTGCTTGCCAATCCTCATGTCGTAGTAGATTGTCTCCCCTTTCTTACCGGTCATGCGTAGAAGGCCAGTACCCCAGTCCTGTTTTTCCTTCATGGCCTTCCCAAGATTAGTGGATAGCTCTCCCCCTTAGTAGGCATTACAAAAACATCTACCTCTACCTCAGTGTTGAAAGCTTTTATTTTCACGGAACTTACCACACCCACACACTTTACTTTTGCGTTGTGTGCCATCTTTGCCTTGCATGGAGAAGGCCTGTCAACCTCGAGCCCTAATAGAAGCATCATAGCTTCGCTCATTACACAGATTTTTGCACCTCCATCAATGTAGGTGTTTCCAACCATCTTTCCTTTTATGTTTACGTCGACAATTGGAAGGATGTCGTCCATGTTGCAACCTGAAATTGCTCCGGCTACCTTTGTTTTGGAGCGTCTTGTACTTACCATTTTGGACCATTGTTGCCTTACTTTAGGTGCAAGATGTAGCAGCTGTGGCCATGTAATCTTCAGTCCTTGCTCTGCCACATCCAATGTTAGATCATAGGGCTTAGAACTTTCCCCTAGTTGGAAGTCGGTGATGCCCAATTTCCGTCGTGGCCTCGATGGCCTCTTGCTAGTCTCTCCTCTCATGCTTCCTCATCATCTGATTGTGTAGCTTTCTCCCTCCTAGATCTTTTCACAGTCATGGCTTCAAGTGGTTCTAAAAAGGTTACCTTCTCCTTACCCTTGTCCCTCTCCTTTGCTCTGGGTGGATCCACTACTACGACTTTTCCTTTCTCTTCTAGCCTTGTTTACAGAGCGATCATGTGGTGGTGCTGGTGGAAGAGGTGGGATGGATTCTTGTGGTGGTGTCTGGGGTGGACGTAGAATTTTTGTTGGTGGGGCTGGTTCTCGGGGTGGGGGTGTTCTTTCTCTAGGGGGTGACAATTGGTTCCTCCTACCTCCTCTATTATAGTTTTGTCGTGGTTTGGGGCAGTAGTACATACCGTGATCGTCTTCTCCGTAGTTGTAGCAGTGATACTCCCTGTTTTGTTGTCGTGCTCTTCCAGGGTCTGGATCTCTTTCTTGACTCCTCCCTTGCTGTATTAAGTGGACATACAAATTCTGCAGTTGGTCAGTAATATGGGGCAACATATCTTGTTGGTCATCTCTTACCCCAAGAGCCGGTGGTAGTGGTGGAATGGTGGTTGTCGTAGTTGCTGGTCGACGCGATGTTCCTACTTCTGTTGACTCGGTTTCTTTGTCTTTCATTTGTAGCTTCTTGTCCTTAAGGTGAGCAATCTCAACAGCTAACTCGTACGTAGCCGGGAATCTACCTTTCACCTTCTCCTTGAGAAGAGGCCATAAGCCATGCGTGAACCGATCTTTTTTTAGGAAATAGGGTGCAGCTTCCTTCCTTGCCAGTGACTCAACCCCCTGTTCCCACAAATCCACAAATTTGGACTCATAGGTGGCATATTCTAAAAGACCCTCCTGCTTCAAGTCTCTCAACTTGTCACACAACTTTTCTGAAGTGGTACCTCCCCCAAAGCGCCTCTTAAAAGCGGTTTTTAAGGGCTCTCAGTCATCCTTGGTTGCTTGTGGAAGTGCATTGTACCATGATCTAGCTTCTAGCTTCATGAGATGCTTAAAGATTTTAACCCGGGATTCATCCGTATCTTTGTTGCTCACTACACATGCTACTTCAAAGTCATTTAGGAAGTCTATTACCAAATCCCCCCCCTTGTTTCCTTTAAATGTTGGAAATGCTACACTTGCCATGATTATTGAGAGAGAGCTGGAAAGACACACTACTTAACTTGCAAAAGTTTTTTTCTTCTTTACAAGGAGGCATGTATACCTTCTTATACTAGGACATAGATTAAAACTTCAAACGGTACATTGCCTTGTACCAAAGGTAAGACAAATGGTTGATCTGATGCCAGAACCTCAAAAAATTGCTCCCCACCCAGCATGGTGTCGATGAAGTGCTGGTAGTGAGCCTTCAAGTCTAGTATTACCTTGATTGAGCCTGCACGTGTTGGTATGTGTGATCTGTCTTGAGGTAGGTTGTACTGATTCATGTGAAGCTTAGAGGTGCTTAGTCACTATCCAAGCTTGTGGGAGAGGGTGGTGTTCTTTCTTGAAACAAACTCAGTAGATCCCTAGTTTCTCTAGTGAGAGTGTGAGCCAATGCTTCCATTATCTGTGCTGCAACATCAGGTGCGACTTGGAAACTGACTGTGATAATTACCTCGGCGAATTGAGTTACCCGATTCTCAAAGTAGAATAGTGTTGATTGTCTATTGTACAGAGCTCCTTCCATCTTGTTGTTGTGGGTTGGTTGTAGATTGCGGACATGGTTTCGACCTTCTCCTTCTTCTTCTTGGCACTCGGCCTATGTATATCCACTGGGTTTGGCGTGTTGGTTGACTCTCCTACTCCAAATCGATTAGCATTTCGCCTAGCACTCAATCTTCGATGGAGATTCGGAGTTCGTCTAGTTGTGCTTGGAGATCTTCTTCTTATGTCGTCCAGTTAGCAAATCCTGCTAGCCATTCATCCATTCAAAATAGTTTAGGGGTTTTAGTCTTGTAAACCGAAGAGTTTCATGGAAATATCCTCAGCAGGGGCACCAAGTGACGGGAACAAAGCGAACCCCGACGGCCTCTAAAACACCGGGGACCGAATGGCATGCCTCCACCCTGTCACGATAAACCGAATAGGGGGGCACCACCTAGCTTTGAGCGGCTAGGACGCAAACAACACACCACCATAACAAAGTTTTAATCCAAGAGAGATGGATGCTTGGGTGTAATGGTGAAGAGGAAGGGTAATGAGATCGAGAGAGAGAGAGAGAGAGAGAGAGAGAGAGAGAGAGAGAGAGAGAGAGAGAGAGAGAATAGCGGCTTAGTACTTAGGCACCACAGAAGGATGGCGAATCCGCACACCCTTCACACATACACAAGCTCACCCCAAACACAAGACTAGGTGGTGATTCCGCACACCTCACATGGGAAAAACATTGCAAGAAACATACTCACAAAACCTCAAGGTTTATTTAGAGAATAAGGCGATGAAATGTGGAGCATAGGATGGGGGAAAGAGAAGGGAGAGAGTGGTAGAGCACATGGAGGATATGTGGGAGCTGATGGCGAAGACTCGCATGAGGGTTACGGCCATTATCCTTCATTTAGCTGCCCTTCATCTTCCATAGCCCAAGGGTGTAGAGGTCATGCTCAAGTCGAGCATGGCGACTGCGGTGATGGTGATGGTGTGGGTGTGTGTCTGTGTGCGCTAGGCACACACAGTGCATAGTGTACTCTCTGGTGATGTTGTGTGTGTTTTTAGTGTGATGGTGACCCCTCTTTGTATAGGGGAGGAGGGGGAGGATTTCTAGAATTTTAGAAATCAAGAAATTATTATTTGCATCAGCCATGTGATTGTGGGCCCCACTTGTCTGGCTGTGTGTATATGCGCCAGAACAGCAGTCTCATGAGAGAGAGACTAAGAGAGAGAGATGGGTTGATGAAAAAAGTGAGTCAGATGGAAAATAAGTAATTACAAGAGGAAAGAGAGAGGAGTGTGTATAGAGGTAAATCTATGTGCAGATGTGTGTGTACACTAGGCCTCTGTGTGTGTGTCTCTCTCTCTCTCTCTCTCTCTCTCTCTCTCTCTCTCTCTCTCTCTCTCTCTCCCTCCCAAGTGTGGTATATTGGTTATGCCATTTCCTTCATGAATGATAGCTCTTGTGTTCAATTCTCGTCGTCGGCTAGATCTTTAGGGTCTCTTGGGGTAGTTTCCTACGACGTTAATTAAAAATCTCTTCTTCTTCTTCTTCTTCTCTCTCTCTCTCTCTCTCTCTCTCTCTCTCTCTCTCTCTCTCAAGGTTTGCCTCCTTGCATATGTCATGCTAGAGGCCTCTCGTCTCCCCCTTAGAATAGATAATCAAAGTATGTATACGTATCTTATGGGTCGGCACACACTACATTTATAGCTCAGCCACAAATTAATGGAATCTTTTCTCTCTCACTAGAGAGAAAGGAGGACTCAAAATCATCGATATAAAGCTCCTACCAAACAAGCTCACCACAAAGCTATAAGCAGTAATGGCCTTGTCCTCCTCTCACACAAAATGGGTAACCTTATCTCCTGCGCGATGACTCCATGTGGTGGCCCACAATAGACATCCCTAATAAGGTGGTGGTGGAACGCTCTGCCAAACAAGCCATTAGACTCCACGAGTCCACAACATAGCCATTACCCCACATTTGATACTTGGTTTATGGGCGTTGATCTTTCCATGCACTTCAACTTAAGATCTTGGGAAATTCGACTTGTCACAAGTGGAGGCACTCTGCTCCCCCTTGATTCATAATGGATTCTTGGCTTCATCACTTTGCTCTTATTCAAAGCAATGAAATGGTCATAAGGATTTAACCTACAACTTTTGACCTAGACCTAGTCCCCCTTTATTCATGCTATCCCTGAAACACATGGAAACTCCCAAAGGATTGAAAAAAATGGGCTTTCAAGTTTAAAAGTACATGGGCCATGGACATTCATCCTTAGACATTTTCTTGCTATGGCTCAGTCTCGAATGGCTCATTGATGAATCCATCACACTGCTCATTTTGATTGCTAACTCGTCCAAAGTATCTAATTGTGGAACCTAGTTTTTCTCCTCTAGTTTGTCTTAGCGTTGGTCACATCTGACCATTGCCTACTTCTAGCCACTAGAGTTTCCTCATGGGTACAAGCATGAGTCACCACGATATTGTACTTTGTTCCATGGATGTCATCTTCAAATAACACCTCATCAGCATCAACAAAGACATGTCTCTTATTCTTCATTGCTTATCTTTTAAGAGAGAATCTATTCATTTGTTTGCAATGTAATACACCCATCGTTATGAAGAGGTAGCTCAAAAACTTGAAATCTCTCTTTTTCTTTCTTCACTGCAGTATACAACTTGGTTTGTATAGGCATTGAAATTCTAATGCCAACCATGCATTGAGAGGTTCAAGGAAATTCTTGTGTGAGAGGGAGGGAGCGAGAGGGGAGAGAGCAGTGTGAAGAGAGAGAGAGAGAGAGAGAGAGAGAGAGAGAGAGAGAGAGTGAGTGAGGGGGTGTGAGAGAAGGGTCGGTGGCCTGACGTATGTGAAGGAAGAGGGCCGGATGGTGAGGTTAGAGAGAGAGAGAGAGAGAGAGAGAGAGAGAGAGAGAATGACATAGGTGATGAAAACCCCTCAGGGTGTGAGGGAAAACTGATTTTATGCAATATTTACAGCAACTTATCTTTGGCGAGGTGTCAACCATGGTGACAGAGAGAGATAGAGAGAGACAATGATGTCGATTCCGTAGTTTTATTTTTTATTTTTGGTGGGTGCGTATGGTGTGCCTGTGCTTTTTCCAAATATGTGCGCGCGCGTAGGCGTGTGTGCTTGTATATATATATATATACAAGCACATTAAATGCGTGTGTGTGTAAATGCGTGTGTGTGCTATTTGTAATCGTGTGAGGGTGTGCGTGTTGTAAGAATGTGTGCGTATGTATGTGGGGGTTGTGTGAGTGTGTGCAGGTGTGCGTGTTCGGTGGCAAGAGTGTGTGTGTGTGAATGATAGCATAGGAAAATAATAAGATTTGTTACATATTTATATATATATATATTTAATGGTTGCTTCTACGTAGGGAAAAGAGAGAGAGAGAACGAGAGTAAGAGAGAGAGGGAGAGAGCAATGTGAAGAGAGAGAGAGTGAGTGAGGGGGGGTGAGAGAAGGGTCGGCCCTCCGTATGTGAAACAAGAGGGGGGTTGCTGAGGTGGTGAGAGAGTGTGTGAGGGAAGTGTATCGCGGTCCGCGAGAGGTAATAAAACAAGAGGAGAGGAGAGGGGAGAGGGGGTGAGGTCGAAAGAATGTGGACGAGAGGGAAGAGGGAGAGGGTGGTGTGGTGGTCCACCGAGCAGGAGTATGGACGAGCGAGGAGGGGTAAGAGAGAGAGAGAGAGAGAGAGAGAGAGAGAGAGAGAGAGAGAGAGAGAGAGAGAGAGAGAGAGAGAGAGAGAGAGAGAGAGAAGATTGACCTGATATGAATAATGGAAGGGAGAGAGGGAGACTTTTGTAAAGCATGGAGGCCCGCCAATGGAAGAAAAGGGGGGGTGGTTTGTTTTATGCTCCCATTGGGCTAGGTGACACAGAAGCAAGGTAAGAGAGAGATGGTGGGTTGGCGGAGCCAAGCAGGAGAGAGAGAGAGAGACCTCTGTCCTCTCGTGATAATGGAGGGGTGTGGCCAAACTGAGGGGCGGCCTACTGCCTGCAAGGTGAATGTAAAAAATGGTTTTTCATTGTTTGGGGTTGGTTCTTGTGGCCGCGGCTTCGAAAGCCGAGCTAATGATGGATAGTAATGGGCTATGTCCAGGGGTGCCGCCAGAGCTGGGCCGCATGGGCCGTGGCAGGGGCAGGGAAAAGAGAGAGAGAATTTGTGGCTCATGGATTGACCGAGGAATTGTCGAGCCCTCCGGTGGTGTTGGCGTGCTTCAGGCAGAGGAAAGATGAACCTTTTTCTTTTCTTGATTACTGAAAATCGGCTGAAGAAGAATCAAAGGCAGGACTAGAAGCATGAATGCATCTAGCCAGACAGGAGGGCTAATGACGGCCGGTTTTCAAAACCGCGACCGCAAGAACCAACCCCAATTAGGGAGGAGCACATTACCGAAAAAAAAGATAAAAATGTTGTTTTAACATTCACCACCTCCTTCTATGCTTGGCAGCAACAGGCCGCCACCAATTTGTCCACACCTCTCTCCATTATCACTAGAGGTCAGACGTCTCTCTCTCTCCTACTCAGCTCCACCAATCCACCATCTCTCGCTTATCTCTGCTCCCGTGTCACCTAGCCCAAAGGGCGCATAAAACAAGCTTCCTTTGGATTTTCTTCCACTGGCGGGCTGCCATGCTTGGACAAAAGTCTCCCTCTCTCTCTTTCATTATTTTCCACTCTCTCTCTCTCTCTCTGTCTCTCTCTCTTACCCCTCCTCACTTGTCTTTCTCCCTCTAGCGGGCCGTCATATCTCACCCACCCTCTCCTCTCCTCCACACTCTCTTGACCTCTCTAGCCCTCTCCTCTCCTCTTGTTTTTTTCCCTCTGGCGGGCCGCCATATCATCTCCTTTCTCCCACTCTCTTGCCACCTCCCCAACCCCCTCTTATTTCTCCCTCACTGTGGGCCGTTTTCTCTCTCTCATTCACCCTTCACTCTCTCTCTCTCTCTCTCTCTCTCTCTCTCTCTCTCTCTCTCTCTCTCTCTCTCTCTCTATTCTCTTTCTTTCGTTCTACCTCTCCCCCTCGCTCTCTGTGAGAACGGCCCCGCAAGGGCGCAATCCGATAAATCTCTCTTTCTCTCTCTCTCTCTCTCTCTCTCTCTCTCTCTCTCTCTCTCTCTCTCTCTCTCTCACACACACACACACACACACACACACACACACACACACACACACATATAACCAACACACACACATACACACAAATACTCTCTTGCCGCTACACACACACACACTCACACACTCACACAACCCCCACATACATATATACACATACTCACAACATACACACCCTCACATGCTTACAAGTAGCACACACACGCATTTACACACTCGAACATACGCACCCATATATATATATATATATATATATATATATATATATATATATATATATATATATATATATATATATATATATATATATATATATATATATATACAAGCACACACGCCTACGTGCACTTACATATTTGGAAAAAGTACACGCATGCCATACGCACCCACAAAAAACGAAGGAATCGACACCATCAGCAAAGAAGAAAACAAGGCCAAGTCGCGTGCCGCTGACACCGAAACGAGAAAAGACGCCAAAGGCATGCCCCAGCCTACCTTGAAAATGATGAACGCGCTACACTGACGCACCCACAAGGTCCGCCGTTCACCGGCATCTCGTCCACAACGCATCTTTGCAGTAATATCTATAGGTTGTCATTATTTTTCCAGTTTCAAGCCAAATCTTGTAAAAAATCCCAATTGTAAATTATCACCTCTTTAGGTGATGGCCACAAAGGCCACCTAAGAGTTTTCATTTTTTTAAATCCTCCCAAGACAAACCAAGGGTAAACCATCTAGGATCCACCGCCTTGCTTTGTCTCTCCTTATTAAGGCTCTAACCTAATCAGACTGCCCTAAACATAAAGCAGCCAACACCTATAAAAAGGCACTGAGAGGTCACTATCGGGGGGTCAGCACTTGGTAGCATTTTGGTGGGAGGGATTGGCAACACTTGCATCAAGGGAGAGGGGATTTAGTGTAGCATTTTGGGAATTAGCACTATGAAAAGAAGCCATGTCTACACCTTGACTCCAATGGTCGCCAACACACACTCATGCTAGCAGAAATCTCAGTGTCTATGAGTCACCTCTAGAGAACGCACTATTAAGCTCACTATCTCTCTCTATCACCATGGTTGCCACCTCGTCGGAAATAAGGTTGCTATAAATATTGCATGAAAATAGTTTTCCCTCACACCTTGAGGGCTTTTCATCACCTGTGTCTCTCTTAACCTCTCTCTCTCTCTGTCTCTCTCTCTCTCTCTCTCTATCCCTTGGTGTGTAGAGTTTAGTGTTATTTCAAATCAATGTTTTCCACGTCCTAGCTGCTCAAAGCTAAGTGGTGCCCCTTGTTTGCTTCAACGTGGCCGGCTCGGAGTGCATCGGCTCTTGGTGTTTTGAGTGCGTCGAGGTGTGTGTCGCGCTTTGCGCTCGTCAACATGTTTAAAGTAGCACGATCTCAGTACTTGTGTTATGATAAGAAGCGCTTGACTTTTATATACTTTCCCTCCCAAGAAGAGATCATTCTTGTAGAAACCAATTTTCCAGGTTTTTTGAACCCATTTGCAGATTTTTCTTGCGAGGCCACTAACTACTGGGCATTCCTTGAAAAGACGAGCGAGGTCTCTCCTAGCTGATCTTCATTGCGGGCATTGATTTGATCCAATTCCCCTTGTGATAACCTTTATTCCAGTTGATAGGGCTCCCCACAACACCTATGTGGCCACTACAGGTGCCATGTGTTTTTCAAAACTGTTTCCCATCTTGATTATGACCATTGCTTTCCCCATAATTTATTCAATGGAAAGAGCTATTCCTTTGAATACATAAGTGAGAAGTACACTCCCTTGGTTTGTGGATTCAGAAAGTGTTTGTTCTTCGGCCATTGCCAGGCTTTCCACTCAAATCTGGAATTACAATCTAGCATATACCAATTGTTTAGCTCTCCCATGGCTTTGATGATTAGCAAGCTTTTAATCCCGTTCAGGTTAAACTGACCAGCTAGTTGGTCTATACCTTTCTAGTAAAAACTGTTGTAGTCCCAAAGGCGGCCAATACGCTTGATACCTTTATTATGAATTTGTCTGGCAATTTCCCTTCAGAAAGGCATCATAGAGATGTTTGCAACCTTAGAGAGCCAAGGGGACCAATGCCCACTAGAACATCTTTTTATATCGACATGAAAAGGTTTTTGACTTTCCAATTGAAGGCAACTTTTCATTTGGTAAAGTCACCCTTTCACTTATGCATTTGAGATGTTTGGAAAGGATTGGGGGCCCCTACTTAGATACTACTATGATGATGCTATTTGCTCGTCTTTGTAGAAAGTCAATAAGTATATCTTGCCTGCCCCCCTCCCCCCCCCCAAAAAAAAAAAAAACCACCGCAAACCACCCACCCCTGAGCCTTCTTGGCATCAACTACATGCGCCTGTTTAGCCACCTTCTACTTCTACCGTGCTTCTTTCCTCTATTTCGTGACTCTCTCTTGTTTGTTAGCAACTCTTTTAAGAAAGAATCCTCTCACTCGTAAAAAATCGGAGTCTCTATAGAGCGCTCTGAAACTCTCTTCAAGGATTTTATCCTTCTGTCGACCTTGCCATGCTCTCTCATCAAGAACACCACCACAAGCATACACCTTGATAGGTTTTTTCATGATTGAGTACAGCATACGTTCCTGATGTACTCTCGGCAAGGCAGGAAGCAGGATACAACAGTCTCTCTCTCTCTCTCTCTCTCTCTCTCTCTCTCTCTCTCTCTCTCTCTCTCTCTCTAGCCTCTCGTGGTTAGAGGTGTAGGATGTGCCAAATTTTCCATGACAGCCTGCATCATTCAAAAACTATTTGCATGGTAGTTGTGCATACCATGCAAATGCTAGAAAATGAGCTGCTATAATTAGGCTTAGTATTAACAACAGTTCCTCCTTCTATTCTATCTAGCCATGCCATGTCAACGTTGAAAAATGAGGTGCTATAATTAGGCTTATTATTAACAACGCTTGGTTCCTTAACACCATATTAGAGAGTTTGAGACTTTAGAGCCAATTTGGGAATCACCAATGTCTTGAAGATTTGGCCATATGGACAAATCTCAAACTAGTTTTTAAGGCCAAAAACTTCCATAAGGTAGTACTTGAAAAGATCTTCTGAGCCATGCTCTCAAAACTTTGGCTAAGATTTTTCCATGTGGTCAAATCTTAAGCTTGTTTTGAAAGTGGGAACTGGGAAATTCCCAAATTCACTAATATGGTGTTCCTTTATTATGTCCAGCCCGATTATCTTTTGATTCTACTTTATTTTCTTTTTAAACAAGGTGAAGAATCACGGTGGCCTACAATAGGACAAAGGAATGGGGAGTGGCAATGTAAAGGGTGGTCACAAGGTAGCATAATATATGTTGCGGAGTGATCATACAAGTGGCTGCTCACTCTACATACAAGCTAGTAGCAACACTTCTCTCATGCTGAGGGGGAAGAGGATAAGCACAACTAGAAATGGTAGAGGATATCAATCAAGAGACTAGTAAAGGAATGGATCATGTGGACACAAAGCTAGCAAGGCTAGATGCCTGCCACCTTCAGGCTTCAAGCAGGAAGCAGACAATCTTGCAACAGTGAGTCGATCGCGATGTGCCGGCTCTGGTGCTGCTTGCCCACAATCTTCATTTTTTGACGAGGAGAATCATCAACTCATATGTGGTCCATATCATGACACCCTACACTTACTTGATGCAACACATGCTAACCACCTATTCTGTTCCACATCATCATCTAATCTACCTTTGGAATCCTCCTCGCATCCAACCACTACCTTTTCTACATCGTGTCCCGGTGCCGGTAGACGATCCTCCGCCTCATCACAATCGCTAGTTGGATAGTCTTTTTCGAATCAGAAACAGGAAGAGTACCTCCTCATTGTATGTAGACAATGAGTTGGCCTCTTTGATATCCCTCTTTGGGAAAGGTACCGGTGCTACAATTGGTCACACGAGCTCTCTTTTTTACTCTTTTGAGCTGCAGGCAATGCTGATGAACCCTCAGCCGCTACCGCATAATGAAGGTGGACATCACGTCGAACAACAAGATTCTCTCGATCATGATCAGGGGTAGAGGAGGTTGTTGTTTTTGATGTTGGGGAAGTTGATCTTGATCATGGTTTAAAGGAAGCTCATGTTGATGGTCTATTAGAATTAGCTTCTCATGATGATCAACAGGGGCTAAAGGAATATTCCCAAATTTTGATCAAGAGCAAAAGGTACTAGATCTTGAACCTATTAGCAAAACACAGTATTCCTAAGGCAGGGAATTTGTCTAATTATAAGGTGGCCTTGGATAGTAGAGAGAGCATGTCCACAGCCAAAAGAGCGCAAAAGATATGCAGGTTTCTAAAGGTCGTGGTGCCGCACCGGTAGTGGCTGCATCGCACAACAAGCATACTCTCCATGACATGCTTCAATGGTCACCTCACACCTCAAACCGGTCACTTGCGTGCGATTGCACTAGTGAAATGCTCTATGACAATGATGATTAATTCTACAGTGCTAACTCACCTGGCAATAACAACTTTGAGCACTAGCTGCAATAATCTCTCTAATGCATTTCATCAAATTGCACACTTAACACACTCCTTCTCTTCTGCATACATGCACCATGTCACTTCTCGCATCACTGGTGACAATGTAGAGGCATCTTCCTCTCGTAATGCACATGTACATGCACATATCCCATCCCACCTACACCATTTTTTCTCATTCAAAATGCATCACTCCTCCCCAGCTCCTCTTAACATCATTGCGGTTGGTGAAACTTCACCCACTGCAAGTTACCATAGCTTACATTCGCCGCCACCTGCAATGCAACTTGTGTAGAACCTTTTAGCCTTTCAAAATCACCATCAAGGTGCCGAGAGTGCCGGATTTGTGCATCAAGTGAGTACATGCTCATCTACAGCAATGCTAAGAAGCACTCTAGCAAAATGATTGTGCATCAGCATCATCATCATCATTACCGCCACTATCATTTCAGATATCCAGGGGAAGAAAGCTTGTAATTCAAAGCTGATCCAGGGTATATAGTGATGATTGTCTATGAATAGGCATCAAGAGCAGGCGGTGGCGGATCGATGTTCTCGGAAACATGTATAGAGCTTGGTGTTGTGTAAGATGAGCTAAGGAAGCTCACAAATACACCCTCATCAATGGAAGCATTGGACAATGAAAGGGAGCATGTAGCTCTTATATCTGTATGTATGGAGGATGCCCTTTGTTCTATAAGTTCAAATAAATGGAATGAAGACCACACTTAAAATCTAAGAATGGCTTATGAGCTACCATACTTATTGAAGTTGCATCAACGTAAGCAAGAGCCAAGCATAACCTTGGCCAAAATCAATAATTTACATATGACAGTGATATGGGGAAAACTTGCCCCAAATCATCCCTAAACATGACCATAATCCAGCTCACAAATGAGCCATAATCCTTGCCATAATCTTGGTCAAGAATCAACCAAAGTTTAGTCATAAAGGTTGCTATAAGCTAGATGGGAATGAGCTACCAAATCAGCCATAAATTTTGCATAATTTGGGTTACAAATCAGCCATGAATTTTTCCATAACCTAGTTCACACTTGCTACCATAACTTATGGTTACAAATCAGCCCAGAAGCAGCCCCAAAGTTTCCCAAAATAATCCTAATAACACCAAAACAACCTGATTTTGATAACCTCAAGGAATCATCAAACTAGTACTGGCCGATTGTATGATCTTGCAACGCGCCGCATACTTGTAGCATGTAGTTCATGTCGTGCCATTGCATAATACTTGTAGAAACATGGTTCTACACGCAAAAACTTTTGACACTTTGGGCATCCATATATAGTACTGGGCGATTGTATGATCTTGCAACGCGCCGCATACTTGTAGCATGTAGGTCATGTCGTGCCATTGCATAATACTTGTAGAAACATGGTTCTACACGCAAAAACTTTTGACACTTTGGGCATCCATATAGAGTCCGTGTTGGCTTAGGCCCAACAACTTCTTTGCCCTCATGCAAAAACCTTTTCCTCTCACTTGCACACAAATAACAAAACTTACTTGCACGAGAGGCCAATTTCATTAGGGTATGCCCACCCATAGGATCACTAGTGTACATGTATGCCCTTGAAGTGTGTACTCCAAAAAAATGGTTATCCACAATTTGTTCTTGTAGTATTACCATAAATGCAAAGCGAGTTGTGCCCTTTTTACCACGTAAGCATCTCCAACTTATATATGCATTTGCAGACACCGAATCAATCATGCCCCAAAACAATGCATGCTACCATTTGCAACCATGAATACTCTTCTCTAAATTGTACCTTGAACCCAAAACCATTGAATCAAACACATCACAACCAGCTTTGTATTTGTTGTATTGCATAGCAAGGTCTAGACATGTGACAACAATCTTACGACCTTTTCCAACTTGGTGTTGTACCTCTCCTCTATTAATTCCATACACATTGGAAGCAAACAAAATTGGTTTTTCAATTCGTCCATTCAAGAGCATGCAAGAAGCCCTTTCTTTGCATCAAAAGAAAAAAGAGACGTTCCTTGCTAACAACGATCCATATGTAGCGTTTGAGAATTTGGAAAGTTCTTTCTATTTGCCATGTAAGTTCCCGTAGCGCCATATCTCTCATGAGACAGATGCATCAAAAGTTTCACAGAAGTAAACCATTGATCGAAGAAGACATGGTGACCTCTTTGATTCAAGTCTTTCACAAGCCTTGCAACGACATGGAAGGACAACTTTGGGCATGGCAACTTATCATAAACACGAAAAGAATAGTTATAGCTAGTTTTTGAATCACGCAAATTCCATAGCTGTATCCCAAAGTTATGTGGCTTTTTCGGATTGTATACTCTGCAAGGGTTCAATTTACATTTTGAAGGGATTATTCTTTCATCAACAACTACATGTTTCCCACATTTGAAATGCAATTGAAATGTAGAATTTAATCTCTCTTCCAAAGGCAAAATATGCCATAACTTATATTCACGAGTCCCCTTTACAAGTGGCTGTTGAGAGTTATCCCGTACATGAAAAATCTCTTTATCTACTAATACTCTGTTTGTCCCATCTGCTCCGCATAATTTGGATAATGAACTACACCACACCGGCTCTCATGATTGTGTTGTCTATATGTTTGCGAGCGATTTTCAAGCGCTAAAATTGCCTCGTGTCCCTAAAAACAACACAATGGCGATCCATTTGGCAATACGGTAAGCCATAAGTCTTGCCCACAAGGCATATGCATTGAGGACAAGCTCTACGGATTGCCGTATTGCCAATAACTTGCCATTGTGTTGTTTTTATGTCCGCAAGCGGTTTTCAAGCCCTAAAATAGCTAAGCAGCCCTAAAAACAACACAATGGTAAGTTATTTGGCAATATGACAAGCCATAGAGTTTTTCCACAATCATATGCATTGTGTGCAAGCTCTATAGTTTGCCCTATTGCCAAAATGCTAGCTATTGTGTTGTTTATACGTCCGCGATCAATTTTCAAGCTTTAAAATTGCCTCGTGGCCCTAAAAACAACACAATGGAGATTTGTTTGGCAAAATGGAAATCCATAGAGCTTACACACAATGCATATGAATTATGGGCAAGCTCTATAGCTTGCCGTATTGCCAACAACTGGCCATTGTGTTGTCTATATGTTTGCGAGTGATTTTCAAGCACTAAAATTGTCTCGTGTCTCTAAAAACAACACAATGGCGATCTGTTTGGCAATACGACAAGACATAAAGCTTGCTCAAAAGGCATATGCATTGTGGGAAAGCTCTATGATTTTCCATATTTCCAACGGCTCTCCATTGTGTTGTCTATATATCTGTGAGCAGTTTTCAGGCCCTAAAATGGCTTCGCAACCCTAATTGGCAAATTGGCAAGCCATAGAGCTTGCCGACATCGCATACGCATTGTGAGCAAACTGTATGGCTTGCTGTTTTGCCAAACTCCTTACCATTGTGTTGTTTTTATGTTAGGTTAGGTTAGGTTTAGGTTATAGGTTAGGTGAGATTAGAGGCTAGGTTAGAGCTAGCGCGAATTTAATAGTAGAAAAAATGCAAACGGACTTCGAAGATGACTCGTGTACTTCTAAAAATGAAAAAATGGATTTCGATTAGGTTAGGTTATAGGTTAGGTTTATGTTATAAGTTAGGATACATTAAGTTAGGTTAGGTTTAGGTTATAAGTAGGATAGATTGAGTTAGGTTAGGTTTAGGTTATAGGTTAGGTCAAGGTTATAAGTTAGGATACATTAAGTTAGGTTAGGTTTAGGTTATAGATTAGGTTAAAGCTAGCGACAAATTAATAGTAGAAAAAACGCAATCAGACTTCAAAAGTGCACATAAACTTCAAGAACCTTAATATATTGTCATTGACCAATAAAAACGAGATTATTACCCTGTGGTCCTAATCTTTGTGCACCTCTAGACCGAGGTGTGCGGGGATCGGGACTGGCTAGAGAATGTGAGGTTCTTAGAGCTAACAACAAATAGTAGAAAAAACGCAATTGGACTTCAAAAGTGCACATAGACTTCAAGAACCTTAATATATAGTCATTGATCAATAAAGACCAGATTATTACCCTGTGGTCCTAATCTTCGTGCACCTCTAGATCGAGGTGTGCGGGGATCAGGCCTGGCTAGAGAATGTGAGGTTGTCATGTACTTAGTAGTGTGTAGTTATAAAAACTAGAGTGTTTTACTTATTTGTTGCATCATTGGTAGATAAATTATGGACAATAGGATGGCGTGTTCTTGTGCGCATTGCAAGCATCGTATCTTTCAAAAATAAAAAATATATGGCCAACACATACGCAATCACGGTCTCTTTTCGATATAGAAACTACAAGACCTACGTTATCAATCTCATGGTCTAGAGATTGAAGGTCAAACTCCGCAAGTAGATATTGCTCCAACTTCATCCCAGAGAAGATGATTTTCAAACGAGCAACCATCGACTGAGTCCTCCCAACTAATACTTGATGCAGCAGTTCAAGCAGTAGAGATGGAGCAGATGTTGGACGCGTTCTTTGACATGGATTCCAACATAGAAGGCGACAACATTGAACGCAGTACTGTGGACCAACCTGAGCCATCCCGTTCATATTGATGGCATGATAGCAACAATAAAGAGGGCAAGATGATGCAAAGTCTTGCACGCATGCCGCTCTACACTGGTGCAAAAATCTCAGTTCTTTGTACCACGTTGGCAATGCTTAATTTGTAGTCTGTCTACGGTTGGTCTGACCCCTTAGTCAGAGCTTTTCAGGTAAATATATTGTATCCTAAGCATGATAAAGTGCAAATTGCAGTTCATGTAAAGTGATCAAAGGGATGACTTGTTCATGTAACGATAGGTTTCTCAATGAGCAAATCTTGCCAGAAGGGAATCACATGCCCCCTACCCGTCCAACCGCTAAAAAGCTTCTTACTAATTTGGGCATGGATTATCACAAAATACATGCATGTCTTAATGATTGTATACTTTTTTGCAATGAGTATGCAAACTTGGAACAATGTCCCAATTGTGGATCAAATAGGTACAAGGAGGACACACAAAAAAAATATATCCCTGCAAATATCCTTCGACACTTTCCTATCATTCCAAGAATAAAGAGCATGTTCAGGTGCAAGTCCAAGCCGCTTTGATGACATGGCACTCAAATACTAGATCGACAGATGATGTGATAGGAATCTTATGGATAGGAATAGATGTGGTTGATATGTCTCAACCAAACGGACGATGGAATGTACATGTGCAAGGAATTCTCATGTGGACCATGCACAATTGGCCAGGCTTTGGTGAGTGCTCAGGTAAGTGCCTTTAAAAGCCTCACACACATGTGATTCTTGGCTATGCCAACGCTTTTATATTTTAATTTTGTGATGTTACAGACTTGAGTTACTCGGGAAATCATGCATGTCCAAAATGTGGTCCTCGACTTGGCTTCCACCGCTCTGAGCATTTGAGCAAGACAGTTTACGAGAAGCATGGTAGATTTTTGCCTGAAGGACATGAGCTACATGGACCAAACATATGCAAACATGACATGCATCCACTGAAAGCGAGCAATTGAAAAAACATGTGGCTGGAGAGGGAAGATTGGATACCACCTAGAATGAAAAGAATTTCTATTTTCAATAAAATCATGTACTAGAGTGACCTGCTGATTAATTGTTTTCTTGACCCAATGCACATCTTCAAGAATGTGGGGGAGATCATATGGAAAACCATCACTGGAAAAAGGGAGAGAAGGGCCCAAAGAGATCACCTGCAGGCTGTGGGTTGAATGCCAGAGATGTGGCCTTGACTTAAACCCAATGGAGAGTTTGCTATACCAAAAGGTCCATGGGTTCTGAGGCGTACATAAGAGCAACAAGTGAAGAACACTATATCTTCATTCAAGACTCCCACAGGGTGCATGCAAAGTTTGAAAATGGCTTTTACATGGTCCTAAGTCCCACGATTGGCACAATTTTTTACAGTTTATCTTACCAATTTCCATAAAGGGTTGTTTGACAGATGACATTAGAAGAACAATCTACGAAATCAGTGAGTTGGTACACTGGATCAGTTCAAAAGAGATAAGAGAAGACAACATCGATGCAGCACACTTAAATGCTATTGAAGCAGTGTGCATGGTGGAGAAGTACTTTTCAACAAACATTCTTACCATCCAAATGCATGTACTTGTGCATGTGGTCGATGAAGTTGCAATTTTTGGGTAGTCCATAGCAGGTGGATGTTCTGCTTGGAGAGATTTATGAATACTTTAAAGGGGTTTGTTCGTCAAAGGGCTCGCCCAGAGGATATCATGGCCGAAGGATGGCTTGTACAAGAGTTTCTTGTCCTCATCAGTGAAATTTTGGCCTCAATTGATCCAGAGATGCCCCGAATGTGGACTACTGAGGTCAACGTCAAGGTGACAGGGGACGAGCTGCAGGGACAAGGCATCGTTAGGAAGATGGACATCACAATGCGAGAAAAGGTTATGAGATTTTGCCTTCTCAACTCAGACATCATGCAAAAGTTCCTAGAGAGGTACGAAGGGGAAAAGTAACAATGCTTGACGGATCACCTTCAATTCAAGCGCAACCGTGCCACTAGAAACCTTTCTTTTCCAGAAAATCTTCAAAAATTTCGTGACTTTCCAACTAGGCAGTGGTTAGATGTGACAATCTCAAAGGCAAAGAGGAATGGAGTGTTGATTATTGAAGAGGAGGACGATATGTCAAGGGGTTGCGATTGGCATGTATATTTCACAACTTCCTTTTTGAGCTCCACACGATCACATTGCTTTAATAACTTTTAGTCTGTTTCAATTTTGTGGCTGCAGTATCACAAATATGGAGCTTTTGGTCGCATGGGAAACACTTCAAAGTGCAATGGATTGATGAAAAAAGGGTCACTTTCGACATTGGTGTTAGGGCAAGCTTCGTCCAAGAAATAGGAGTAGTGCCAGGGATGAGAATACAGAGACTAGCTAGCTTGAATACTTTGGCTACATCCAAGACATCTTGAAGATTAGCTTTAGAGATTTTGATATGTTTATCTTTGATATCAAGTGATTCAAAGTTATTACCAGTGGCCCTAATGCAATTGTGCGTAAAGACAAGAGTGGATTGATTCAAGTGAACTCTAGGTGGGTGGGACAGATGTGCGGGATGCATTCATACTTCCAGAGCATTGAACAAGTTGTGCTCATACACGATCCACTATGGATAGAAAATGATGAGAATGATTTGTCTAAACCCTGCTGGCTCTATGTTGTTCAAGTTGCTCCATGTAGCAAGCAAGTGTGTGAAGGATTGGACGTTAAGGTCAAAGAGGTGATTCATGAACAAAGCACAGGATCGACGAAAACTTTAAGTTTAGATTTTGAGGTGGATATCGGCAATGAGTAATTGTCTGAACCCAGAGATGAGGTGTCAGATACTGAAGATGATGCGGAGAGCGACGAAGAAGTAGAGTTTGATTGATGAAGATGCAAAAGTACAGATTGAGATAGACATCTTTGGTGCATCAGATCTCATAGACGATGAGAGATTAACTAATGATTTTTTCTAGGAACTCTTTTGTGAAACTCTTTTTATTAGTGTACAATACACTTTAGATTCATTCATTTGTATAGCAGCTTCGTTGATTTGTTATTTGTATTGATTAAGCATTTTTTCTGTAAACTAATGTATTTTGTGGGTGTTGTTTGTGTATGATTATCCATGGACGATGACGATGAGCCATACTCTCCTAGTTTTAGTTTTCTTGTCACTCCGGTCGGCATGTCACTCGAGCAGATGGGCTCGTTTTTGTCTCAGTTCACACCAGATGGGCTCTTTTTTTGTCTCAGCTCACACCAGAGAAGATCGCGATGGCACAACACCTTTGGGCAGCAGGTCCCTCTAAACCTACTATGATCGACCCTACACCCGGGACTAATGTAGTTCGTACATCCAGCGGCCCTACACCTCAGTGTAGTGTGCACCCTACACGTAGGACTCGTGTGCCCCCTACACTGATGGGTGGTTCATCCTCGAGACGAGGTAGGCATCGTTCTGGAGGTGGTGGTTGATGTGGTAGTGGTTCTACCGATGCATCCACATCACCAAGAGAGCATCCACCACTCTCTTCAGTAGATAGTTCACCGATTGGCACACCACGTACACCTTGGGGATCACATGAGCATGATCCTAGCAAGGTGTAGAAGAGCAGGGATGGGGCTATTGTGGCGGATAGGGCCGGAAAGGCCATGCGATACAGGATTTGACAGCTCTATACGATTCAATTTGGTCAGTCTGTGATGGAGGTTGGGGATAATATCCATGTTGAAAGAAAGAATTACATCATCGAGACCATTCACAAAGAGTACAGGCCGGCAGAGGGGTACGATCCAATTTCGAACCTTTGGATTTTGAGTGTGGCAAAGTCCACAATGTCACACCGTCGGTTAGAGGCGAGAGACATGTACAATGATGACAGTCCAAGCCGGCATGGTTGGACGCAGAGGAGTGGGCGGGGATTGAACGAGAGACACAAGACAATCCTCAAAGATTTCAACAGCAGAGAGATGCAGCCAGAGCACGTTTGGAGTCTATTGGAGCATCACATCTTAGGAGTGGAGGCTACGATACTCTTTGACATGAGTCTTTAAGTATTATACATATGCTTAAATTATGGAAAATATCGATGTTATTTGAAGATCTATCTAATGATTAAACCATAATTTTGCAGGAAGTTGCCGTGAAGCGTCTTCCGACACACCGAGAGGAGAAGTATGGGTACAAGCATGGACTTGTGGCCCTTTTGACCCAGATGCAAGAGGAGGGAGAGGATGTCGATGGGGATGCATTACCATGAGGGTCTGCTCACTCAATGATTGTTTACATATGTACAGTTTTGTAGTGCTTATGTTTAAATGGTTTATGGTAGATATTATGGTCAAGATTTGGCAGTCAAGTTAAGGTTATGGTTTTGCTATCATGGGATGGAAATCATGTGATGGTGATGGTGATGGTTATGGTTATGGTTATGTTTGTGCAATGATGGTATGGCTGTTGTGGTTATGGTATGACAAGCAAGTTAAGGTAATGGTTATGGTATGTCAAATAGGTTATGTTTATGATTTTGCATTTTTTGACTCATGTTTTAATTATGGTTATAAAATCTTTATGCCGTTATGCCATGATCAAGCTTTTGATTTTGTAGTTATGTTTTTCTTACAATTTTACTAATTGCCATACACTCGCTCTTTAGTGTCAGCTTGTACGTGGAGTGTGGTTGCTTGTGCACTCTTCCTTTGGGCAGAGAGGGTTGTTTTCTTTTGCTGCAGTACATGCAGCATCAATTCCTAGTCCTCTCTACCCAAAAAAATTTTGCAGGTTTGGTCTTCGGTATAAGCGTCGGTATAGACATCGGTAGCCCCTTCGGAATATGCTACAGTATTACCGACGGTTATTTCATTGCGTATTCTGACGCTCATTTTATGGTTTATTCCGACGCTTAATATACCGGTCCTTATACCGACGACACGAAACCGGCGTCTCTCCCGAGGCCTATTTCAACGCTTTCTAGTTTTGAAACTAACTTTTTTTCGTTGTTATTTGTACCAATTTCTACGCGCCATGTTGTAGTGGATATTTCTAAAGATAGGTTGTTGGCTATTTTGGGATTATAAATGTCAGTGAATGAGAGAATCGGTGATGAGAGAATTTGTATATTTCATTATTGGCAATGAAAAAGGTGTAGCACATCCACTCAAAGAATAAAAATAACTTACCTTGAATAGGCACATGCTCTGCCTCCTTTTTTAGTTAAAAAGCGATGTCTCATTCCCTGTGCAATTTGAACGATGCCCTAGATGTCTGTAGGTGTCCGCATCTTCTACACCAGTGGATAATTTTGGTAGCATCCAGGCGAAAAAAAAGAAAATTACCAATTGTTACTTCACTTTGATTCAGGGAACCAAAGCTAAAAAAAAATACTGATTGTAACTTCATTTTGATTCGGAGTTAGCATTTAGTAACCTGGATTTTCTTCCACACTGTCATATGGTAATACAATTTTCACATACAATCTAGGTTTATATATCTAAAGAAAAAATAACTACTACCCACCATCAACATATTTTGTGAAAAAACTCTACCACATCCCCTTAATTTGGTCCTTGACCCCCAATCAAACTCCCTTGTTTAGCTTACCCCAACCGAATTCAATATCTGCCATATAGTCAACCGAGCCTAGCAAATTCGTATAAGGCTTTCACGTCACCTAGTAGGAGCTTGCCAACTTCTTGAACTCCGCATCCACCTGCTTGCTACATACATACAACCCCACATCAAGCAATAGCTTGCCACTGACTGTAGCAGCTCCTCCGTATCTTTCAAGGGGATAGTGAATCCAGTGTTGAGCACGTCACTAAATGGTGCTTTGGACGTGTGCACAATGGTGCTATTCATGAGCATGGCCATTATGACAATCCAATATGGATCAATTCACGTACCTGGCTAGTTCTTACTTATCCCTCACACCTACTTGTGGCCTTAAACATGACTCGATATAATATCCTTGAAAGGAAAGCAAAGGGCTACTTGAAATAGCTAGCATTAATACATGCTATTTTAAGCTTGGCCTTTGTGAATTATCATATAACCTGGCATTTAGCCTTTCAAATCAAACAATATAAGTAGGGGCCCTCAATCTTGAAAAACTAAAAATCCTTTCCAAACATCTCAAATGCCATAAGTGAAGGGTGAGTTTAGGAAATAAAAAGATCCATGAACGTGGACAGTCAAAAGACTTTTTGTCTCCATATAAAGAAGCCTAGTATGTGACCCGCGCGTTGTTGCGGCCAAAGAAACATCACTTTTATGCTTGTAGGGATATCTTCTCTTCCAAGTGAAACACTATCAATACTCTGTTCCTACATGTATATTCTATTGCATTTCTAAAAGTAATGCACTACACAACCTCTTGAAGATTCTAACAAACATAAATATATGTAAGATTCTAAAAAGCATTCTTTGATACCAAGCTTGGGAGCTTCTCATAGACATTTTTTTTTCATGAGGTGCTAGTCTTTGTTAAAAAAATTAGAAGTGCTCTACTTCTATTGTGGTAGAGAGAGAGAGAGAGAGAGAGAGAGAGAGAGAGAGATCTCCTCCTTCTGGTGTATCTTGGTTTAGCAATGCTACCAATGTTGATTATACAGATTAGGTAAGCTAGCATAGTGTGAAGTGATGAAAGCCGTCTGAAATCAATGTAACAATAAAGCTTTTTTTGAAAATGGAGTGGGTTCTAGAATTGGTTTCAACAATAGGAACACAATTAAATTCAATATCTCTACTCCACTCTCTTACTTACTTCTATCCTTGCATCTTTCTTATGAGCAAGACATGGTAGAAGTGTACATCATAACTTTTTATATGGCAAGAAGACCATCGAGTTGAAAAAAGTGCTACCAAGTCGAGAAGTACAAATTGGGTAAGCCAGCAAGTGTTGAAAGATGAAGGCCCATAATTACTACAATGTGTAATTATAAAACTGTTAATGTTTAAGAGTATTGTGAAAATATAAGGGCTCATAGTTTCCAATGTACAAAAAAGATTCAAGTTTCAAAGAGATGAGTTGACGTTCTTTTAACACTAAAATGGTAACAGGACACTTTTGTGTCTTGTTAAGTGATCAATTTGCTTGAATTATTTGAAGAGTATGAAAATGAATTTCTAGGTGCTATATATCCACAAAGTTGCCTTATGAGCTGAAAAAAACTTAGCATTTTTTTTTTAGTATCGATCTCACCATTAATCTTACTCTTGCACAACATTTTTGAACCTAAACTGTGTGAAAAAACGGGTCCTGTTTTTGGTTTTTTTTCAATTTTTGGCAACTATACCACTCTAAACTTCATGTTTGTGAGGTTTAGATGGCTAGAGGTTAGGCCTTCATAGTTCTCAACATGTTTTTATGCTTGTCGGGAGAGCTAAGTGTTAAAAAAAATGAAAGTTATGACCAATTTACAAGAATTGCATAATCCTATTTTTTGGCCAAAATTAGCACTTTTATTATTTTTTTGGTGGCTTTCTTGATATCCAAATTCAATTTTGATTGTGTAAGTGTAATGTATAACATAAAGCTAATCTTCCTTGAGTTTTGGGGGACCTAATATGCTATATAGCATAGTATATGATGATGGTTGAGTTTTTTGATTGCTGAAGAATACAATACATTTTAGAGTAGCAAGAATAACTTTCTCAATATTGCTAGTTTCTTAGGCCAATTGTGTGTATTTTGTAGATAGTAACCATATCTAATCATAGACTACAAACTTGGCTAGATATTGAGTAGTTTCTATGGGTTTCTAGAGGTCATAATGCTAAACCCAGTTTTTTCATGTTTGCTATATTTAGCACTTTATCATTGCCCCCAAGGTTCCAATTGTAAGAGATCCATTATCCTTTTGACATGCTCCATGGCTCCTTTTGAATCCAGAGGCCCAAAGGGAACTAAGAAAACATGTATATAGTATATGTATTGAGCGTGACTATAGAAACTTTGATGATAGGTCCGCAAAATGGAAAAAATGCAACTATTTTGTACCTATTTGTTTTGCCCAAAAAAAAATTAGTGAGGTAAAAGCAACCATATGTTTTGGTCACCAACCCATTGAAGTTAATGGGGCATTTTATCTCATGTCCTACAAAAATCTCCACTCTTATTTATATGCAATCAACCGTAAGAAATTGCTGTTTTGGGCAAAATGCACTGGTCCATCAACTTTGGAGGCTTGTAGTGACCAAGGGATGAGAAAAATTACAAGTTTCTCATTTTTTCCATATGTAGTAGTTATTGAACTATAAGCTCATGAAAGGATTTTTCAAAATGAGTGGATCTACTATGGTTTTTG
>NC_140932.1:126100122-126135122 GCF_014529385.1 Adiantum capillus-veneris
AAAGATTTTTTCCAATTACATTCTATGGTACCCTTTTGTATGTGAAATTGTGAGAGATAAAAATTAATGATCCCTTCTGAGGTACTCAGATGATAGTCACATAAATATTAAGTGACCCCTCAAGAAATTTGAAGGGCTTGAAGGATGTCCTTGGTGAGACGGAGCCCTATGAGCTCGAAAGGAAAATCTCTCTCTCTCTCTCTATCTCTCTCTCTCTCTCTCTCTCTCTCTCTCTCTCTCTCTCTCTCTCATTCATGGTAAAAAACGTGGATAACTACTCCTTGGTTTTCTTTTAATGAAGGAGTGAGTGACACATGGAAGGTCTCTCCTTCCTTGAAAATTTTAAGCGGCTTCATATATAGTATAGAAGAGATGGTCGAGTGCACATTCATTCATTTGTGTTTTTCTTTTGCTTATTTTTCCTTTAATGTTTTCTTCTCCTTAGACAGAGTACTATACAGGTGGTGAATAATTTTTTTCGAAGCTAATATGTGCTAACGATTTAAAAAAAAGAAAGAAAGTAGTATCGAAAGAGAATCGGGCTAGACATCTATACTATAATCAAAGAAAGAGGGATTCCGGGCCCCTCCCTACATGTTACGTAACCTGAGTGTACGGTTTTGAGTTTCTGAAAAAAAACCTTAAAAATTGTACAAAGCCTGATCAAATTAACTTGGTTGTTAAGAAAACACTGTAGAATGATCCAACTATGGCAAATATTGGTATTTTTAGAACCGTAACTAGAGCTTTACTAGGATTATAATTTTTCACAACCGAATTCCGATAAAATCTGGAAAAGTTACGGGCTCTGAAAGGTTACAGTATGAATTTAATCAGTTAAGTAAAATTGAATGGTTTCAACAATTATTATTGCTAAAGACTTTTTATCCTAAGGTTCTAGAAATTGCAAATATTTCCAAGTTTAATCATTATAAGTCAGGAAAAATAGCAGAAATCAATTTTGGAAGCTGGGGGGGACTGTGTGGGGCAGTAATAAACTTGCCCAGGTTGAAATTAGCAGCAGGGGGCGCCCGTGAAGCTGTAGGGCTACCTTGGGATGTAAGTTACTGCCATATTCAGCCAGTGAGTGCCCAGAAAAACCTATAAATACGACCGCTTGCTTCACAATTTGGAATAGACTTGGAGTCCTGGCAAATTCTCTCTCACCAAGAGACATCTCTCATAGAAATCACTAAAAAGAAAAACTCTAGTTGGGTAATCCATGAATTACACTGTTTTTAAGAGAAAAGTAAAGGGAAAAATGATCAAATTAATGTAGAAAGCTTTGAGATAATTATCAAAGGTAAGAAACCCGTGATAATTATGTTAACTACAGATAATTAGTTTAACTAGTTATCTCAGCAAAAAAAAAACTAATTTTAAGGGAAAATAAAAGGGAAAAAATAACAAATTAATCCAAAAATCTATGACATAATTTCAACGGTAAAACACATCTTAAGAAACCTGTGATAATTATCTTAACTATAGATAATTAGTTTACTTAATTATCTCAGCAAAAAAACACTATTTTTAAGAGAAAATTAAAGGGAGAAAATAGCAAATTAATCTAAAAAGTTTTGAGATAATTTACAGAGATAAAATACATCTTAGGGAACCGGTAATAATTATCTTAACCACAGAGAATTATCTTAGCTAATTATCTTAGTAGAAAAACACTATTTTTAAGAGAACATTGAAGGGGGGAAATAGAAAATTAAATTAAAAAGCTTTGAGATAATTTTTAGAGGTAAAAACTATCCTAAGAAATCTATGAAAATTAGCTTAACTATAGATAACTAGTTTAACTAATTATCTTAGTAGAAAAACACTATGTTTGAGGGTAAATTAAAGGGGAAAACTAGCAAATTAGATTAAATAGCTTTGAGATGATTTTAAGAGTTAAAATACATCATTAAAAACCTGTAATAATTAACTTAATCATAGAAAGTTAATTTAGCTAAATATCTTAGTTAAAAGACCCTATTTGAGAAAAAACAAAAGGGGGAAATTAGTAAATCATGTGATATGATTACATGCTATTTATCAGAGTTAGAGTACATAATAAATGTTGGAATTAGGGTTGCAGAGAGACACACACAGCTTGGAGAAGATGAAGGAAGCTCAAGGCACAAAATAGAGAGTGTATTACTTAGTGTACAATGGAAAGATACATAGCCCTAGAGTGATGGGTGTATATACAATGCACGGGGGAAAAAACCTCCTAAAGAGGGAAAAAATGCCCCGGCGGTCCCAGTGTGTTCACACACATCACTACCACATGTATATGGTAACAAATCCCCCCTGGAGTGATGCGGTGAACGAGAGCTAGCACATGAGTAAAGGGAAGTGCCATGCCTTGAGGACATGATCAGTCCACAAAGGGGAGTAAGCCCAAAGATTTGTGGAAAGCTTCAAGCTTCTCACGAGACAATGCCTTTGTGAAAAGATCTGCAAGGTTGTCCTATGTTGGCACATAAGCCAAGCCGATCTCTCCTATTGAGAGCCTCTCTCTGACATAGTGGTAATGCACCTCAATGTGCTTTGTACGAGCATGAAAAACTGGGTTCCTCGCAACTGCCAATGCGCTCTGACTGTCAATGTAGATAGTGTTGGCAGTGTCCTGTCCAACATCCAAATCAGCCATAAGGCGTCTGAGCCATACACACTCAACCGTAGCTGTGAAGACTGCCCTCTCAGCCTCACAATTCGAAGTGGCCACAGTAGGTTGCTTCTTGCTCAACCATGATATACATGAACTTCGAAGCATGAAACAAAAACCACTTGTGGAGACTCGCGTGTCAAAACAACCAGCCCAATCTGAGTCCGAAAAAGCATGTAAATCTAGCGGCAATGATCCCCCCTTGGGATAAAACAAGCCAAGATGTAAAGTACCACTAAGGTAGCGGAAAATTCTCTTGACAGCCTGCCAATGCTTAGACCGTGGGCTATGCATAAATCTGCTGACCTATGAGACTGCAAACTGAATATCTGGCCTCGTGTTACATACATAAATGAGGCAGCCAACAACAGTTTGGTAAAGAGTGACATCAGCGAATCGCCAACATCATGTAGACTCAACTTCAAACCTGTTTCCATGGGAGTGGCAATAGGTTTGCAATCCTCAAGTCCAAACTTACATAGCAATGTCTCTATGTAACTTTTTTGACACAAGGCAATACCACCATCACACTGCTTAAACTGTATGCCCAAGTAATGATGCAATAGCCCCAAATATTTCATCTTGAAAGTAGCATTCAAATCAGACTTAAATTCAGCAATATGTCTCTCATTTGGTCCAATGATTAGTAAATCATCGATATAAAGAACCACAATGATAAGTACATCACCCGCATGCTTTACATACAATGTGCTTTCTGTTGGACTGTTACGAAAGCCTCGTTTAATCAAATGACTGTCAGCTTTCTCATACCAAGCACGAGGAGATTGCTTCAACCCATACAAAGCTTTCTTACATCTGCACACTTTGTCGTCTTGTCCTTTTATGACAAAACCGCGAGGTTGCATTACATAAAATTCCTCAAATATGTCACCATTCAAGAAAGCAGTAACAATGTCTAATTGATGTACATCCCAACCAAAATGAGCTACCAATGCACATAGAAAACGCACAGTAGTCATCGACAAGTGGGAGAAAACGTCGCTTCATAATCTATGCCTTTTTGCTGTGCATAACCCTTTGCAAAAAGTCGAGCCTTATGACGATCGATCTCACCATCCGTCTTGCGTTTTAACTTGTAAACCCACTTCGTACCAATGGCCTTTTTGCCAAGAGGCAAATCACATAAAGTCCATGTGTCATTTTCTATAAGTGCATCATATTCTGATTGCATGGCAGCCAATCAATTTTTTGAATTCTATGCTTCATCAAAAGACAGAGGCTCCTCAACATCATGTAAGCTAAAAACATGCATGTGCTCTATAGAAGGCTTTCTATCATGCCATGCTTCATATGGAGTAATAAACTGCAAAGCTTTCGTAGGATACCTGTTAAGTACATAAATGGCACAGACTCAAGCCAAAAAGAATGCAGCAAAGCTTGACTTTTGACCATACATCGTGCCATTTCCGTAAGTGACCTGTTTTTCCTCTCAGCAACACCATTTTGATGAGGTGTATAAGGCACTGTACATTGGTGTTTTATCCCACGACTAGCCAGAAATGCATTAAATTCATGAGACATATACTCCCCCCCTCGATCGGAATGGAGGGTGCCCATAGTACATTTCGAGACATTTTCAACCATAGCTAGAAATTGTTTGAAGCACATAAAAACTTCGGACTTCGCTTTAAGTGGAAATACCTATGCATGCCTAGACTAATCATCAATGAAAGTCACGAAGTACAGGTAATTTCCCAAGGACGGAGTTTGCATGGGTCCACAATGGCATCACTATGCACAAGCTGCAACTTGCATGTGGCCCAAACTGAACCATCCTTTGGAAACTTAGAACGCTACATCTTACCCAAAATATAGCCTTCACAAACATGTTTGACAGGTGCTTCAAGAGGCGGCAAAGAAGCAACCATATCAAATTTTTGTAAACGCAGCAAACTAGAAAAATTCAGATGACCAAAACGTGCATGCCAAATTTTTGCATCTGAAATAGCCCTTGAATCTGCAACAACATTTGCAAAATTTTTCCCACGCTTGTGATACAAAGTGAGCTTATACAGCCCACGACACAAAAGGCCAGATGCAACAATTTCATCTCCAAAACTGAGATCATGAATTGTACATCTGTTATCCACAAATTTGACTACAAGTCCAAGTCTAGCAAGTGCGGATACAGACAAGAGATTCTTCTTGATCCCAGGTACATAAAGTGCATCAACAAGTGTGAAAGAACTGCCGTTAGCAGCAGTAAGCACAATCTTTTCAAATCCCTGAACTGGATAAGAGGCATTGTTGGCACAAGTGACTGAATTCCCATGAGGGACAGACTCGAGAGAGGTAAACAATTCACGATGAGAGGTAATGTGCTTTGTAGCACCACTGTCAAAATACCACACATGTGAATTTGCAACAAACGGACAAGCATGCATCATGGACAACAGATTGTATGTGCACTCTGTGCTAAAAGCCCATTCTGCATCAACATCAGCATTACAGTCTCCTTTCATAGAAGACTCAACAATGGCTGCATTTGTAGTGGAACCAACATTTGCAGTGGAACCACCCTCTTTGTTCTTAGCCTCTTTGGCCTTCAACTTAGGACACGACTTGATCAAGTGATCATTAGCTTTACAGTAATGGCAACGCATCTTATTTTTTCCCTTATCACCAAAATTTCCAGACGAATTGCTACCAGCAGAAGCATTAGGAACATAATTTTTGCCACTCGTAGCAGAACCATAAGAAGTGGATGCATTACTGTTACCACCCTTTCTTTGAGAAGCAATAAAAGCCTGTTCAACTGCACGATGCCTAGTCCTATTTTTTCTAGAAAGTGACTCTTGCAATAGCAATGTGCATAATGCATCAAACTTGACAACTTCAAGATTTCCTTGGGTCATCAGTCTCAAAAAAGTACTAGCAGAAGTCTGGTAAGGCATCAAGAACAGTCTGCACAAGGGAACTGTCTGAAATGACTTCACCTGCCAAAATAAGTTGCTCATTGATATCCTTGACACTAGCAAGGAAAGTGTCCATATCATCTTCCTCATGCATAATCTTCGACTCCAGCTCTTTACACAACAAAGCAATTTTAGCCTCATTGCGGCTTGCATAAAGACCTGCTAGAATATCCCAAGCCTGTTTTGCAGATTTTGTTGAACGGATGTGAGGAACAATGGTGCGCTTCACAGAGAACGCAATCAATGCATGAGCCTGCGCATCCGTTACATCCCAACGAGCTTATAAGCAAAACAACTCTAACAGCAACAATCCTTGCAGCAAGACCTGCAACATCCTCAACATCGCCTACATCCTCAGAACCAGGACGTACATCAATGCCCTACAGAATGTTCCAAACGCCCTTTGACACAAGAACATGTTGCATCATATAAGCCCACATAGGGTAGTTGTCCCCATCCAACCTATCCTCAACAGCAACCATCTTAAACACATCTGTGTTGTTGTTGTCAGCCATGGTAAATGTTGCACCTGATGTGAAAATTGCCCAAAAATAGGAGAAACGTAGCGGGAACAACAAGTGCTATATAGCACAAACCATAGAAGACTAAAAGGCACCTGTTATGCAGAAAACAGCACTGATAAAAATTCTGCACAAAATGATGAAATAGCCTGTGCAGTACTGTCTGTAGTGGAAACGGAGGCCGAAATGAGCCCAAATCAAAAATCTGAGCAAACCGAGCTCTATGACATCTCCCAAAATATTTGTCGACCTACGAACGCTCGCCAAATCTCACTGAAATCAGAGAAAGTGAGCACGCGTATACTAGAGCAGCTGGCAACTAAGCCCGGGAGGACGCAACCTGCTCTGATACCAATTGTTGGAATTAGGGTTGCAGAGAGACACACAAAACTTGGAGAAGACGAACGAAGCTCAAGGCACACAATAGAGAGTGTATTCCTTAGTGTGCAATGGAAAGATAGATAGCCCTAGAGTGATGGGCGTATATACAATGCACGGGGGGAAAAACCTCCTAAAGAGGGAAAAAATGCCCCGGCAGTCCTAGTGTGTTCACACACATCACTACCACATGTATATGGTAACAATAAAAAGGCCGTGATAATTGTCAAGGTTAGAAAAGCTGTATAGATATTTATCTAAGTCAAATTATACTAATTCTAGCTAAAAAGTAAAGGGAGAAATTAGTAAATCATGTTATATGATTACATTCTATTTATCAGAGTTATACTACATGATAAAGAGGCCATGATAATTATGTCAAGGTTGAAAAAGTAGTATAGATATTTATTTAAGTCAAATTATACTAATTTTAGTTGAAAATTAAAGATGGAAATTAAATAATTGAGTTGGAAAATTAAAAGATAATTACCAAAGGCCACAAACATACTTATCTACTTGTGATAATTATACCATAGTTAATTAGTCAGTTTAGCAAATTATAATTGACCAAAAGTCCTATATTTAGCAAAAGATTAATGAAAATAAATAGACTTTGCGGTCAAATTTTTTTAGGAAAATTATAGTAAGTGTAAACCTGTGATATAAAGTTGAGAAAATGAAAGCTTTAAGAGAGAATAAATAGAATAAATATAAAGCTCAAAATAAGCAGATTCCTGGCTTAATACAAAATTTTAAGTAAATTAGGATAGCTTAGAAAACCCTTAGGGAAGCTGTGGAAAAAGTTATCATGCCTATATAGATAAATAAGAAATTACTAGGTCAAGAATTTACCAATTAAGACTACAAATTTAACCTTGGATGGGTTACGATTGAATACAAAGGTTAAGTCTACCTTTCGAATAATTTACCTAATGATTAGACGTTTTTTTAATGAAAGAAGTTATGGCACCTAAAAGGACCAGAGAAAATCCTACATCTGATGATAAGGATGTAGCTCCAAAAAGAACTAGAACGTCGCACGACGATGAAGTTGGGCCTAGTAGTAGGCCTACGGAGGAGAGTCTTCAAGCGCCAGTGCAGCAGCAGATGGCTAATCAGTCCCAGGTGGATTTCTCATTATTCAATTAAGTATTTAAATAGTTTAAGTTCTATTATAAGTTAGCATTGCATACGTAAGGAGTGAGAGAGTCAAAAAAGGAATAATTGACAAAAAACGGAAGGTAAATTCCAATGTGGATTTATTTATAATATAGGAAAGAACTGTTTGGGTTAAAACTGGTTGAATTAGGAAAGACATGATTGATCATCCTTAAGAGAGCTTGTCTCAAGGCACCTCCGACTCCTTGGTATATTTTGATGAATAATGATGGCTTTCCAGCCACGGATAAGTCGGTTACCCCCATGAATGATGAGTTTCTACTCCGTGTCATGTCTTGATGTTTCTACATAAATTAGGATACCGTTTTTTATCCTAGGGGAGCCGCCCGGTTGTATGGGCAACTGGTTTGGTGTATGGGCACCCGGAACCTTGGATGGGGGTTTATCCACTCCGGATTGTGAATAAGGAATGGGTGCCGTTTTTTCACCCTTAGGTGGTCTTGAGACAAGAAGAGTATTGGTCATGGTTATTATGGACAATGTTTTGATTGACAATACACAGTCTTAGTTTAAAGGTGTCTGGTTGTTAAAAGAATGTTATCAATAATTTTCAAGGGCTATTTTAATGAATTCCGGTTATGAAGGATAAAAGGAATCATTATTTTAATTGTGACAAGAATGTGGTAGTAATTACATAACAAAGCATCATATGTGAGTGCGGGGTGGTAAGTGGGGATTGACTAAGGTTGTCAATCAAGGACAGGTGGACCTGATTAGTCAGGTAACTATCCATTCCCGCGCACTAAAAGTGTCTAGAAACTTCTCCACTTCGAAGAGGAGTCCACCAGCTGTGCCCTCAAATCTGTTAGGGGGTGGAAAAGTGTTGGATGAGGATACCTTAGCCCAATTTGTGGAAGTTATAGTGCCAAAATTATTTTTTGGACTTTTAATATGTTGTCCCGTTTCCGCTGCGAGATAGGACTAGGTCTTCTTCTAGGGCTATAGACCCAAGCCATTGTCAATGGTAAAGGTCTATTCCTTGGATATTTCTTGTTTAGAGACTCTGATTTTTATCAGACCTAGAGACCTGTCAAGGATCCCATCCCGATCTTGGTATTGGCGGGTTCGGGATCTCACACTAAGGAATCCAGCCAGTGTCCTCTGAGCCTTAGGTCAGAAAGAGAGAGAAAGCAAGAGAGAGAGAGAGAGAGAGAGAGAGGGGGGGGGGGGGGGGGGGGGGAGGGAGGTAAATAAGTGCTATCCAGTGACGCTATGCCATTGCCTTGACTTCCTTGACGTTTGCAGCTCTTGTGTAATTGCTTTCAGCTTTGAAGTTTGCAGACCTTACTTCTTTTCAAGGAAACCATCAATGGCACGCTTTCTAAGACTGCTCTTCTTCTTCCTCTCTCTCTCTCTCTCTTTGAGATGTCTTCATATCCTGGATGGTGGAGATGCTATAGAGGAAGATGTGGCCTGTGAAATCCTTCTGGGCCTTAGCGGACTTGAGACATGCTACTGCTTCTTCAAAGCACCCACAAGGATCAGATGCATAGATGAAGGTAATAAGGGGGGGCAATGCGATGGAGAGGGCTAATGCCGGGCTACGACGAGCGTAGGATGCAGAGAGACAAGGTGCACAGAGACACGGCCAAAAAACCCTAACTTGTCAGAGCATCGTGGGTAATGAATGGCGTGGAGTAGAGAAGCAAAGGGAGTGCAAAGAGATGAGAGATGATCTTGAAGATGATGGCTGTAGGAAGACCTTCTTTTGGCAGACTCCAACAATGTAAAAACATCCTGTTTAATTTCCTATCTTGCATACCCTTTGTTAATTTTGTGTGCTTCCCCTTTGAGCCTCAGGTCAAGGGGGGAGAGAGAGAGAGAGAGAGAGAGAGAGAGAGAGAGAGAGAGAGAGAGAGAGAGAGAGAGAGAGAGAGAGAGAGAGAGAATGCTCTGTCAGTGCAGTAATGTGTAGACTCACTATATATGTGTATATATATATATATATATATATATATATATATATATAGAGAGAGAGAGAGAGAGAGCTCAAAGAGAACTCACGTCTAGAGTCATGAGCATGGAAGACAGAACGGAGGGAAAAATTCAATGGAATGAATGAAATGTTATACTAAACGTCTCAAAAGGGCGAAGGACCAAAATGACCTATTAGACCGAACTAATAAAATCTTGGTGGATCTATTACAATGTCAGATTACAAAATAAAAATGAATTAAAGTGAAAAACTAAAATCATCATCATCATCATCATCATCAATGCCCAAGGATGCACGACATCGGGCATTGTTGTTCATGTCTGGCATTGTCCGAGAAAGTATTACATTGATGCACTAAAGAGAATCATCAATATCCATCTCTATAAATAGTCGTACAAGACGTCTCCCATTTCATGCTAAAATAGTCTTGAGCACTCTGCAGTGAATTAGGAGAGAGAGAGAGAGAGAGAGAGAGAGAGAGAGAGAGAGCAGATTGCTATGAGCGCCAAATCATTGGCTTTGTGTCCATGGAGAGAGAGAGAGAGAGAGAGAGAGAGAGAGAAGGTGTACTAATGTGAGTCCCAAAGATAAAAATAAGGGCTGAATCACACCCGATGCAGGCAGGGATAAAGGAAGAAAACCCAACCTCCGAACTTTGGTCGCTCGAGGAGACTGCACGTGTGCATGTGCGCGTGCACGAGAGAGAGAGAGAGAGAGAGAGAGAGAGAGAGAGAGAGAGAGAGAGAGAGAGAGAGAGAGAGAGAGAGAGAGAGAGAGAGAGAAGAGAGAGAGAGAGAGAGAGAGAGAGAGAGAGAGAGAGAGAGAGAGAGAAGGGATAGGTGTTGCTACCACAAAAGGAGTGAAGGAGGCACGCATCAACAAATGCGACCTCCACTGTTTTTTCAAACGTTCTCTATTTTTCTTATCCCAGCAGCTATGCGTCAAGTGAAAAACTAAAATCATTATCATCATCATCATCAATCCCCAAGGATGCACAGCATTGGGCATTGTTCGATGCCGAGCATTGTCCGAGAAATTATTGCATCGATGCGCTGAAGAGCATCATCAATGTCTGTCTCTATAAATAGGCATACTAGACGTCCCCCATGTCACGCTAGAATAGTCTTGAGTACTCTGCAGTGAGGACTCGGGTGTGGGTGGACATGAGGGAGATACAGCCAAGGGCTAAATTAAGTGTTGTGGCCCACTGCGGGTCGGTGACGTGGGCCATTAAGCTAGGCGGCTGCGGCGGGGGGATACAAATTTCTGAAGGCACCCAAGAGAATCTAGAGCGATGAGGTTGTACGACAGGCAGAAGGGGTGGCTTCCGATAGCAACACACACATGGGGGGGGGGGGGGGGGGGGGGGGGGGGGGCGGGGTTGTCCCAGTGGATTGGGAGTCTTGACTCCTTATAGACGCCTTGCAACCTATTAAGAACTGTCTCTCTCTCTCTCAACCCAACAAGGTCACAAAATTGCAGATATGGCTTGCCAAAAGAATCGCCAACAAGCATACTATATAATTGAGTTTAAAAATTTCAAGGAAGAAGAGGGCATCCATGTGTCACTCTCTCCTTCATTTCAAGAACCTCAAGAAACATTTGGTTTGAAATGTCAAAGTGAAGGGTAAGTAGCGAGTACTCTGGCAAAAAATGAAAATACTTAATTTTGACTTCTTACTTCTGTCAAAAAGTCATAATACTTATTACTATATCTATATTGATATTATTTAGACTCTTTAGGAAGGCCATGGAGTTAAACAGAATTCCGCGATGGTAGAAAGTGATCTTGGCTTTGAAGGTCTAAGCAGATCTTAGCTGCAAAGCCGTCCCTTGGTCTCTCAAGTTGGTCACTCCCACCTCCTCCCCGCTGTCTCTCCCTAAGCTTTTGCGCTAATAGCTAATGCTTAATAACGAAATTTGTTTTGTTAACCTGAGACTCCACTATCTCCTCTGTATTGCCTTGCTTGGTCGTCCTCAGCTCAAGGGTCTCCCCCGCTCCTCAGTTGGTCACGCAGCACCGTGACAGCAACAACTTTGGCTCGGTAATAATTGCGATTATTAGTGCTAGCCCTAGTTAATAATCATGGTTTTGCTTATGCCTTTGGAGTCCTAAACGATTATTAACTCTTTGTGAAACAAAGAAGAGTAGGTCACCACTTGCTTGATAGTGCCTTTGGCCTTCAAGATCCTTTTTGTGTTAAAAAAAAAAGAGAGGAGGTCACCACTTGGTTGATAGAGCCTTTGGCTTAACCTAGTGGGGTAAATCCGCGACACTTGCTAATGGAACTCGACATTCTCGTCGTAAGTGAGGACATTGCAAAATTTTCACAGATGTTAGTGGGGCGAGAAAAAGGTCCAAAATGGAGCAAGCTATGCCAATGGATGTAGGTGGTAGCTTGGTCTTGAGACCGATGCACGACACGGAAATGTCAGGTCCCAGCTCGCCAAAGGTTTCAACCATGAAAGAGGTCAAAAGTGTCCCGAATGAAAAAGTTCCCTCTGAGGAAACATGAGAGAAAATGGGCTCTACGCAAGGGTTCAAATTCTAGGTAAAAACCATCAAAGACGGGGCTGCTCAGGGTCCCATCTATGCGAATGTAAATAAAACGTCAAGTGCATCGGTTACTTGCAGGCCAGGTATATCATTTGCTAGCATACTCAAGGAGCTTAACTCTAGGGATTTTGGAAAAGGCTCTGCAGAAGGGATGTCAAGTGAAGGAGATATAAAAAACCTGCAGAACGCAAAAGCTAGACATCAACAAGAGCTCTTGGAAGTTAGCAAAAAGATTGAGGCCGGCCCTAACAACGACAAAAGAACTTGCTCCCATTCAGAATTCAGTGGGCTGGTAGAAGATAGGTTGGCAGATTGAGCCTTCTCTGCTTTAAAAAAGTCTTTGCCACAACAGGTGGAGGTTGCTGAGGCTATTACTATAGCGATTCCACCAACACTTATTAAAAAACAGCTAGCCAGACAAGCTAAGCTGACGCTTGTATTTGGGTTTAGTGGAAGAATCCCAAACAGGTTTAAGATGATCCAACGACTTCAGGGCCCTCAAATTCTTGGTCATGGAGGAGCAGTTGAAAGTACTTCCTACCTAGCTAAAGGTTTTTGCTCAGTGAGATTCAAAGAGACCTCCGATTTGGGAAAGATCCTTGACAAAGGGCCCCTAGTATCTAATAGGACTACGGTGTGTGTAGTGCCTTGGGAGCTAGTGTTTGACTCACCCGAATCTTTACAAGCATTTCATCCAGTCTGGGTTGAGTTTGTGGGACTACCTAGCTGGATGTGGGATAATCTCAAGATGCTTGCTAGCCAATTGGGCACTCCCTTATTTATACCTAGCAAGAGAGGGTTTGGCAGAACCTCAAATAGGGTTTGTATAGGATGGGATACGTCTAGAACACCACCCAAAAGCATGGTTATCAATGTCGGAGCTGGGCTTGTTACCATTACACTAAACTTTGGAACATACTTTGGGGCATGTTTTAAATGCAACAACTTTGGTCACTTCGCAAAGGATTGCCCCTTGAATTCTAATGGTATTGTAGCTCAGACAGCACAGGCTCCCAATGAAATGCAATCCCTAATGGGAGGGATGGAGAAGCAGGGAGACAATAACGAAGGGACAAATACAGGGAAGGATGAAGGAGGGATGGTATGTGAGAAAATGGATACGAAGATGCAGGAAAAGATTGTGGAGGAATCGATTCCCATACAACGAGCTTTTGAAGGTACATGCAATAATAATAGGATCATTACTCCTGCTGCTACCCCTAAATTTATGAAAGTGACAACGACGACGGCTGTCCAAGTCCCTGGTCTGAAAAGAGCCAAAAGAGTGAAGGTAGTGGCAAGAGACTCCAAAGTGTTGCAAGTTGTCAGAACACTGGAGGTGAAAGGATCTAATTCATCCTCCACCCCTTCGAAAGGAGGGGGATTCATTTTCCCTCTGCACAATCCATTTGCAGCACTGCAAGAAAAGAAATCCTCTTACTTGGAACCCCCTATTCTCCTGAGACCAAGGAGAAGGGGGGGGGGAGGGGAATGATTCGGATGCTGAAGAATTCGTTCCTCTATCCCAATGAACCCCGTATTAATGATGGAGTCTCTCACTATCCAATCATGGAACGTAAAGGGGTTGAAAACCCGTAAGAAGAGTACCCTATTTGGGAGGAAATAAAAAAGAAGAAGAGAGTCAAATTTTGGGCCATCCAGGAACACCACCTAGATGCTCATAGCAAGAGAAAGCAGGTGCTAGGAAAGAAACTGGTATTTTATGGAGAAGGAAATAACAGCTTATCAAAACGGCTAGACTTCTCTCTGTTAACCCTCACGGCTCATGGACACCATATCACCTACGATGGACATTGTATTATCTACTTGGTAGAGTCAGGTACCAGGCTTGTCGGTCCAATAGGAAAAGGGTAAGAGTGATCGCCGATGAGAGGCGCACTCTAACTGGAACATTCAAGGGATTAGTTGGCTAAGCGTGGGCGCCCAAGTGTGAATGGGGCGAGCTCATGTAAAAGTCAACTAAACCTAAAATTCACTCATTCTCTCATTTGTGCAATTGAAGAGTGCTCTTGCTCCATCTCCATCTTCTTCTTCTTCATCTCCTTGTGTGTGTGTGTGTGTATGTGTGAGAGAGTGACAGAAGGAGAGGGAGGGAGTGTGTGTGCGATCGAGCATTACGAAGGCACGTCAGCAGTGAGGTGGTTGAGCGCGGCGTAGTGGCATCTCCCTCTTCTTCGCGATGAGGAATCCTCCACGAAGCAAGCATAGAGAGGTGGGTGACACATCATCATCATATTTGAGCTTACTAGTTTAGGTTTGTTGTGTGCTTGGAGCCAATTGTGGCTCGTACGCGGTGTATTGGCAAGTTCCTTGCATTGACACGTGCGACATACGCACACATTTTCAGCGCCGCCGCTGTCGGGGAATGCCATACACTAAGCTTGAATGGCACTATGTGCTTCTTTTGTGGTGCAATTTCAATTGTAGTTAAGGTAGGGAAGGAGTGTGTGTGTGTGTTGAGAAGAAGGATTTGGTGTTGTAATGTGTATTTTTTTTGTTAATAGAGTTTTCAAAGGTACTGTGTTTATTCTCTATGTATTAAGGTTGTTAGTTTTTTTTGTTAATAGAGTTTTCAAACGTACTGTGTTTATTCTCTGTGTATTAAGGTTCTTAGTTTTCTGTGTACAGTAAGTAGGAAGTAGATCTATGAGAGCTAATAGAGTGTGTTAGTGTGTAACAGTAGGTGTATTAGTTAGAAGTAGGTAGACAGAGTGTGTGTGTGCTCTCGCGCAGGCCGCGGCGACCTTATCCTTAAAAAAATTTTAAAAATAAAAAAAATAATTTTTTTTAAATTTTTAAAAAATAAAAATAAAGGTAGGACCGGGATCGGGAATATTTCCTAGACCCAAGCTCAAGCTCACGCTCAGGCCTAGGCCTTAGTCGCCTTTTAAAATTACGAATTTTAGCTTCACAAGTAGCTAAAATTTGATTTTTTGAGGACCAACGAAACTTCAAATGTCCGAAAATTATGCTGTAAAGCACACAGTGACCCTCTAAGTGATACGCTTGTTTCGAGCTATCACACACTTTAATAAAAGAAATCAAACATTAAAAAACACGAGTAAAAACAGACGCTTAAAAAAAGTAAGCGGTTAACCTTCGAGGTTATTCGCTGACGCTTGTAGGTTTTCAAAGGCACATACATCTACGCTCTCGTCGTGTGCTAGAGACAGAGCAACTAGAGAGAATTTTGACTTACGCGAGTTCTCAATATCCACCTACTTTAGGTTCCGGGCCCTCGGCGGCGACCCAAGGTAGTACAAACCAAGACCCGAACATAGCGGCTAGTGACTCTTCCTCTAACTACGACGTCATGGAGGGTTTCCCAATGCCTAATCTCGATAGCTCAAGCCAAGACATGCATGCCATGGACCCGCGATCCGGGCCGAGCGTGCTTAGCCGCTTGAAGGAAAACTTTAATAGAGCCACTCGCTCCGAACATGGAGCTAATGATGTAAATGAGGGGGGTGGGGAAGTAAATTCTCCATTCATGACCAACGTAGATCCTATACCCTTAGAGAATGTGTACGTAAATACTTCATTCACTGCACCTCCTGACTCTTCAGAGTTATTTCCCTCCGAGGTCATATTACCCGATGGTAGAAGCCTTGTTGAAGTGCAAGAGGTTGAGCGATATATCCTTGCAGCGAGGGAAAAGGAAATTGAGAGCTTACGCAAGGCGGAGCAACGAATAGAGTTACAAGCGAAAGCCCCTATGTCAATATCCTTGCTAAGAGAGAAATCGAGTGCTCCTGACTTAGCAACCGCTAAGGGCCAACCCCTAGAAAGCAACATTGCATCTATCTCAAAGGACACCCCTAGCACCTCAATCCTAGATGGAGTGTTCCTAAATGAGAACTGGGAGTACGAACTACAATCGGAAACTCTGACCAACCTATACACAGGTCACACCTATCAAGTGGTTTGGTTAGATGTCCTACAATCCACAATGGGCGCTACTAGTGTGGAGGATCAACAACAAAGAGTTTGTGAGGTCATCCATAGGGTCATTGAGTTAGAGAGACAGAACAAGGGGATCAACATGCCTTCAACGGGTCTCATGAGATTCTTAGATACAGGAAAGGCTAAACAACCGACCTTATCGCAAATGGAGACTCCCTCGGTAAGTCCGATGGATCCTCCATATGTTGTTTCTCCAGGGGTCTCACTGCAATATGAGCCTACAAGTGATAGCTTCACCTTTCCAAGTCTAGCTCATCTTTCCCTTGATGACACCACGGCTACCATGCCTACGGGTGAAAGCACACTTTGGTGGTACAAAAAGGAGTGTCCTTGAGAATACCTTTGACAAATCTTTGAGCTACAATTTCTACAAGTCACATGAAAAACCACCTATCATATTGTATATCATTGGATAGATATTTGAAAGAATAATCTAAAAATACAAGGTCCGACAAGTTTTGACCTATACTACAAAAAATTTACCAGTCCCCACTTTTTCATTGGTACAATTGAAATGGGTCCTTTTTTTGTACCACCAAAGCATGCTTTTACCCCTACCCCAATGATGGGCATACCAAGAAACATGCCATGGACCTCATTTATTAGTAAAGCACCGATACATGGTAGCTCAATGCCTGCAATAGTACCTACAAGTGTATACCAATCGTATACACCCATGTCCTCGTACTCATGTAGTCTCTACTCCTCCCATTATTTCAACAACCTATGCTCCACAATCACAATACCCAAGCTCTTATTTCCATGGGACTATATCGGCTAGCATTAGCATGTCACATCCGACGCCTGCTATGCCTAGGGCCACACATATGAACTACGGACCACCACATGGCACAACATCGTACCCAACGTGGAACCCAAGGGCTTCCTATACACCAAGCCCAATGCCAATACCTACTCCACATGAATTCTCTGGAGCACCTCCACCCACGGTGCCTACTCACTTAGGTGACTTGGCAACATTTTCTCAAGCTATCGGTCGATCTATTGCTGAGAATATGCGTAACGCGCCTGATAGAGAGCCTAGAAGTAAGGCAGTACAAACAGCCAAGCTCACACAAAAATTTAGTGGAGACGGGGATGTAAGAAATCATATCAAAGTGTTTGAACAAATATGCGATTCTCTAGGAGAACACAATGAACTACATAAGAGTAATGCTTTAAGCCTAACCTTAAGTGGAAAGGCTCGGGATTGGTATAGAACCCTAAGGGTGGAAGAAAAAAGGATTTACCCTACTCTTAGGAGATTGTTATTAAAATAATACATACGAGAGGGAGTACTTTGGGGTGTAGCCTCTCAGCTCCAGAAAGCCCAACGAGAGGAAGGAGAGTCGGTGAGAGACTTTATAAGTCGCTTGAAGCATTTTATTTCTCGTTGTAATCCAAATGAACGCTTCAACAATAACCAATTACTCGATAGATTCATTCGGGGATTACGACATGAGGATATCTACAATGGCCTAGTCATTAGAGGTATCACCACTTGGGAAGCAGTCTCACCACCAAATCCATCCAATTGGAGGATAATTTAATGATTCAAGGAGAAACAGTGTCTGTTCAACCTAAATCTATTAGCTCACAAGCATCAGGGCATCAACCAATGACGTTAAAGCCTATTGCTAAAGAGCCAAAGATATCTGAGATGACTTTAGCAGATCTCACCAAGGCTATTCAAGAGAGTCTTAGAGACAATCGTGCTCTGCAAAACAATCATATGTATCCAAGAAGGGAGCAACAATGGTGCTCAATATGCTATGGACCGCATAGTACCAGTGAATGCCCTACTTTTAGAGTAAAATTCAATGGGAATTTCAATGCCTGTGGGAGGTATGGTCATCAAGCTAAGGATTGCATAGTATTTAAGCGTGCGATGGCCAATAGACCAACCTTAGCATGGACAGACACACCTTGAGTGCCTGCATTGATGCCGGCCCCACCTCTTGAACAAACAACACAACACAACACATGGTTTCTAGGGACCAAAAGGTTGTTCAAACAACACCCTTACCACCTCTAGTGCTAGAACCGCAACCACCACATCCGAGAAACACTTCTGTGAATCAAGTGGGTTGTGAGTCATCTATTGCTTGTTTGGAAGGCTGTGAGGAAGATATAGATCCTAATATTGCCTATGGGATGGATGTACTTGAAGAAAGTCCACAATACTACATGGAGGACTATTAGGGACAAGTCAAACCTGTATATCAAGTAGCTGCTCTTGCGGCAAGAGGCCAAAATATCAATTACACTGCTAAGAGACCACCTCTTCAATGCTATGACTGTGTAGGTCCACATTGTGTAGCCGAGTGTCCTATTAGGCTACAAAAGAACGCCACACTAATGCAAACCAATCAAGCGAGCACGTCTACAATGCCGATACTCATGTGTAATCGATGTGGCATAGATCATTTGATTGCCCAATGTCCAAATAATCCGAATGCACCTAAGATTACGCCATTAAACTTGATTGAAGTTACCGAGGAGCCATCACCAAGTACACCTGTGGTACCAGTAAATGTACTCACACGATCGATGCTCCAAAAACAAAATTATATTCTTGAGGAAAGAGACACCGTATCAATTGCCCAATCTCAGAAAAAGAAGAAAACACGAAGAAAGAGATCGCAAAAAGTAGCGAAGTCAGACCCCAGTTCAAAGACCAACATAGGGATTGTTAACGACCCCGTATATATGAATGACGCTGAAGAGGATTCTGATCCAGGAGAAACCATGGAGACCAAAATGACCACTAAGATAGAAACCAACAAGGAAGATCTTCATGAGCAACAATGGCCAGGATCCAAGAAGATGATAGGAACTTATCCAAACCCTACAGAGGAGATTGAGCGAGTCAAGCAATTAAGGAGTTTGGTAGAAGATACCCAAAGGGATCTAGAACCAGCACCTAGGAAGATCTAGATTACAGACACCGTGTTCCCTATGCAACAACAGCCTCACCAAGTCCATAAACCCTTAGCCATACCTAGTGTCATCCAAGAAGAAAGTGACTTAAAGTCATGGGAAAGTGGGCGTACTCACTTCTTGATGGAAAGAATGTTTACAGAGGGACTACTTGATCCTATCAAAGAAATGGAGATCCCATCTTCCCCACGTCAAGGGACTCAAGGCCAAAAGGTGCTGTTAAACATTGTCAAATTGATGGATTTCATGTCTTCAGAAGTTGGAACCACCATCATGTCCAAACTATATAAAGATCCTGAGCTAGTCTCAGCTCTTCGAGCCTTCCTCAATGGAGAACTGAAGTTTGGGCTACCACAATTTGCACATATGGATGGAGTTGGGGAGATGTCAATAGAGGATGAACACTTAGATCCACAACCCAACCTAGATGAGAACCTTGTTATAGAAATACATGTTAACAAGTTGGGACAATACTTTGAGGGTGATGACTCCAATGCGACCATACCAATCACACTACTAAGGGATTAACTGTGAAGGGAATCCTTGATGGTGGCGCTGGGATTAACATTGTGAGTAAAAATTGCTGGGAAACTATGGGAAGACCTCACCTTGCGACCACAACCATAGTAGTAAAGATGGCCAATGGGTCTATTGTTAAACCTATTGGGATGCTAGAAGATCTCAAGATCAAGGTCTTTGGACATAAAATAAGGATTACCTTCATTGTTACGGATTTCTCCAAACACACTATGGCATCGGAGATGATCTTAGGACGTCCTTTCATGAGGGAAGCAAAAATGGTGCATGACTGGTCTAAAAACCATGTCTATTTGCAGTTCCAAGATTATGTCATTCGAGTGGATCTTGTGACGGGTTGAGCACATCCTCTAGGAAACAGGTTTATAATTGATCATAGATCTGACACCACAGTTCACTCGGCCCCGTTGCAGTATTGTTACACGTGTAAAGCGGACACTGATGTTGGGGAAGATTCTCCTTATATGGATGTACTACCTGGGATGACTGAGTCGGACAATGTGGATTGGGTCCACCTAGCAGCAACCATAGACACTTGGGGAAATAGGGGGACAACTTGGGTAACACTTGAGGGGGATGAAATGTCCGTACCCTTAAATATGCTACAAGCAATGCATATAGCTTCTGACAAGACTCATCCTAATATAACGAAGAAAACATACAAGTGGGTGCCTAAAGCTTCTTTAGAGACCATGGCTAATGCTAAAAAACAGAATCCTTGTAAGAAACATACCACTCGCTCCAAGAAAAGTAAGGAAATGTTGCGATGGATTCCTAAATAACTATTGGAAGCCCAAGGCTACTATCAAGGAAATGATCAAATCTGGAGGCCAAAACATAGATTGTGTTCTTACCTATCACCTGACCCATGTGAGCCCAACCCCGTATCTCCAAAACGAATCGACAATCACGGAAATAAAAAAATTACAGAATGCTACACACCCGCTCCAGAACTAGTTTGGGTACCGAAGAAAGAACGATTTGTTCCACCTAGCTCAGAAAGGGGGGGGGGGGGGGGGTCCCATGAAGCTTCTAGCTCCTCATGCAATACATTCATAGAGGTAAAAGCTGCTCCACAGCCTCCACCTACAATAGTGGACCTCCATAAAGCTATAAAGGAATCCACACCTCCCAGTATTCAAAAATCACTTGATGAACCACTTCAAGTTCGATCCTGGGAAAGTACCTTACCACCCTTGCAACTCGATGAGGCACCTAAGGTAATGGAAAACTACTGGCAAAAATCATCACCTATTACCAATTGGAACAGTTGGTTTCAAAGGGTGACAAGCTCATTTCAAACGATATGATCTACCCAAGGAAGGGGAGAGTGTTTGCTGACAGTCATCATTCACTTGCTTCCCTCTCAACCTTCCTCCCTGACCTCTCAATCTCTCAATCTTAGGGAATGTATATATAAAGACTTATACTCACAAAAAACAAAAATAATAAAAAGCAAGAGCAATTAGCAAACGAGTATGCACAATAAAAGTCAAAACATTGACCCAGACATACACATTCACATCCGGTACACTGAAACAGAAACCTATGCCATAAAACACCTTTGATCCTCATCATTCGAGTGATGGAGGGTATGTAGAATTAGTACGATAGGAGTGTTTCTGTTTTAGAGTTGAGTGATTAGCAAAGGTCCTTTTTCCCACTGATGTGCCTCCTAGAGGTATTCTTTGTGTTTCCTAGTGTGTACAAGAAGGTGTTGCTGTTGTTAGGATTTGGACCTTCATGGAATATTTCTCTCATTCACACTTCAAATCAAGCGCGACCATCAACACAAACAGGTGTTTCTTGTCCAATAGCATTGCCCCTTAACTTTTTTGCATCTATGTTTGTCTGCTTTGATTGTGATTGGTAGCATAATATTTAGTGTCTTTGTTTAGCACCAAACATTAAATTCAATGTAATTTTTTGTCATAATCACTTGTCTAGGTTTAAAAATCAAACAGTCCGACTAAGCTAGTTTGACCAAGCTAGGTGTTAGAGATATTCTCTTAATACCATGGGGAATGCCTTCCTAATTATCAATGGTTACTTAGATTCTTAATCTGATTTATGCAGCATTGTGTGAAATGTACTAGGGCTTTCTAGTGGGCTTAGTCCCTATTGACCTTTAGCTTAAGTATTATAAAGGGAGTTTACTAGTGTGATGAGTCTGGGGAGGTGTAACAATGTTATATGACCCCCCAAAGTTACAAAATTAAAATATTGAATGAACAAACAAAAAATTCAAAGTGCAACAATGAAAAATCTTAAGCTGGAAAAGAAATCTCAGCTTGATTTGGTACTTCACTCACATGTATTGCCTATGGTACTAGAGCCCTAGAGGTTCCCAGTGTGGGCGCTTTTCCTTGAAAAGAAAAAAACCCAAGGCATACAAAATAAGCACACACATCAAAATTGAATCACTGTGAAAAGACTTTGGGGGGTCAAAGAAAAGGTAACCAGTCAGGCGATGATTTCATGAGAAATTCCTTTTATCGTAGCTTAACTACAAGGTCTTCTAGGTATAGCCTCTAGTCAACCCTCGAACATGAAATACTTGGCTCTCGCGATTAAACAACTTAATTGACCAGAGAAAATTAAGAAGCTTACCCATGGTATTAATAGTTGATCTTTAGTGCCTTTCGATCGTTAAATTAGCCACCCCAGACTTGTTTAATTTTTTACCTTTACAGTTGTTTATGCGTTTGATTATATTGCAGTTTAATCTTTATTACTGACAAATGGTTTAAAATTCTGTTACCAATCACATTGTCTGCCTACAACTTCATATGATTTTTAATTCTATATGAGAATGCAATTACTGTGCCAATGTTGTTTGCTTTTGTAGTGACTGAAGAAGGCTAAGGACATTCATCTCAAATGCTCTTCCACCTCAACAAACGAGCTTCAACTCAATAGCTTCCGAGGACGGAATCTACATCAGGAAGGGGGGCATGTTAACCCTCACGGATCACAGACACCATATCACCTACGACGGACATTGTATTATTTACTTGGTAGAGTCAAGTACCGGGCTTGTCGGTCCAACAAGAAAAGGGTACGAGTGATCATCGATGATAGGCACACTCTAACTGGAACATTCAAGGGACTAGTTGGCTAAGCATGGGCGCCCAAGTGTGAATGGGGCGAGCTCATATAAAAGTCAACTAAACCTAAAATTCACTCATTCTCTCATTTGTGCAATTGAAGAGTGCTCTTGCTCCATCTCCATCTTCTTCTTCTTCATCTCCTTGTGTGTGTGTGTATGTGTGAGAGAGTGAGAGAGGGAGAGAGAGGGAGTGTGTGCGATCGAGCATTACGAAGGCACGACGGCAGCGAGGCGGTTGAGCGCAGCGTAGCGGCGTCTCCCTCTTCTTTGCGGCGAGGAATCCTCCACGAAGCAAGCGTAGAGCGGTGAGTGGCACACCATCGTCATCTTTGAGCTTACTAGTTTAGGCTTGTTGTGTGCTTGGAGCCATTTGTGGCTTGCACGTGGTGTATCGGCAAGTTCCTTGCATTGACACGTGCGACATACGCGCACACTCAATCAAGCTCATTTTTTTAGGGCTTTAAAAATCAAGAAGAGCCGGGGCCACGTCTGCTCGCTCAATGATGAGAAAGGGACAGCAGCTCATAACCAGGATGAAATGGCTGGTCTGATGTTGAGATATCTCAGTCAAATAATTGGACGGTTGGAGACCCAGTCCCAAGAAGTGGAAGAAGCCAGAGGGACCTTACTTCAGAGTGTCAAGAAGGAAATTCCTCACTCAGAAGCTAATAACATGGAACTGACATTTTCTAAAGACGAATGTTCACTAGCATTGCAAGTCCTTGGCAAGGAAAAGTCCCGTGGTTGGGATGAGATGGCGGTGGAGTTCTATAGAGAGTTTTGGGATGATCTCAAGGCCCCAATCACAAGTTTGGCCAATAAAGCCATGGTCGAAGGGTCGTTGGAGACAAGTGTGAAGAGAGGGCTTATCAAGCCCATCCCTAAATAGATCTGTTGTTCTAAATTGAAACATTGGTGCCCTATATCGATGATGTCACTGGCCTACAAAATTATAGCTAAAGCAGAGGCCCTCAGACTAGCCCCCTTACTAACCAAGATCATCTTCCCCCATCAACATGGTTTCATTAAAGGAAGGTCCATTTATGATAACATCTTGGTAGCAATGGTGGGCATAGAATACGTAGCTGTCACCAAGCAGGAGTGCATTCTACTGCAGTTGGACCTGGACAAGGCCTATGTGACAAAATAACATGGACATATATAGAAGCCATCATGGAAGCTCTAGGATTTGGGCCGCGTCTTTGTCAGCGCGGCTGGTTCGTGTAATGGGGGCTGGAAGCCAGTCAGCAGAGCTCCTATTGAACGATAGAATTGTGGGCTCTTTTGAGGTCAAAAGGTCTATTAAACAGGGATGCCCTCTCGCCCCCCTACTTTTCGCCATAGGATCACATCCTCTTATCACGACGCTCAAAGCTAGTGCTGAACAAGGGGAGGTACAAGGCCTTGTTCTACTAGGAAATAAACAACTCCTAGCAAAAATATCTGCAGACGATTGTATCCTCTTCTTGAAGGCATGCCCCCAGGTCATTAGAAAATATCTGGAGATTGTACAAATGTTCTCAGTAGCTTTGGGGTCCCAGTGTAATATAGAGAAGTCAAGGATGATTTCCCTATCAGAAAATGACTCATTTGACCCTTCTGTCTGGTCATGGGATATTGTCACAAAAGGGAATATCTTTAGACATCTGGGAGCCCCCTTGGGGGTGGATGTAACTCACAAGCAAAGATTCAAGTGGGTGCTTGAAAAAATGAAAACAAAAATGAGTAGGTGGGAGTATGCTCTTCTCCCATTCCCAAGTCGGATAAAAGTGATGAATGCCTTTATGATTCCTTATATTGCCTTCACTAGCCCGCTTCTCAAGATGGCTAAGTGTCAATGGAAAGAGTTCTAAAACAATTAAAATATTTTTATGGAAAAATAACACTAAATTTTCCAGGCCATGGCAATGGGCCCGTTGGAATCAGCTGCTTGTCCGGGGAATCAAGGAGGCCTCAGGATTCTCAACCCTGTGGCCCATGCAGAAGCTTGTTGCACCAAATTTGTTGTTTCCTTGGCTAAACAGGATCAAGTTTGGGATGTCATGATCAGAGATATGATAGAAGAAGCTAAGCTTGGCTCGAAGGGTGGAAAGTGGAGAGGGGTGGAGGTTCATGACAAACTGTTAGCCCCAGCGTGGTCTACCTTAAGACTCCAAGGCAGCTTAGGAGAATTGGTAAGAAAATGCAATAGAGTCGCAGGAGTCTTAAAGGGGGGGGGGGGGGGGGGGGGGGGGGGGGGGGGGGGGGGGGGGAGAAGCCAGATACTTCAAGAACCCCATCCTGCATTGGTCCCCCTGGCTCTCCAAAGTTGTAGATCCGCCACAAACTCCCTATTGGATTGAGACAGCCAGGAAGCTGAATAATAAGGGTTTGAACCAACTTGAGCACTTCTGGGACAGTGTCAACAAGAGTTGGAAAACCATTGACCTTATGGTTTCCTAGTACCAAATTAATAGCTTGGAGATCTTGCTTGTCCACAAAGTGATGAAAGAGCTTGACAATCTAGTGATGCCAATCTGTGATTCAGAGTTGGACTGGAATGCCCGGAAATGGCCCGGAAGCAATCTCTTGTGGAAACCCCATACTAAGATCATCTATCAGACGATGATGCAAAAGAAGAACTGGTATAGCCCCCTTAACAAGCTATGGAAAAAGCAATGGCCGGAGGAAAGATGGGAGCATGTAATGGAGAACATATGGAAGCCAAAGGTTCCGCAGTACATGAAGGTTTTCTTATGGAAGGTTATTTGGGGTGCTCTACCGACAGGAATGAAGATTCAGGAGAGAGGTATTGGGTCAAATCGATGCTTGGGGTGCAAGTTAGCTAGTGAAGATCTGGCCCACCCATTCATGGACTGCCCAGCTATAGAAGGCCTCGCAAGGAAAGTATGCAAGTGGGTCCAAAGAACATGGAAAATTAGTTTTCTCAAGACTGACCTATGCCTCAGAGGTAAAAATTCAAGTAGTTCTGCACTCCTCGTTAGCACTCAGATCGACAGATACTTCTTCTTTCATAATGTATGGCAGACAAGGAACCACCGTGTGTTTGAAGGAGGATTTGAGGTGGCAAGCTTCGCAGAAATTATACAAGAAAGCAAAGTGCTAATATGGGCACTCGGGTGCAAGGATTACTTGGAGGATTGGTCTAGGACTACTTGTGCCTTGTTGTTAGCAGATGGAATGCCTAGGATGTGGGCAAATCTTGGCCATCGGTAAATAAAAGATCTCAGAATGATGGACCTTGTGTATCAAGGATGTGGAGGCGGGGTGGTAGGGGTGGCTACCCTGATAGCCGTTGTAATTATGATCCCTGGATGTTGTCATGGCTTAACATGAGCATGACAAAACCTTGTAATTTTTTGGGCTGCTCAATATAATCCATTCATAATTGTGAGTTTTGAAAAAAAAAAGGAAGGCCATGGAGTTTCACTCCAGCCTTCAATTTTGAAGGTTGATTACTTTTGCTTTTGTAAAGGGTGGCTCTTCTTCGCATTTTGAAGGCCGTAAAGAACATCCAACACTATATGTCATGGGTGTAGTTAAATGGGATCAAGGGTGGAGGTGACAGATCATGATAGGCATGAATTATGAACCATGTGGCTGGTTCCCAAATGTACAAATCAGTCTGTACTAACAATGTAATGCATAGGGGTACCATGATCTTCAATGAAATCATGTGAGCGTGGTGGTTAGAGTCCATGCCTTGAATAGGGTAGGTCGTGGCTTTGACATGCAAGGTGCGAGACAATCTTGACCAGCTCAAATTTACTTGATGGCCCAAGTTTACTTTTTTGCCTTGAATTTATTCGACAATCCAAATTCAACGATCCGAATGACCCCCAATGTCAATCCCATTGGGATGTGCCCGGGCTAGATTGTGCGGAGCATAATGAACTCCCTTTTCCTTTCTAGCCTTGAAATTTATACTTGGGCTTCAAAAAATGTAGAACTTTCAAATATTTTACGTATTATATAAGTGGAGCTCACCTGGCACCTTCATGTATAATTTTTCTTCTAGCCCCGAGAATGTGCACATTGCATGATGTAGCTTTGCACAAAGGGTCAAAGTCAAATGATCTCGGAGTCAATTCGCGCTACCTACACCTTATGTGGGACAACATGAGCGTGCACACACACACACACACACACACACCGGGGGGGGGGGGGGAGGTTTTCTCGAATAGGGCCTGCCAAAAATATTTTTTCTAATCGAAGAAATCTTAAAATAAAAATTTGCACAATAAAACATGCTTTTGGATTTAGGTTGCAATTTGAAGAATGGATAGTATTGACACTAGAACTTGCAAAATTTTGTCAATTTTCTTCATCAACAAGCTTGAAGTCTCGCCAAAAATTTGCAATTTTAGTTGCAAAAATACACTGAACCTGTCTTAGTACAAACATTGGGAATCTTAAATAGCCCCAAAATAGAAGAGCATGATAGATGTAAAAAAGTTGAAGCACGATCACTCTCTCACCACCCTGAGCACACCTATTTTAAATCTGCTACACCCTGCATGGGGCACTGGTGTGTGTGTGTTAGATAGATAGATAGATAGAGAGAGAGAGAGAGAGAGAGAGAGAGAGAGAGAGAGAGAGAGAGATGAGCCCCAGAGGCATCCATGTGTCACGTAAAGGGTTAGTGTACATTTCCTTTTGAATCAAGAAACTTCATCCATTAATTTAATAATTTGATACTTATTATGGAGCTTGAGAAATCCTGGAGCATTGAAGCCTCCCACGCATCAAAGACCAGTCTGCCAGCCTTACCGATATTCTAACTTTTTCTCTTTTGGTACTTCCCCATATTAAATAATCACTTTAACATGAGAAAATAATTTAGGAGAACTAGATATTAGTTATTATGCTAGATCATGAGGTTGGCAAATTGGCTTGCGAGAGGTTAGAACTACAACGCCACAAGTCTAGGGCTCTTGGTACCAACTCGGTGGCCACAGCTCTTGCACTTGTGTGTGTGTGTGTGTGTGTGTGTGTGTGTGTGTGTGTGTGTGTGTGTGTGTGTGTGTGTGTGTGTGTGTGTGTGTGTGTGTGTGTGAGAGAGAGAGAGAGAGAGAGAGAGAGAGCACTCACATCCAACCCCCATGGAAGCTGTGTTAATTACCTTTTAGCGCTTCTCCTTTGCATGCAACAAGATTGGCCTTGCGACTATGCATTTCGGCCTTTCATTTCTTAGCTCCCTGCCACACAAGTGGTGTCATCGATAGATGCTCTTCTTGCACCTTGCTTAGCTACGTGATGGACGTTAAGAGCGGAGGAGGTCCTTCCTACACACCTACAATATATCTTCCGTTGGAATGCTTAAGCTCAAGGTTTGAAATATAGAAATAATGTGGAAACTATTTAGTTTACAAGGAAAAATGAAACCAGTGATGTTACCTTTCCAACCAAATAGACACCTGCTTAGAAGTGGAAGCAAGATAGGCAGGTGTCTATGTGCTACCACGATAGAAAGATCAGGCAATGTTGGTGGCAAAGACAAATTCACAAAGGAGACCTAGTGGCAAGCTGATAAAGTTTGTGTTTGTTGCTTATTAAAGATACTATATTGAGATCAAATTGTATATAGTGTGAGGAAGGTTTAGAATATTATTGGCATTGCAATAACATGCATGAATCTAGTCAAAAGAAGCTTGCTCGCTGCTGCTGTACACTCCCGCTGCGCCATTGCCATCGCCCCCCCCCCCCCCCCCCCCCCCCCTCTCGCGTGTTGCCCGCTGTCCTCCCTCGCGCTGCCCTCAGCCCTTGCTGCCCCCCGCTCGCCTGTCCCCTCCTGCCTGCCCTCAGCCCCCGTTGCCCCCCCTCGCGCTGCCCTGTTCCAGCCAGTCCGCCCGCCCTCAGCCCCTGCTGCCGCCGCACGCCCTCAGCCCTCAGCCCCAACCCGTTTTATCCCCCCCCCCCCCCCCCCCCCCCTCTCGGCCCGTTCACCCATCAGTTTGGGCCCTCCTCCTCGGTTACTCCTTGCAGATTCGACACTTTCGGCATTTGTTTCAACTCCTTGGAGCAGTGTTGGAGCGCCTTTTTGCAACACCCTCCCGTCTTCCTCTTCTTACGCCGCAACAGTAGACATAGATGGAGGGTCCAGCTTCGCCAACCACAGAGGGATTCTCCAGAAGCCCCCTCGCCCGACCCCGCTGAGCCCACCATTCGACTTGCTCTCTCGCCTACAGATCAAGCGATCCTTGCCGCCGAGGTAGAGCGATTGCAGGTGACCTCGGTCATCTGCAATATTCTCGGCACCCGACCTAGCAGAGGAGAGTTGCGAGACCTTCTCCAGGCCCGCCTTCTCGCAGAGGTGGGAAAGATTTTGGATGTCCAGATTCTCGGACGAGGTTACTATCAGATCGAGTTTGAGTCCTCCGAGATGGCGTCCAAGGTCATAGCTATGATTCCACTGGCCATCCGAGCCTCACGTGCCCACTTTCGACAGTGGCGACATGGTTTTGACCGAGCTTCGGATGTTCTAGTAGAGGAGGCAGACATCCCCATCTCAGTCTACTTTCTGGGTTTACGGAGGGAGTACCTACCGCTTCTTTCCAGGATTGGTTCCGCCATTGGGGCTGTCCTGGAGACACCTCGCATGGCAGCATCAGTAGCTACCAAGGCGGCTGGCATTCCCTCAGTTCGAGTTTTGGTCAGAGATACCCACACGCTCCCGAAGGTTATCCTTCTACCTCAGGTGAGTGGGGGTTGGTTTCGACAGAGTGTGGAGTACTCGGGCCTCCCGAACCAGTGCTTCATTTGTCGCCAAATGGGCCATCTAGCGAAGGCCTATCCACGGAGGAGGCCGCGACCTAAAGCATAGCCTCAACCCCAGCCTACCAGGGCTGGCCCACAGCCACAACCAGCGGCACAACATACAGATGCAGAGCCACCCTCCAAGCCTGGGGCTCTAGCGGAGGAGGGGTGGCAACAGGCCCGTGGCCGTCGACGCCAGGGGCCACAGTGTCAACCTGGCACTCAGAGTGGCCCTCAGGTGCCTACTCAGCAGCAGTGGGTTCCCACGGGGAACCGTTTTGGTCCTCTCGAGCCGGAGGAGATCCCTACGCCAACTCGGTGGCCAACTTGGTGCTCTTGGTCAGATGGCACTACTGTCCACCTGTGTGCCTCTTCCCTCCTCCTATCTCTTGATTTAGCCTCATTGTATATATGCTGTTTTTTCATTGGGAGAGTCTCCCCATCATGCTTGTTGTAGCCCTCTCTTGGAGAGGTGGTTGTAGCCCTATGGGCAATTTTCATTAACTAATAGAAGGATCTTTTTCTCGGAAAAAAAAACATGCATGAATCAGATAAGTTGGTGGGAATCTATGATCTGGATGTTTCACAAAGAATCATAGGTTGTGACTTATTGCATGCCTCAAAAAGAGTAGAATCCTAAACTCTACTATTGAGATATGAATCATATAAAACAATATGCTACTCATAGATATTGACAATATAGTAAGAGCATGAAACCCTATAAAAATACCCTTTTCCTGGCACATCTTCTTTCATTACTATTAAACAACATAGTTGACAAGTTTCATAGTGGTTCTTATAAACATATAGAAACATGTTTTTCTTTTTTTGCATTGCCCATTGAGTTGAACTTACTGCAACGGTGTAAGTGAGAGCATAGGGAAATAGCATGCAATAGCCCCTTGGCGTTACATGATACACACCTTCAAAAGCTTACTTGGATACCAAAACATGGCCCCTTTATCACAAATGTGTTGACCACCCATGCCAAGCAAGGTGCTCACATTGAAGCAATCATTGCAACACTTTTGGTGTGTGTGTGTGTGTGTGAGTGAGAGAGAGAGAGAGAGAGACAGAGAGAGAGAGAGAGAGATCTCACACACACACTCTCTCTCTCTCTCTCTCTCTCTCTCTCTCTCTCTCTCTCTCTCTCTCTCTCACACACACACACACACACACACTTTTTTTTGTAACTCTCTCTCTCTCTCTCTCTCTCTCTCTCTCTCGTGTGGTCAACATACAAAACACTCCTTGGCTGGCCCAACCTCATTGTACACACTACATAAGCAACATTACATAGAGTAAGCCACACCTTTTAAGCTTGTGGTCACGCGAGGCACAATTATCACTAATTGATAATTGTGCCTCCTATGCTTTATTTTGAGAAATCCAATGATTATTGAGCCTACTCCATGGTCGTTCAAAAAGACTAAGCCGAAATTGAACCTGCGCTACTGCCACCTGGTGGTTGAGCTCCAACCACGAGCCGATAGTTGGCCTTGGATACGCCTCACGACAAAGTGTGTGCTCTGCATGTGTTGCAACTGCCATGGTCGTGTAACCGACTGTCTCCTCTCTTTCTCTCTCTCTTAAAGAGGTGCAGGCAACGTCGTCAACATGCGCAAGCTTGAGAAAAGCAAAAAGAAAAAGGTACAGGCGATAGACCTTTGCAACTATGTCGATTGTGGCATACTTACAAGAGCCTTGGCATAGTAGAACGTAGCTGCTTCACTCAGAAGATTCAATTATCCACCCAACTTACTTATAATTGAGCCTCGTGTGACCATGTCCTAAAGTTGGCTTTCTATAGTTGTTGCTAATCCACGATGTTAGGGACACCTAGGCCATGGGGCCTTGCCTTTGCTTTTAGAACCACAAAGCCCTTGGAGAACCCACAATTTTGTGACTCTTCTTTAAAATTTTATGACTGCAACAACACATGGGTCACATACTAGTTCCATAAGGTAAGGAAGGGCTGATAAGATGCATTGGGAGAAATGATTGTCATTGTAAAATCCATAGCCTTGTAGTAGACCACCTGCAACTCTTAAGCACACAAGATGTAGGTACGAATGGATAGTATATAGCATGATTGAGAGAGAATCCATCACCAAAGCAGTAATCGTCCATGTAGAACTCATTGGATCAAGATTGTATAGATATATCTAAACTGTAGGTACGAATGCTGTAGGTACGAATGGAGAGTATACAGCATGATTGAGAGAGAATCCATCACCAAAGCAGTAATCGTCCATGTAGAACTCATTGGATCAAGATTGTATAGATATATCTAAACTGTAGAGAAAAGAGCTACAAGCCCAAGTAGAGAGAAGCTTGACCAAAGAGACACAAGTTGAGAGAGCCACCTAGAAGCAATATGTGAGAGAATACCAAGCTGGCATCCCCATGAAAAATCTTACTCACATTAAGAGAAACATGACCAAAAAATTGGTGACACGCCAAGAATATATAGGCACATGTTCATCATACAAACAAACCTATCAAGGAGCCAGACAAGGAAATCACATGTGGAGATGGAGCAGTCAAGGAAGAGAAAACAAGAAATACTGAGAGACAAGTATGATAGCAGGCACATCGAGCCTTACCCACAATACAAGTGCATGTAGAGACATCATCTTATGCATATTCCTAAGGGCAATGGATCCATATGTGTGTGTGTGTGTGTGTGTGTGTGTGTGTGTGTGTGTGTGAGAGAGAGAGAGAGAGAGAGAGAGAGAGAGAGAGGGGCGAAAAAAGGGTTGGTGAGTCTAGTAACTATACATGGAAAACTTAGTGAATGATACAAGATAAAGGACAAATAAACTCTACCTTGCCAAAGTGAGTAGGTCCCTTCTTGTTGGACTTCCTCATGGCTGCAAAAGTGGCCTTCCTTATGCATGTTAGCATGAGATAAGACATTCAAGTGGATTTGAGCACATGCATGGAGGAGGATTATTGATGAATAAAAAAACATACATTATGGAAGAACATCACAAGCTAGTGCATGAACTATTCAAAGAATCTATGATGATAGGCACATGGTGTTCATATGAAACTAGAATATGAACAAACGAGGTAGGAGACCCTCATTTGTTCTCTACATTGGTGAAATGATGCAATTTTTTTTACTTGATGCCTGTTGAAGGCAAGAAAAGACAAGCAAAAACAAATCAATGTTTGGCAGAACAAAGGGTTTTAAGTAATCAATAGAAAGCTCTGATCATGCCCTCTTGAGGATACCCGACTTTGAAGGCATCTCTCTCAAGTTTAGCCTATGGATAGGGTTGCAAGTTAATTCAAAAAGAGCTAAGCTAGGAGAAATACATGATGCCACTATAAGTTTTGAGATGATGCGTGTGTTGTCTAGTCTAGCTATGTAGGATATGCCATGGATGTGCATGTCAAGCAAGATACTAAACAAGAAGGACCTTCTTATTACTGTCTATGTGCCCATCTCCTCCACCAATGTGGTGTGCGTATGGGGGATGAAAGATAGGACCAAATTGAGCATGTCTCATGCAAGCACGAGCACCTTGTTATAGTATGCCTAGGTAGTTTTATATGGCCATTCACACAATGGCTATCTGGCCACCACCTCTAGGGACAAGATTTTCAATGGCAAAGAGATCCCTCTTGCAATCTGTTGCGCCCAAGGGTGTATTTTTCATGTGGAATATTGTGTCCTCTATCTTTTTTATTGTCGAATCATTTACGTCCATTGCAGTGTTTGCTTCCTAGAGGTCACTCAATTGTCCCTCAATAGTGTGCAATTGAGTAGACATTGCATGACATTCGTGTATGAGGGAAACTAGGTGAGAACCTCCATTGGGTGAAACATTTGTCGCAGCCCAAGAGACTTTGATTAGTAGAGGATGATTATTTTATGATCAAGAGGGAATGAGCCATCATGATCTTTGAGCAAGTGTATGAGACCAAAATTCGTGTAAATCCATACAAACATAGCTTTGAGTTCAAAAAAATACTGTCAAAAATAAAGAGATACAATAGTGAATCTCTCTCAAATGTTGAAAAAGAGATATAATGAGAGGCCATGTGCAAGTCATAGATCTAGATCATAAAACCGGCTTATGGACTCATGTGGTACTTAGGAGTTGGTTGTGATGCCCTAGCTCAGTTGGAGCATCGGTTAAAGTAGGGCTACGTTTTGTATATTTTTTTGTATTAATTTGACTTCTCACAATTTGTGAGTTTTGCAACAAAAAAAAAAAAAAACTAAAACATAAAGTTGATGGGTGTATAAGCAACGCGCTTATATCGATTTTATGTAGCTTATATCAGTTTTTTTCTCAATTGCTTTGAACTTCATTCCACAGCAAAGCTTCCATCACATTCCACGAGCACTTTTGCTGCTCATGGGCTACTCCATGGGGCACTTTTTTATGTTTGTAGGTAATTGTCTTTATATTTATGTGCCTTGGAGCTAACTCAGTGTTTTTTAATGATCTTTTGTGTTATAGACAGACCTTTGTTTCTAGTAATGCTTGAACATAAGTGAAATGAGCTTTTGATATGTCTAAAAATAGGTTGTTGGCTATTTTGGGATTATAAATGTCAGTGATGAAAGAATTTGGATATTCCATTATTGGCTATATAAAAGGTGCAGCATATCCACTCGAAGAAAAAAATTGACTTACCTTGAATAGGCACATGCTCTGCCTCCTTTTTTAGTTAAAAAAGGATGTCTCATTTCTTGTGCAATCTGAAGGATGCCCTAGATGTCTGTAGGTGTTCGCATCTTCTACACCAATGGATAATTTTGGTAGCATCCGGGCCAAAAAAAAAAAAATGCCAATTGTTACTTCACTTTGATTCAGGGAACCAAAGCCAAAAAAAAAATTACCGATTGTAACTTCATTTTGATTCGGAGTCAGCATTTAGTAACTTGGAGTTTCTTGCACACTGCCATATGGTAACACAATTTTCACATACGGTCTAGGTTTATATATCTAAAGTGAAAATAACTACTACCCATTATAAACATCCTTCGTGTAAAAACTCTACCACATCCCCTTAATTTGGTCCTTGCCCCTCAATCAAACGCCCTTGTTTACCTTACCCCAGCAGAATTCAATATCTGCCATATAGTCAACCGAGCCCAGCAAGTTCGTACGAGGCTTTCAGGTCACCTGGAAGGAGCTGCCAGATTCTTGGAATCCGCATCCACCCGCTTGCTACATACATACAACCCCACATCTACCAACAGCTTGCCACCGACTGTAGCAGCTGCTCCATATCCTTCAAGGGGATAGTGAAGATGGTGTTGAGAACGTCACTAAATGGTGCCTTGGACGTGTGCGCGGCGGTGCTATTCATGAGCATGGCCAGCACGTGCCTGGCTAGTGCTTAGTTAGCCCTCACACCTGCTTGTGGCGGTAAACATGACTCAATAGAATATCCTTGAAAGGAAAGCAAAATAGCTAGTATTAATACAAGTTATTTTAAGCCTGAGCTTTGTGAATAAGCATATAACGTGGCATTTAACGTTTT